>NC_064920.1:544526387-544878887 GCF_023897955.1 Schistocerca gregaria | reverse complement strand
TACGGTAACCATAAATCTCTGGCTCACGTTGACGCCTGATGATACTTAAAAAAGTTTCCAAGCTCCCCGAGAATATCATCTTACAAACGTTTGGTGACAGTTTCGCTAATCTGCCGTGAACAGAAATTACAGAAGTGGCTGTCCCCGTAAAATTGGTATTTTCGTACCTAAAAAGCATATGTTTTCGGGGTATTCTCAGGAACCGCCCATTAACAAATGGTGCTTTTATGAAGCCGCCGAAGGTCCACTCGAAACCACACCTAACGCAAAAGAACCAACCGATTTTCTCAATTTACTTGTGCTGGAGGTATTGTGTATTTTTTTTTTTTTTAATATTGACCTTGCATTGTAGGGTAGCTACATTATATCCGTTATTCCGATAGGTATACAAACATCGCTAGGCCAAGGGCTATCCGAAAGACCTGACCCCCCTTGTCTGTGTAATCAACATTACCCGAGATATGATCCCCTGGAAAGTGTCATTTCCGTGCGCCGAGTTTTTAAATTCTGTAAGATAGAAAGTTCGAAAAAGCTCGGCCAGTCATTTCTCTGAAACTCTGGTAACTATATCTGCATCAAAAACTGAGATTAACCATAACTTTGGGTTTAACGTAAGCAAGCAAGACGCTTAGTATTGACAGCTTTAATCTTATCTAGTTGGCTGTCATTCAGAATCTAGACAATCGTGTCTCTTACAGATAGGAATTTTCCTAGCATAATCTCCCACACAGCCGGTAGCAGTGGAAGGTAAAAAGGCAAGGCATCTACCGACTACAACTGAACGAGAATTTCCCTACAGTGAGTACTGCCCGACGAATTTATAGCTGTACCCAAGCGAATGCCGTGAAATGTTTCCTTCAGTTGAGAAATCGAGTGGAACTCAAGAGGGTTTAAGTCAGGGGAGTGCAGTAGGTGGTATAGCACTTAGCAGCCCCATCAGTCAAACAAACCAGTAACAGCTTGCACTGCACGTGCTTGAGCATTGTCCTGCAACATGATGGTCAGGTCCCGCAGAAAGTGTCAACACTTCTCTCTCTATGCTGTTCCTATTTGGAACGCAACCTATCACCAGCTTAGAGAAAGAAGTAATGACACATTTTGCAGGACATGCTCAAGCACGTACAATGCAAGCCGTTACTGATTTATTTGACTGATGGGGCTGCTAAGTGCTATGCCACCTATTGCACTCCCCTGACTTAAGCCCTCGTGAGTTCATTTCGATTTCTCAATTGGAGGAAACAATTCACGGCATCCGCTTCGGAACTGGTACAAATTCGCCGGGCAATAGACCGCGCCGCTAGAACCGTCAATACAACTGGCACTGCTCAGAGTATCCTACGAATTCCACATCGCTGGCAACGCGTTATATACAATGCTGGTGACCACTTTGAAGTCAGTAAAACTTTGAAACATGTATCTATTTTGTACGAGCTGTAAATAAATAGTTACCACTATTTAAGTTCCGCCGGCTGGAGTGGCGGAGCGTTTCTGGGCTCTACAGTCTAGAACCGCGCGACCGCTGCGCTCGCAGATTCGGATCCTGACTCGAATCCTGCCTCGGGCATGGATGTGTGTGATGTCCTTAGGTTAGTTAGGTTTAAGTAGTTCTAAGTTCTAGGGGACTGATGACCTCAGAAGTTAAGTCCCACAGTGCTCAGAGCCATTTGTACCATTATTAAAGTTCCAGCGCTTTGTATTCATTATCAACATCAAATTCACCTCCACTTCTTGATGAGAAGTCTTCTCTACAATTCTTCATGCACTGGAATCTTCTGCTTTATGCGTCCACGTTGCCACTCCGTTTTCTGTCATTTACCTTCTTACCAATAGACCATCGTCTTGATCTTATCCTCTGTTTTAGAATCCAGCAGAGAAAATGTTTGGTCTGGCTAACATTCATTCACCTGTCTACTTGTCCCACCCATTAAAACAGTATTTTAATTGCGGTTATAATTAAGTCCCCGATCCATTCGTTTTCTTATCATTCCTATTAACTCCCAACATGCGTCCTTCCATTGCTTGTTAAATAACGTCATCTACATATACATCCATAATCTGAAGACCACTGTGAAGCGCACGACAGAGGATATTTCATACCGTTACGTTCATATATGCATGGGAAGACGACTCCAAATGTGTCTCCGCGTGCTGCAAATAATCTGATCTTGTCCTCACAATCCCTACAGGAGTTATGTGTAGGGGGGTATGCTGTACAGGGGATGGAGAAAGATGTGAAAACAACAAAAATACATCGCATTACCATGCCTAGTACGGTGTAGGAAATCCAGTGGCATTCAAAACAACACCAAGTAGTCTAGGAATGGATAAATAAAGTTCATGTACGGTGTGCAAGGGAATTTTCTACCATTCTTCCTGCAAAATAGGGGCAAGCTCAGGAAATGATGGTGGATGTGAATAACGATCTCACACGCTTCTCTGTAGACACAAAGGCACAATAGTTTTGAGATCTAGTAGCTGTGGTGCTCAGGGAAGATGCGACAGTTCAACCTCGTGCTCACAAAAGCAGTTCTGGACTACGCGAACTGTGGACCGTGGGGCCTGTCGTCTTGGAACACAGTGTCACCATCGGGGATCAAACATTGTACAGTGGGTTGGACCTGATCAGCTAAAATTGTCACCTAATCCTTTGCAGGATAACGACCTTACAGAATAACTACGGCGTCCGTGGAATGTCACGATATGGCTGTACAAATCATTACAGAACGCCCGTCATGTTTCACTCTTAGATCGTAAACTCGGCCAGAAGATGGAAACCAGTGTGAGGTAAGACTTATTCGACAAATGAGTCCCAGATTTTATGACTTCAGCATCACCTTTTGCGGTTTACGGGCACTATGAGTGGTTTTGGAGTTTCAGCTCGTCCTGCAATTCCTTGCTTCTGGAATTCCGTTGATGCTGTTTCGATGCTGGAAGGATTCGCGAGTGCATCATTTAATCCTGCAGCGACTTTTGCAGCTGTCGTCCTGTTACTTTTCGTCACGATCCTTCCCAATAATAATCCGTCACGATCACTCCTCACACACATTTGTCCGCATTGTGACTCAACTGATGATGTTATTCCGCTAACCGTGTATACGGTATAAATGTTCAATACGGTGCTTCTTGAAACGCCGAACACTTCGTACATAATGCACTCTCAACTACACCGAACACTGGTCTGACGGCGACAGTCACTTGCAACCAGTTCATGACGTAGCACAGTTGCCGTTCATTGTCAAATCCACCAGTGCAGCCTGCAGACTGGGCTAGCATCTGCATATACCGTGTGATAAAAAAGTCAGTATAAATTTGAAAAGTGAATAAATAACGGAATAATGTAGATAGAGAGGTACAAATTGACACACATGCTTGGAATGACATGGGGTTTTATTAGAACCAAAAAATACAAACGTTCAAAAAATGTCCGACAGATAGGGCTTCATCTGATCAGATTAGCAATAATTAACATAACAAAGTAAGACAAAGCAAAGATGATGATCTTGAAAGTAAATGCTCAATATGTCCACCATCATTCCTCAACAATAGCTGTAATCGAGGAATAATGCTGCGAATGCTGGCGCATCTGATTCTCATTACAGCTTCTTTTATCCACGATCGTCATGCACAGTCACTTACGTTTTGCTGTCCAGCGCCATCTGTCGGACATTTTGTGAATTTTTTTTTTTTTGTTCTAATAAAACCCCATGTCATTCCAAGCAGGTATCAATTTTTACCCCTCTATCTTCATTATTCCGTGGTTTATTAAGTTTTCAAATCTATGCTTGCTTTTGGATCACCCGGTATTTCAGCATGCATTTCTCTTGGTGTTCACATACGTTTGTCCACCACTGCGTATTCCTGGAGGCTCTTGAAACTTCGTAATGGTTTGAGTCTGACTTCACGTGTCCGCCAGTTCAGTCACGATCTCTGTGACACTGTCCCACGGGTCAAACAAACCTGTAAGCAGTCGTGCTGCCCCTTTCTGTATACGTTCAGTATCCCCTACTTGTTACGGTGTCCACTTATTTGGACAATATTCCATGATGAGTCGCACGAGCGATTTGTAAGAAATCTCCTTTGCAGATTGATCGCTTTTCCCTAGTATTCTATCAATGAACTACAGTCTGCTACCTTCACCTACGACTGAACAAGTGTGATCGATCACTTCATATCCCTGCAACGTGTTAAATCCAGTTGTTTGTACGAGTTTACAGATTTCAGTTGTGACTCGCTGATGATGTAGTTTTTCGTTTTGCGAAGTGCACAGTTTCGCATTTCTGAACATTTAACTTTTTGAAGACGGGGGTGAGTAAGAATCGAACAGCAGCAGCAGCGGTTAGGTGGACGGCGCCCGAGTCCTGCCCGTGCTGAGCCTAAAAATTCGTAGATAACACATTTCGCGTCCTACCCTCTGTCGGTAATCATATACAGTGCACAAGGAAGAGTCTAAGCACTGTCCTAAGACGTAGTTCTCAAATTTTGAACTATCTATACTCCTAACAAAGCGATCTGTATGTTTCTACTTTGTTCTGAGGTCCTTACTGCATTCGTCTTCTAGTGTGTGTTCGTTAGTCCACTGCTCGCTCTCTACATAGGTTAGACATTGTGTAGTTCGATGGACCCGATGTTACTCATTGGCATGGAACAAGCAATCGGCGATTTTGATTTAGAAGTGGGCGTTTATGATTCTGATATTGATCCAGATTTGTGTGTGGCTGAACGCTCCGTTAAGTAATAAAAGAAAATAATGAAGTGAAGCGTTAAAATATTAAGCGCCTAAATCAACTTTCGTAAAACTACTCTGGCCGTAACAAGTATCATACAAAACAACAACCAAAACGTCCTGTAAAGCGTGTATTACATTAAGATCCGCAATTTAGGTTAGCACAGTCTTGGGACTGGTATCTCTTAACTTAGTGGCTCCCAGAAATGAGTATCTTGTCGACAGCCCAGAAATGAGTATCTTGTCGACAGCCCAGAAATGAGTATCTTGTCGACAGGATTGGAATTCTTAGTAGTACTGCGTTAATAGTCATGTTTTTCGTATAATACCTGGAGTAGGAAGTCGTTCATCTGACCAGCAGGTGATCTGTGCTGACATGATGTGACATTATCGGACATTTCTAACAAGTATCATCGTGGAGCAGTCTGGTCTGTTGGTGCGCGGGGCAAGGTACAACCAAATTTGAACTTGAAATGTCAGTGGAACAATCGGTATGCCTTGATATTTGCGTCAAGAAATGACGTTATCTTGCCCTATGAGAAGATCTACAGACTCCGTTACATAAGATACTGGGCAGATGAGAACTGAAAACAGCAGCGAAATTAACTGATCGGGGTAATCTTCAGAGAAACTGTACTGCGAAGTTAATATCCTTTCGAGAAAACAGTTTGCTGAGCATTAGGAAAACATTCGCAGTAGCGTAGGGTTATTGACTAGGTGATGTTGGGAAATAAGGAAGGGATATAGGATATCTTTATTTTCATCATGGCAGCGACAATAGCAACTGTTAAGAAATTGTCTCGAATGAAAACCAGCCCACAGTTGCACTAAATTGGCCGGCCGGGGTGGCCGAGCGGTTCTAGGCGCTACAGTCTGGAACCGCGCGACCGCTACGGTCGCAGGTTCGAATCCTGCAACGGACATGGATGTGTCTGATGTCCTTAGGTTAGTTAGGCTTAAGTAGTTCTGAGTTCTAGGTGACTGATTACCTGAGAAGTCAAGTCCCATAGTGCTCAGAGCCATTTGAACCATTTTTTTGCACTAAATTGTCTTTATTTTAAACCTTGACTATGGTCTCTGCTAGAACAATATGTCCTTCTTCAGAAGTCTCATGTAGTTGTTGTTGTCTTCAGTCCTGAGACTGGTTTGATGCAGCTCTCCATGCTACTATATCCTGTGCAAGCTTCTTCATCTCCCAGTACCTACTGCAACCTACATCCTTCTAAATCTGCTTAGTGTATTCATCTCTTGGTCTCCGTCTACGATTTTTACCCTCCACGCTGCCCTCCAATACTAAATTGGTGATCCCTTGATGCCTCACAACATGTCCAACCAACCGATCCCTTCATCTAGTCAAGTTGTGCCACAAACTTCTCTTCTCCCCAATCCTATTCAGTACTTCCTCACAAGTTATGTGCTCTACCCATCTAATCTTCAGCATTCTTCTCTAGCACTACATTTCGAAAGCTTCTATTCTCTTCTTGTCCATGTTTCACGTCCATACATAACTACAATCCATACAAATACTTTCAGAAATGACTTCCTGACACTTAAATCTATACTCGATGTTAGCAAATTTCTCTTCTTCAGAAATGCTTTCCTTGCCAATGCCAGCCTGCATTTTATATCCTCTCTACTTCGACCATCATCTGTTATTTTGCTCACCAAATAGCAAAACTCCTTTACTACTTTAAGTGTCTCAATTCCCAACCTAATTCCCTCAGCATCACCCGAATTAATTCGACTACATTCCATTATCCTTGTTTTGCTTTTGATGATGTTCATTCCGTTCAACTGCTCTTCCAAGTCCTTTGCTGTCTCTGACAGAATTACAATGTCATCGGCGAACCTCAAAGTTTTTATTTCTTCTCCACGGATTTTAATACCTACTCCGAATTTTTCTTTATATTCCTTCACTGCTTGCTAAATATAGAGATTGAATAACATCGGGGAGAGGCTTCAACCCTGTGTCACTCCCTTCTCAACCACTGCTTCCCTTTCACGCCCCCCTCGACTCTTATAACTGCCATCTGGTTCCTGTACAAATTTTAAATAGCCTTTCGCTTCCTGTATTTTACCCCTGCCACCTTCAGAATTAGAAAGAGAGTATTCCAGTCAACATTGTCAAAAGCTTTCTCCAAGTCTACAAATGCTAGAAACGTAGGTTTGCCTTTCCTTAATCTAGCTTCTAAGATAAGTCGTAAGGTCAGTATTGCCTCACGTGTTCCAGTATTTCTACGGAATCCAAACTCATCTTCCCCGAGGTCGGCTTCTACTAGTTTTTCCATTCGTCTGTAAAGAATTCGTGTTAGTATTTTCCAGCTGTGGCTTAGTAAACTGATTGTTCGGTAATTTTCACATCTGTCAACACCTGCTTTCTTTGGGATGGGAATTATTATATTCTTCTTGAAGTCTGAGGGTATTTCGCCTGTTTCATACATCTTGCTCGCCAGATGGTAGAGTTTTGTCAGGACTGGCTCTCCCAAGGCTGTCTGTAGTTCCAATGGAATGTTGTCTACACCGGGGGCATTGTTTCGACCCAGGTCTTTCATTGCTCTGTCAAGTTCTTCACGCAGTATCGTATCTCCCATTTCATCTTCATCTACATCCTCTTCCATTTCCATAACATTGTCCTCAAGTACATCGCCCTTGTATAGACCCTTTATATACTCCATCCACCTTTCTGCTTTCGTTTCATTGCTTAGAAACTGGGTTTCCATCTGAGCTCTTGATATTCATGCAAGTGGTTCTCCTTTCTCCAAAGGTCTCTTTAATTTTCCTGTAGGCAGTATCTATCTTACCCCTAGTGAGATAAGCCTCTACATTCTTACATTTGTCCTCTAGCCGTCCCTGCTTAGCCGTTTTGCACTTCCTGTCGATCTCATTTTTGAGACGTTTGTATTCCTTTTTGCCTGCTTCATTTACTGCATTTTTATATTTTCTCCTTTCATCAATTAAATTCAATATTTCTTCTGTTACTCAAGGATTTCTACTAGCCCTCGTCTTTTTACCTACTTGATCCTCTGCTGCCTTCACTACTTTATCCCTCAAAGCTATCCATTCTTCTTCTACTGTATTTCTTTCCCCCATTTCTGTCAATTGTTCCCTTATGCTCTCCCTGAAACTCTGTACAACCTCTGGTTCTTTCAGTTTATCCAGGTCCCATCTCCTTAAATTCCCACCTTTTTGCAGTTTCTTCAGTTTTAATCTACATTTCATAACCAATACGTTGTGGTCAGAGTCCACATCCGCCCCTGGAAATGTCTTACAATTCAAAACCTGGTTCCTAAATCTCTGTCTTACCATTATATAATCTATCTGATACCTTTTAGTATCTCCAGGGTTCTTCCATGTATACAACCTCCTTTCATGATGAAACCAAGTGTTAGCTATGATTAAGTTGTGTGCTCTATGCAAAATTCTACCAGGCGGCTTCCTCTTTAATTTCTTAGCCCCAATCCAGATTCACCTACTACGTTTCCTTCTCTCCCTTTTCCTACACTCGAATTCCAGTCACCCATGACTATTAAAGTTTCGTCTCCCTTCACTACCTGAATAATTTCTTTTATTTCATCATACATTTCATCATACATTTCTTCAATTTCTTCATCTGCAGAGCTAGTTGGCATATAAACTTGTACTACTGTAGTAGGTGTGGGCTTCGTATCTATCTTGGCCACAATAATGCTTTCACTATGCTGTTTGTAGTAGCTTACCCGCACTCCTATTTTTTTAATTCATTATTAAACCTACTCCTGCGTTACCCCTATTTGATTTTGTATTTATAACCCTGTATTCACCTGACCAGAAGTCTTGTTCCTCCTGCCACCGAACTTCACTAATTCCCACTATATCTATCTTTAACCTATTCATTTCTCTTTTTAAATTTTCTAACCTACCAGCCCGATTAAGGGGCCTGACATTCCACGCTCCGATCCGTAGAACGCCAGTTTTCTTTCTCCTGATAACGACATCCTCCTGAGTAGTCCCCGCCCGGAGATCCGAATGGGGGACTATTTTACCTCCGGAATATTTCACCCAAGAGGACGTCATCATCATTTAATCATATAGTAAAGCTGCATGCCCTCGGGAGAAATTACGGCCGTAGTTTCCCCTTGCTTTCAGCCGTTTGCACTACCAGCACAGCAAGGCCGTTTTGGTTATTGTTAGAAGGCCAGATCAGTCAATCATCCAGACTGTTGCCCTGGCAACTACTGAAAAGGCTGCTGCCCCTCTTCAGGAACCACATGTTTGTCTGGCCTCTCAACAGATACCCCTCCGTTGTGGTTGTACCTACGGTACGGCCATCTGTATCGCTGAGGCACGCAAGTCTCCCCACCTACGACAAGGTCCATGGTTCATGGCGGGGGGGGGGGGGGGGAGGAGGAGAAGGAGAAGTCTCATACACACTAATAAACGAAAAGACAGTTTACATTTATTAGTGTGTATGACTTACGAAGAAGGCTATATTATTATAGCAGAAACCATGGTCGAGATTTAAAAAAAACATAATTTAGTATAACTGTGGGCTGTTATTCCAGGATATAGGATACGCTTCGTCCCTAGATGAAGTATACTGCCAGATAGAAAGTAAATAAGACAGTTAGTACAATTCCCGTATTCGAAACGGCTATATACTCACCATGTGAGTAAAAGTCTAACCGTCGTAAACGGAGGTGGAATCCATAATTACGAAATCTGATGTAGGGGGAAAATATAAGTGGCAGTTAGATGAAAACGAGACAGATGGGAAAAAGTTACTAAACTTTTTATTTCAAGAATAATCGCCTTAACTGGTAATCCATTTATCCGTTAATCAATTTTTCCCTCTGTGAGATGAGACGGTCAGTGTATTCAGGAAAAAATGCTTGTGGCTGCCTACAAACCATGATGGTACTCAGGCGAGGATCTCTTCGTCCGAAACAAATCGACGGCCACAAATATCTTCCTTCAGCGCCCCCCACCCCCACCCCATCCCCCCCACCCCTAAAAAAAAGAAGACATCGCATGGGGAGAGAAGGGGTCTGAGCCTCACTCGAACCCTACCATCAGCTGTTACCGACTCAAATCGTGACCCATCTGACCAGGCCATGGTTTTTCAGTCTTGAGGGTCCAGCCGACATGGTCACGAGGCCAGCAGAGGCGCTCCGAGCGATGTCGTGCTGCCCGCAAGGGCACTCGCGTCGGTCATCTGCAGCCATAGCCGATCGCCGTCAGATTTTGCCGCTCTGTCCTAAGGGATACGTTTGTCTCGAGTCCCACATTGATTGCTCACCTATTAGCACTGGCATTTCCACACAAACGCAGCTCCTGTAGGATGTTGAGTGAAGGCCGTCTGCTACCGTACTGTACGTGGTTAGAGGTAATGCTTGAAATTCGGTATTCTCGACATTCTGACACTGTGGATCGCGGAAAATGGAATTCTCTAACGAACACGGAATTGGAATGACCCATGCTTCTAGCTCCTATCATCCTGCCTTCAAAGCCTGTAAATAATCCATCGTGCGGTCATAATCACGTTGGAAACCTTTGCACATGAATGCAAATGACAGGTTCGCCAATACAGTGCCCTTTTATGCCTAGTGAACGCGATACTACAGCCATCTGTATTTGTGCATTTCGCTACCCCATGACTTTTGTCACAAGTGTATGGAGTGAGTTACAATCACGTTCTAAAGAAGTAATATTGCATTAATAGTTACTTTCATTTTAAAACTAGAGACAGTCACAAATCTATCCGCAGAGTTAATTACATACTGTACATTTTATTTTTTATTTTTTATTTTTTTTTATTTATTTTTTTTTTTTTTTGGTCTACGCTAATAGCAAGAGCTCAGATGGCAACCCAGTTCTAAGCAAAGAAGGGAAAGCAGAAAGGTGGAAGGAGTATATAGAGGGTCTATACAAGGGCGATGTACCAGAGGATAATATTTTGGAAATAGAGGAGGATGTAGATGAAGACGAAATGGGAGATACGATACTGCGTGAAGAGTTTGACAGAGCACTGAAAGACCTGAGTCGAAACAAAGCCCCGGGAGTAGACAACATTCCATTAGAACTACTGACAGCCTTGGGAGAGCCAGTCCTGACAAAACTCTACCATCTGGTGAGCAAGATCTATGAGACGGGTGAAATACTCGCAGACTTCAAGAAGGATATAATAATTCCAATACCAAAGAAAGCAGATGATGACAGGTGTGAAAATTACCGAACTATCACTTTAATAAGTCATAGCTGCAAAATACTAATGCGAATTCCTTACAGACGAATGGAAAAACTGGTAGAAGCCGACCCGGGGAAGATCAGTTTGGATTCCGTAGAAATATCGGAAGACATAAGGTAATACTGACTCTACGACTTATCTTAGAAGCTAGATTAAGGAAAGGCAAACCTACGTTTCTAGCATTTGTAGACTTAGAGAAAGCTTTTGACAATGTTGACTGGAATACTCTCTTTCAAATTCTAAACGTAGCAGGGGTAAAATACAGGGAGCGAAAAGCTATTTACAATTTGTACAGAAACCAGATGGCAGTTATAAGAGTTGAGGGACATGATACGGAAGCAGTGGTTGGGAAGAGAGTGAGACAGGGTTGTAGCCTCTCTGTTTATTGAGCAAGCAGTGAAGGAATCAAAAGAAAAATTCGGAGTAGGTATTAAAATGCATGGAGAAGAAATAAAAACTTTGAGGTTCGCCGATGACATTGTAATTCTGTCAGAGACAGCAAAGACTTGCAAGAGCAGTTGAACGGAATGAACATCATCAAAAGCAAAACGAGGATAATGGAATGTAGTCAAATTAATTCGGGTGATGCTGAGGGAATTAGATTGGGAAATGAGACACTTAAAGTAGTAAAGGAGTTTTGCTATTTGGGGAGCAAAATAACAGACGATGGTCGAAGTAGAGAGGATATGAAATGTAGACTGGCAATGGCAAGGAATGGGTTTCTGAAGAAGAGAAATTTGCTAACATCGAATATAGATTCATGTATCAGGAAAATATAGATTTATGTATCAGGAAGTCGTTTCTGAAAGTATTTGTATGGAGTGTGGCTATGTAGGGAAGTGAAACATGGACGATAAATAGTTTTGACAAGAAGAGAATAGAAGCTTTCGAAATGTGGTGCTAGAGAAGAATGCTGAAGATCAGATGGGTATATCACGTAACTAATGAGGAAGTATTGAATACGATTGGGGAGAAGAGGAGTTTGTGGCACAACTTGACAAGAAGAAGGGATCGGTTGGTAGGACATATTCTGAGGCATCAAGGGATCACATTTTTAGTATTGGAGGTGAGCGTGGAGGGTAAAAATGGTAGAGGGAGACAAGAGAAGAATGCACTAAGCAAATTCAGAAGGATGTAGGTTGCAGTAGGTACTGGGAGATGAAGCAGCTTGCACAGGATAGAGTAGCATGGAGAGCTGCATCAAACCACTCTCTGGAATGAAGACAACAACAATAGCATCGTTCACGAAACATTCGATAACTGTTTTTGCTGACTTACAGAGTGTTCAAAAATTACCGCTACTACCTTTAGGACTTGTAGGGTTTCAATTTATATACGTACTTCATCCACTTTTGCTTGAAGAATTGAATTAGGCATGACGCAGTAGAATTATTCGGCAACTATGCGAAAGTAAACATAACGAAACACTGTTCGAGTACTCGTTGACAGGTTCTCTTCAACGCGAATCGGTACATCAAATTGGGGCGTGGGGAGTAGCCGTGGAACTGCCTCCCCACGGTGAAGGAACCTGTTTCTCGGTGGTGCCGACACGTACCTTGGGCAAAAAGTTAGTGCGATGGCGTGCTACGCCGCGGAAGATGTTCGTGATACAGCCGCAGCTCTTCCGTCATCTCCAGCTTCGCGATACACAAAGGGAGACATCTGAATTAAGACCGTCGTAGAACGGAAACTGCTTGTTTCCGGACATGAATTCCTATTCAAAGTATTATGTACTCATCCCCTTCGACAAGTCCTAGAAGTTTGTAAAGAGAATTTCTGAAAAACCTATATTGTCTAACAAATACGTTGTGTTCCAGCGAGTAATGGATGGAAAAAGATTTCGCTATTGACGTAACTAAAGTATACTGTATTCTGGATGTTACATCATTACCTATTTGTTTACCTATTTTATGCTTACCTATTTCGGATTCTTTGATTTAGGCAGTGTTTACGACGGAAAACGCTATTTTGCATATATTTGTAACAATTATGACGCCATTAGTTTTCTTTCAAAAATAGATTTTTTTGTTTTCCTGGACAAACAGAGTTGAATCTGTGCAGTTACAATGTTGTGGTGCTGAAACACTCTGGTTTTTCTGTGTTCCTTATTGCCAAAAAGGAAACCTTATTTTGAGAAAAGTACAACACAAATCAAGAGACAAAATCTTTATTGACAAATACGCATAAGGAGCTGCAGAAGATACGGAAGAATTTAAGTAGGTCCTGTTGCAATTGCTCTAAACGTGTGCTGTCAGCCATAATTTGCCAGACAGACTTCCAGATCATCTATTCACTGGGTCCTTTCTCATAGCAATTCCGTTTTTCAGCTGAAATATACGGTCACGTGTCAAGTAAGGCTTTCTTTTGGCACTTTTTACTGGCAGAATTGTATCAGACAAGACAGGGACAACTAAGATGTTACCTAGCGGTAGATTTCTTTCCCCAGTACCCTTCAGCTGCTTTGCAAATGCTTTGACAATATTACGACTTCTCACCCTTAGTGTAATTGGGTTGTCAGGTGAAGTATGTAGCCAGATATACTCTCTCATCCACTTATTCTGAATGAGCAACACTTGGTCTAGTGCACTAAGATCCCTGAAATCGACTGGCTCCATCTTGCACAAAAGAAATCTGTTGTCCTTCGCGTTGGCAATAACTGAAATTCAGTTGTCATGGTGAAAGGATATTTTGTTCCTCTCCGACAAAATCTCTGTCAAACAGTAGGAAAATATGTCCGTGTAATGAGAAATTTGTGGTCTACAACAGTGAAATATTTACGCATGATCCGTTTTGGGAAAGTGTCCTAATACACTCCTGGAAATTGAAATAAGAACACCGTGAATTCATTGTCCCAGGAAGGGGAAACTTTATTGACACATTCCTGGGGTCAGATACATCACATGATCACACTGACAGAACCACAGGCACATAGACACGGGCAACAGAGCATGCACAATGTCGGCACTAGTACAGTGTATATCCACCTTTCGCAGCAATGCAGGCTGCTATTCTCCCATGGAGACGAGCGTAGAGATGCTGGATGTAGTCCTGTGGAACGGCTTGCCATGCCATTTCCACCTGGCACCTCAGTTGGACCAGCGTTCGTGCTGGACGTGCAGACCGCGTGAGACGACGCTTCATCCAGTCCCAAACATGCTCAATGGGGGACAGATCCGGAGATCTTGCTGGCCAGGGTAGTTGACTTACACCTTCTAGAGCACGTTGGGTGGCACGGAATACATGCGGACGTGCATTGTCCTGTTGGAACAGCAAGTTCCCTTGCCGGTCTAGGAATGGTAGAACGATGGGTTCGATGACGGTTTGGATGTACCGTGCACTATGCAGTGTCCCCTCAACGATCACCAGAGGTGTATGGCCAGTGTAGGAGATCGCTCCGCTCCCCACACCATGATGCCGGGTGTTGGCCCTGTGTGCCTCGGTCGTATGCAGTCCTGATTGTGGCGCTCACCTGCACGGCGCCAAACACGCATACGACCATCATTGGCACCAAGGAAGAAGCGACTCTCATCGCTGAAGACGACACGTCTCCATTCGTCCCTCCATTCACGCCTGTCGCGACACCACTGCAGGCGGGCTGCACGACGTTGGGGCGTGGGCGGAAGACGGCCTAACGGTGTGCGGGACCGTAGCCCAGCTTCATGGAGACGGTTACGAATGGTCCTCGCCGATACCCCAGGAGCAACAGTGTCCCTAATTTGCTGGGAAGTGGCGGTGCGGTCACCTACGGCACTGCGTAGTATCCTACAGTCTTTGCGTGCATCCGTGCGTCGCTGCGGTCTGGTCCCAGGTCGACGGGCACGTGCGCCTTCCGCCGACCACTGGCGACAACATCGATGTACTGTGGAGACCTCACGCCCCACGTGTTGAGCAATTCGGCGGTACGTCCACCCGGCCTCCCGCATGCCCACTATACGCCCTCGCTCAAAGTCCGTCAACTGCACATACGGTTCACGTCCACGCTGTCGCGGCATGCTACCAGTGTTAAAGGCTGCGATGGAGCTCCGTATGCCACGGCACACTGGCTGACACTGACGGCGGCGGTGCACAAATGCTGCGCATTTAGCGCCATTCGACGGCCAACACCGCGGTTCCTGGTGTGTCCGCTGTGCCGTGCGTGTGATCATTGCTTGTACAGCCCTCTCGCAGTGTCCGGAGCAAGTATGGTGGGTCTGACACACCGGTGTCAATGTGTTCTTTTTTCCATTTCCAGGAGTGTATTTTGAACATCTCTCACAAAATCTGCATTATTCAGGCTTACGAACAAATTAAAATCATACGAAAAATAGAAATTCTGATGCAACATTCCCGTCTCTTTCTCTTCTCTTTTTCTTCATTGTCTAACGCAGTATAGAAACACTTTTGTGACATAACGTAAACATGCTGGAAACGTTCGTGATACCTGTTCTGTTCTTTCATTACGTTGACCGGGCCATATTTCTTCCCCTTTTTTCACCCATACGAGTTACAAAGGATCCAGTGCACGAGTATCTTCCTCTGATGAAGGCGGCATATTCCGATCTGTTCGTAGCAAAACCGTCCCTCGTCTCTGACATCGCTACTTCAATGTGAGTTGGTCACGTTCCTCACGCACCACGTCCCCTAGTCGCCGCCGCCAGACGTTTGTGTGAATTGGGGATCCGGGGTTAGCAAGGCGGCTCCTTGTTTGATGAAAGGTGAGACGCGTTGTTGGTCAGCTCTTCCTTGTCTATGGTGCTCAGTGTCTGTATTGGGTAACCCCATGCAGTCGTATCTGTGACGGAAGGTAAATGCGCGTCTCCTCTTTCTCCGCTACCCTGTAGTCAGATTCGCAGCCACTATGCGGAACACATGTGAGTCTTCTTCTTTCAGTAGTGTTTCTTAAGAGTTGGTTACCACGCTGTCTTCATGCAGGATCCTCAGATGACCGTCATTCCGGACCCACATAACAGATTTGAAAGCTGCTGTCGTATCGACCCGAACGAATCTTTCACTCTGCAGGGCAGTATGCACTACTTTGGAACATTTTGCCATACTAAAACTGTGTTGGGTTGGGACCGAAGCCCGAAGCCTTACCTTCGGCGGGCAGTGCTGTTACCCACTTTTTTATACTATTTATTCAGCAATAAATTATGCAAAACTTATACTCTGATTTTAAATAAAACATATAAATTAGATGTATAAATGGTATCTTTTCCGTTTATTATTGAGAATCTGTTTTTCTTTCATAGAGTGTTGAAAGTAGTTTATAGATTATTCTTGCTCTTTGAAGACGTAGTCTATGAAACAGTATGTGAACCGTGCTAGTATTCTTGTGTTGTGTGATGGAAACACTTTGGCGTCCATTTACATTATTTTCTTGCTGTTCATTTCGTTGACAGTTGTTCTTAGCAAACTCGTTGATATACATTTTATCCATTTTCACAGACCTGTAATTTAGGAGCAAGCTACTGTTGTTCTGTGTGTGGGGTGCTGTCAGCAGTTCCACGATACAGACAGTACGGCCTATTTTAGTCCGATTAAATTTGCTTGACAGGTGACACGGCTAGCGTCCCACAACCAGAGCGCTCAACGTCACTCTGGAACCGCTCGCCATTACCAAACTGTCACAAAGTTGATCGGTTCATTGCCAATTCCTTGCCTGCCTTTCTTTCTTGATGTCTTTGGATCATGAACCTGCCACTTTATTTCGTATTTCATCACACCAAAAAAACACAAATATGCGACGATACTGATGAAACACACACTCTTCTTAGGCAACAGTAACCAAACACTATTGGATACTTCCACACAAGATGCAGTTCAGTGTCACATATACAACTATCATAGTCACAGAGATCGGCTTACATTAGATATGCTTCGCACGACACGGCGTGAAGTCGAATTTTTCAAGTGGTTAGCGTACAAGCCCGATGAGTTGAAGGTCCTAGGTTAGGATGTCGTTTAATTTAGCGATTTTTTAATTTGTAAATCGAATCAAGAGTCTGATAAATATTTTTATTCAGTTATTGGTTTGAATGCATTTTTTTTATTTTTAGTACTTTGCCGCATCATTTTCATCATCGTATTAGTGTTATTTTTCTTCCTATCATTTTTTTTCGTTTTGGAAATGCCTATGTAGCCTGCAATCTGTAATCAAGTGGCAACGAGTACTGCTCATCGGTTGGTAACGCGACAGTGAGAGGATAGTCTCAGATAAGCAGTAATAGAGAAAAATTACAGTTTGCTTTTAGCACTGAAATAGATTTTTTGCTGTCCTGAGTTTGATCGGGGAGGTTAGCTTTATTCGCTGTGAACAAAACGATCATGACTTTAATTCTGCTGCAGATTGTAGGTAGCCGTTTTCTCGGACACATTGTACATCGCGATGTTGTGGTTAGCTTAGGACATGAGTTTAAATTCTGGGCTACAATTGAATCGTTGGTCACTTAAAATTACACGATTGACCATTAAAATTGCTACACCACGAAGATGACGTGCTACAGACGCGAAATTTAACCGACAGGAAGAAGATGCTGTGATATGCAAATGATAAGCATTTCAGAGCATTCACACAAGGTTGGCGCCGGTGGCGACCCCTACAACGTGCTGACATCAGGAAAGTTTCCAACCGATTTCTCATACACAAACAGCAGTTGACCGGCGTTGCCTGGTGGAACGTTGTTGTGATGCCTCATGTAAGGAGGAGAAACGCGTACTATCACGTTTGACTTTGATAAAGGTCGGATTGTAGCCTATCTCAATTGCGGTTTATCGTATCTTGACATTCCTGCTCGCGTTGGTCGAGATCCAATGACTGTTGGCAGAATATGGATCGGTGGGTTCAGGATGGTAATACGGAACGCTGTGCTGGATCCCAACGGCCTCATATCACTAGCAGTCGAGATGACAGGCATCTTATCCGCAGGGCTTTAACGGATCGTGCAGCCATGTCTCGATCCCTGAGTCAACAGATGGGGACGTTTGCAAGACAACAGCCATCTGCAGGAACAGTTCGACAACGTTTGCAGCAGCAGGGACTATCAGCTCGGAGACCACGGTTGCGGTTACCCTTGACGCTGCATCACAGACGGGAGAGCCTGCGATGGTGTACTCAACGACGAACCTGGGTGCACGAATGGCAAAACGTCATTTTTTCGGATGAATCCAGGTTCAGTTTACAGCATCATGATGGTGGCATCCGTGTTTGGCGACATCGCGGTGAAGGCACATTGGAAGCGTGTATTCATCATCGCCTTAGTGGCGTATCGCCGGCATGATAGTATGGGGTGCCATTGGTTACACGTCTCGGTCACCTCTTGTTCGAATTGACGGCACGTTGAACAATGGACGCTACATTTCAGATGTGTTACGACCCGAGGCTCTAGCCTTCATTCGATCCCTGCGAAACCCTACATTTCAGCAGGATAATACACGACAGCATGTTGCAGGTCCTGTACGGGCCTTTCTGGATACAGAAAATGTTCGACTGCTGCCCTGGCCAGCATATTCTCCAGATCCCTCACCAAATGAAAACGTCTGGTCAATGGTGGCCAAGCAACTGGCTCGTCACAATACGCCAGTCACTACTTTTGATGATCTGTGGTATCGTGTTGAAGAAGCTGCATGGGCAGCTGTACCTGTACACGCTATCCAAGCTCAGTTCGACTCAATGCCCAGGCGTATCAAGGCCGTTATTGCGGCCAGAGGTGGTTGTTCTGGGTACTGATTTCTCAGGATCTATGCACCCAAATTGCGTGAAAATGTAATCACATGTCAGTTCTAGTATAATATATTTGTCCAATGAATACCCGTTTATCATCTGCATTTCTTCTTGGTGTAGCAATTTTGATGGCCAGTAGCGTCTCGCATTTCCGACCTACCTCGTGGCGGCCATTTCTAGCATTTGCTCTGCGATACCCCTCAACAGCATTTCTGAAGGTACACCTGTAACCGATCGGTAGTCGGTAGCCGACGTGACATCACTGTAGCGGCAAGTGACAGGCATAAATGGTCAAGTAATGTTAATCGAGCTATAGTCAGCTTTATTCTGTGGGCGTCACGTCACCTAAATTTTCTGCCGCAATACCCCAACCATCTCTAAGAAATCCAGCCGCCTTGCTGGTAATTTGGGGCTATGTTTGATATTGTTCACTATTATGTCTAGGATTGTTTGGCTGTCCTTACTGCTAAAGAGATGACCTCCAACTTCGACATCAACAGTCTTTGGAAACAGTGACGAGAACGTTGCCCACCAAAATGCCAAAGCTTCATCATAAATTAGAAGCCGCCTGGCTTCAGTCAGTCACGCAAATTGTGGACAACTTTTAACCGCATACGCTCTGGCCAAGGAAGAAGTGGCGCCCTCTGCAAATGGGGAGAGACCAACAGCAACTGCGACGCTGAAAAACAAAGAACCCAGCACATAGTAGAAGAATACCTAGTTCGAGCTTACAAGGGAACCTTCATCGACTTGCTATCTGCAACAGAAGAGGCTATCGATTATATGCATTGTCATGATATCAGTTTGTAATTAAATATAAAATGTGTAAGAATAGCGATGTACGAAATACGATAAATAAATAGCCAAAAGGGCTGAAAATTTTGCCTCATAATCTATTAAGTTTCGTCAGCTGACTCCTGGCTGCCTGAGACAGAATACTTTTCCAAACAAACCAGCTTTTATACTTTATTTGTGCGATACATTACATGATCTGTTTTGAACATTTTTCTGCCTTTCGGTGTTTTACCGAGCTCTGACTGTTGGCGATTTCTCAGTGCGCTCAAATAGGTTTCGTCAGCGTCACTGAGAGCGACGGTAGTTTTCGAAGCGTGTTTCGCTTTGATTCCACTTTTACTGTATCATCGTCATTTTCTGCTGATGAAGTCTCAGTCGGCTGTTGTTGCGTTGCAGCCTGATGTATTCCTTCGGCCATTAGGGATTATGATCAGATGGTCTGTTAAGTTTGATCGTTCTGACTGGTCTACCACAGCTTTCACTGTTACCATCTCAAGTCCGGTCGACAGTTCGTTATTTACCAGACCTCTGCGTCCTTCGTGTTTGTGATATTGTTCTTGGAGTGCTAAATTTCCTTTTCTAGTGGCCGTTTTTTGTTGCTCTGACGTTCGTTGGGAGTGGGATGATCCTCCACTCAGTATCTTTGTAACAAATTCTCTCGTCAGCTACTTTTATGCTGTTTCCTTACAGTTTGAGTGCTGTTCCCGCTTGCCTCGCAACCCCTCTCTTCCTGTAGTGAAGCTTTTCTTGTTCCTTTAATCAAAGGAGGGAGGTCTTCGAATGAGATCAGTGGTTGTCTTGTACACTCCATTGGGGTGGCTTAACTGTGCGGGTGCCATATGCTGCAGTGGTTGTCGTATATGTTGTTGTAGATCATTAATCAAAACAAAACCTACTGCGGACAGTTTTCGAGAACGTGACCGGGCTTGTTACACAAGTGCCATGCGGGGTTCTGTACTGGGTAGATAACTATTGTACATCCTGATACTGTAATGGAGGCGGGGATGTCGAGTTTCGTGACCTACTCACCGACCCCATTCTGTTCTACCACTGTATTTTGTAACTACTGGACCCTCTTTTAAATAATTTTTTTTAACCTGGTCATATTTCGAAAGAACTTTTACTTCTTTCCAGCATATTTGTCCCACATCGATGCAGGATCTGCATGGTTATTAGCACGGATTTTGCACAGTTATTAGCACGGATTTTGCACAGTTATTAGCACGGATTTTGCACGGTTGTCGGCACGGCACGGCTATTTTAAGCGGTGGCCGTATGCCCTACCTACCATCACCCAATTATCCCCAAGACGTAATATGTGTGCCCCAACTACCTGCATGTAATGTTATCCATGTTAAAGTGAACAGAAGTTTTTGTAAATGTTTGTGAATCGAGGCGAGACTTGGGTATGAGCCCAGTATCCAGCTAGTGAGATGAGGGGAAACAGTCTGAAAACAACGTTCAGGTTGACCGGCTCACCGACACTTGGGTCGGCCCACCGAGACAATTTGATCCCTTTCCCACTAAGCCCCCTGTCCCACAGGCGGCGCTTATCACGAATGCCTGTCTGAGCATACTTGGAACGAACCTATATTAAACCATTTCAGAGTTCTGGGGATAGGTTCAAAAACCCAACAGTCTTCAGGTTTCCTGTTTGCATTACAAATCGTCACAATGGCGAAATTTTCAGTTTTCAGTAAAACCTCGCTCAACAAAACACTCACACAATTTAACACACACACACACACACACACACACACACACACACACTGACTTATATACCTGGGTGAATTCAGCATTATGTCTTTAACTACCAAAGTTACCGTATAACCAGTCATTGATTTCTAAGACACTGGGTAGAACATGACGACTATTCTTGTCGGAAGAGAAGCCTTATGTATTTTCCCCAAGAGATTCGGAAGACAGTGGTAAGCGAAAAACCCGCTTCTTCGCCGAACGCAAAGGAAGATTAGCAAGATTTAGTACTTAAAAAGCTGAAAATTTTACAGCAGATCCACTAACAACACTGAAAAAAATTTACCGCCGCGCACAGCGCAGTGACTGCTATGTACCGAAATCTTCGAACGTCATATAACACAATGTTAACTGTTAATAACTGAGCTACATTTCCGCAGGCGATCCCACTACCCGAGGTTGTTCACGTTCCTAGGCAAAGATCACCACTTCCAGTGGAGCTACCCACGCACGACTCAAGACTCGCAGTACTACTCCGACCACCTTCTGCTTTCCAAACTTCAGCAGTCCTCCGTACTCTGTGGGACTAGCACTGGGGAATTGTTCGAAGAGGTAAAAATGTGAGGATGGGTCGTTTCTTCTGCTCGAACAGCACGAAATCAGTGTTTAAAAAATGTTGCCTTCGGTTGCAGTGTATCGAGAGGTTGCAACAATGGAAAATTGTACTGAAATGCAGGAGGATCTGCAGCGAATTGACGCATGGTGCACGGAATGGCAATTGAATCTCAATGTAGACAAGTGTAATGTGATGCGAATACATAGAAAGATAGGTCTCTTACCATTCAGCTACAAAATAGCAGGTCAGCAACTGGAAGCAGTTAATTCCATACATTATCTGGGAGTACGCATTAGGAGTGATTTAAAATGGAATGATCATATAAAGTTGATCGTCGATAAAGCAGATGCCAAACTGAAATTCATTGGAAGAATCCAGTGCAATCCGACAACAAAGGAAGTAGGTTACAGTACGCTTGTTCGCCCAATGCTTGAATACTGCTCAGCAGTGTGGGATCCGCACCAGGTAGGGTTGATACAAGAGATAAGAGAAGATCCAACGGAGAGCAGCGCGCTTCGTTACAGGATCATTTAGTAATTGCGAAAGCGTTACGGAGATGATAGATAAACTCCAGTGGAAGACTCTGCAGGAGAGACGCTCAGTAGCTCGGTACGGGCTTTTGTTAAAGTTTCGAGAACATACCTTCACCGAAGAGTCAAGCAGTATATTGCTCCCTCCTACGTATATCTGGCGAAGAGACCATGAGGATAAGATCAGAGAGATTAGAGCCCATACAGAAGCATACCGACAATTCTTCTTTCCACGTACAATACGAGACTGGAATAGAAGGGAGAACCGATAGAGGTACTCAGGGTGCCATACGCCGTCAGGTGGCTTGCGGAGTATGGATGTAGATGTAGATATACTTAATAAATTGATTGGAAAAAGCATTTTCCTCGAAAGGCAAGGTTTCAGTTCAGTGTCCTGATCCGGAACACAGTTTTTATTCTGATTCGTTATTTTATTTATTAAGCACAAACTTCTAATAAGAGATTAGAACTGACGCTAAAGACCTTGATGTTGTGCGCGCAAAGGAATACCCGTCATCAAAGAGCAAGCAACATAGTTTCGAAAGAACAAACGTTGATTAACACCTCGTTTCTTAGGTGTTCACGGTTCAAATTATAATTCTATCGACCCAACTGAGAAAAATCCTATTCACACAAAAATGTGAAACGGAGAGTAGCGAAAGCTTAAACATTATTTCGTTGTTGCCATGAACTGTACTTAATTATTTGTGAAACAACTAAATTCCACAAGAACAATTCATCCTTCTATCAGAGAAGTTATGCATATTGTTGTTGTTGACAGTGACTTAAGTTTTTATAAATATGTTGATGAACATAGCTGTGATACAGCAGATACTATTAATTTCGCACCCTCATATTTATCTGAATTTAAAAACTTGTGAATACCGAGAATGTGTGTCTACGAGCCGCCACTGCTGTCGGTCTTCGGGTTTTGGCTACCGGTGATCCACACCCAAGTTTGGTGTGTGTGTGTGTGTGTGTGTGTGTGTGTGTGTGTGTGTGTGTGTGTGTTTTAAGTACGCTTCTCACTTAAATGCTTCTTCGTACCTGACTTTCCACCGCTTTGGTGGAAGGACTAAAGGAATCATGTACTTGTCACCGTAATATTTATTGTCGGTCACCAGTACAGTGAGAGAACAATGAACTTCACAAATGAAATACATCTACGCCCAGTGTTATGGAACGTGAAAAGCAATGCATACGAAAACAGTAATGAAAATGGGGACAGTTGTCAAAAAAGAGGGACAGTTGTTGCTCATGAACATGAAACACACGTGATGTATCTTAAAAATAAATTCGGAAGACTTATCCTGTGTAAAATACAATTATGCCTCGCTGCTACAGAGCTTCTGCTAGGAGCGATAACATCCTTTTTCTGATTGCTGTCTTCGTATTAATCAGTGTTAGATAGCTCTGGCCATAGATTCACGTATTAGATTTAATTGCCCTCTTCTACACTCTTGTGAATAACAAACAAATAGTGCCTGTACGTGCGCTCGCTAACTTTTCGAAATACTGGGTTGTTGCATAAGTTAGTACCGTTTTTTCATAAGTTTAACACAGCATACACACGTCACAGAAACAGTACTCTTCAATAATATAATCTCCTTCACAGTATAGAACAGTCTGCCAGTGCTGGGGTAATTTTTCGATTCAGCGTCTGTAGAAATCACGTGGTTTCCAGGAAAAGAATCATCCATCAATTATCGAAGAGCATTGTCATCCAGAAAGGAAGTCTGGAAGGTTGTTCGATGGAGAGCGCAAAAGATGAAAATCTGAGGCCACAATATCCGTTGAATAAGGTGGGTGAGGAATGGCTTGCCAAAGCAACTCGGGTATAGTATTTTTTTTTTTTTTTTGTCAGACTAACAGAATGTAGGCGGGCGTTATCGTGAAGTCTTCCTTGTCGATGTTCGTGGATTGCGTCTGCAAGACGTCTTAGTTGTTGTCAATAAAAGTCAGCGATGATGGTTTCTCCTCGTGGAGACAATTTGTAGTATACCACATCGTCGCTGTTCCACCAGATGCATAACATTATTTTGTGTATGTGCGCGCAGATCTGTGTAGGGGAGTTGCTTATTTGATTGGGCTCAACTATTCCGTTCTTTTCCTTGTGTTAACATAAAGACGCCTTTTCTCGTCACCAATAAGGACACGGGATAGGAATGACCAATGTTGTTCACGAGCCAATTGATGACGGAGATGCACATATGGCCACTCGCAGACTTTTGCAGTGCGGTTTTTTGCTTGGACCATGCGGTACCCACACTTCGGATTTTTGAAACTGCCCCAATGCTTGCAAACATCGCAAGATGGTGGAATGAACACTGTTCATCACATTTACCAGTTCTCGATTACACAGACGTGGATCATTGTGGATTAATGCATTTAAACGATGTTCATCAAACCCTGAAGTTCTTCTTGAAGTGGAGAGTAACTAATGTCAAAACGATCCTCCGAAAATGAGAAAACCTCCTGTGTTCTGTCCAATGGGATTATCCCTATACGCGGCGCTAATGATGTATGAATATCTTTCAGTAGTGAGCTGCCATTGTATGAAACTTTTCTGTGTTTTTAACTCTTTGAACATTGTGTGGAATGATTTTTGCCTCTTACCATTCCTTATACAGGGTGTATACTTGTACAAGGAAAAAAAATTCCCGGATTTTTCCCGGATTTCCCGGTTAAAAATACACTTCCTCCCGGGTGACAGTATATTTTCCCTTATCAATCCTTTGAATGGTTAGGGTTTTATACCCGGGGTTACAATATCCCGGCACTTCAGATAACGAACCTCAGGGAAAAAGACGCGTTTTGGAAACATCTTTGATGTGCAGCAACATGGACGCTGCGTATTTTCGTATTGCGAAAGTATAAACTGGAATTCCACCAAACACCGCATGTTACTTTCCGAGTAATTGAAATCGAGATTTCGATGTGCTTTTGTAGGCCGTTCGTAGCTCATGTCACGTAATCTTGCCAGCCGATGACAGCGGATATTCAAAGCATAGGCACGTGATGTAGTCATCCAACAGCAACATCACTGTTAAGTAGCACGAACACACAAACAGGGACAATTAATAGTTCAAATTAATATACATAGTGTTGCTACAAGAAAAGCAAAGTTTTCGCATATAATATTATTCTCAAGCTGCAAGAGAAGCTAAGCTTTCGCATATACTGTTGATCTTTTTGCGCGTGTTACAGTTTAAGATACATCACATAAATGTGCCAGTAAAATTTTTAATAAAGACATAAATGTCTGACCTTCAGGGTTCGAAATTCTTCTAAATGGCGCGTCAACAAAGAGTTGATTTTTAAAAGAGAGTCAAACGCTCTGTGATTTAATAAATTCATGGTACATTCTTGCACATAGTTCAACTTACGCAAAAGGCTATTTACTTTGAAAGGAACGCTTTTCAAATCGCTATTCGCAATATTTTCCCGCGACCTGTTAGAAATAGGCTCGTTTCTTCAGTTGCCAGAAAGCGCAGATAACAGGCGACACCGCGCTTGGGTAGCTATCATGACGTAGGAAGCCCGTATGTACGTACGTGTAAAACATTGAAAGATCATACATTATGTCATAAAAGAAACAAGACATCAAAGGACACTGCAAGAATATCGGAATTTCGTGAACAATATTAAAATGTGTACATTTAAAGTGCATACTTAAACTGGACATTCGTATGTCCGGATTCCCAATGATGTAGACATCGAGCTGATATTAAGCTTTCCAGTGTGGTTTTCGGGATGTAAATTTTCTTGGAGCACCAGTACTGTATTATATCATGTTTGGTTCTTTATTATGACATAATGCCATCTGTGATAGAAAATGAAAACGTGCACTTGAAATGCAGCGAACAGTTGAAATCAGCCAGCACTGTGGAACTAAACATTTCGCTTAAAATACATTGACTGCCTCTGCGGAAAAGGTTAACAAAAGTCAAATTTCTTTAGCAAACAGACAAAAATAACTTCATTGTTCCGCAAGGCGATTAATGCTTGACTGTCAGAAAGGTGGAAATACAATAAAATCTGAAACTAATGACATATTTCAGCCTTCTGTAATTACGTGAATGTGTTTTAATTCATCTGATAGCTCCCGGCCACAGATATCAGTTTTGTTTTCATTTGACGTGAGAGTAAACGAAGGGGAAACAGCAAAATCACTAATGTAATCACGGATCATAGGGAGACTACCCACTATCTCAGACTGCTCTGCGCATCAGCCCCGGATCTACGACATTCGCGAACCGAGTCAATACTAAAAAAAATCGAATTTTCAAAATATGTTCATCTTGTAGCGCACATCTTTCTGAAAAGTCTGAAACATATGTATTTGAGGAAATGTAGCCACGCCTCTTCTTAAAGCATTTTTCTACCGCACGTCCAAAATATATTCAGGCGAGTGGAAATGTTCTGTGGTGCCTCTCCTGTTCCCAGTCGGCCATTTGACAGCCTACCCCTCTTAAAAAAAGTATCTCAATTAATAGCGGATGGGATTATTTGTAATCGAGAGAACAAGAACTCTTCAGAAAATCTGAACTCTTTATTGCTTATTTGTTAATACCTTGCTCTTTTGTGCGACATAAAATTAAATATAGGATATATAAAACCAAAACTGACTAGTGATAATTAAGAAATTATACATTACTTCAAACCTTACCTCCTAGCTTTTTTTCTTTCTAATCTTGCTACAGCTGAACATGGCGTGCTTTTCTTTCTGCGAAAGAATCTATTTCCTCATCAAAGTTCGTCAAACGTTTTGCTACATGAAAAATCGAAACGTCGTTATCTAATACTGAAAACGCCGTTAATACAAATAATACCCAATACTTGTGTGGTTTCTCGATCTGATTACGTCTATTTTGTAACTGTCTGCTAGATAAAACAAAATAGGCCTTTCTAATATGGCTGCAATTTTGTAACACACCAAATAAACGAGACTGTTTTGGCACAAAAGGCCATTTTTATAACACAACAGAAAATAATCCACCAAGTACCAATATCAATTGCCTATTAGGCCTACTGTAAGCAAAAAGCTTTATGTTAGAAAATAGTTTCACATTTCATTCATGCTCACCAGCTTCTCAAGCATGAGATCGAAAAATAGTATTACGAAATTTTTTTATATATGGGATCGTCTTATTCTTCCATAATTTGTGTGATGTCCGTTTCTTCTCCTTCCTCGTTCTAACAATCTTATCACCACTTCTGTATCTATTGCTGAATTCGTTCGCCGATTAACTTCACTAACCCTGTCAGAACCACAGGTTTGGTTATACCGCGATTATTTTCCGGTTGTGCGTTATTACGTGTTCGAGTAACACGTTTTCCGCGTTACTTCCAGAGTGGAACTTAAGCGTCTGCTAGATAGGGACTGTACTACTGGTCTTACTAGTGTAGCGATCTGGCTAAAAATTTTCTGGCAAAATTTCATTTTCTTGGATACACCGAGAAGATGATACGTAATCCTCCTCACCTGTTATTCCTGTTACTCGTTTATTTCCATTCTGGTAGTCTGAATCTATAGATTTCGCTAGTAATTACAACAATGCTGATCATTCGCAAACCCAATCAACCACATGATCAGCGCGCGATTGGTATTCATCCGTTTACTCCCTCAGCTCGTATTGCCCCTCCCCTTTTTGTCTGCGCAAAGTTCATTTCTACATGCGACGAGGATTCTCCTGACAAACATGACGTACACTATGCATGCATTCAAGTCAACTTATGATTCATTCAGAAATAAACTTAAAATGTGTTCAAAAATGTTCAAAAACCAACAGGAAAGCGTTTCGAAATCATATGAATCATCGATAGACAAACGTGCGCTGGATGCTAGGCGCTTTCTGAAACAAGTTTTTTTTCCCCCTCAAGTATATGAATTTGGGGCCCCCTTCTTCCGGTAACATCTAGCTGCTTGCTGCGACTGCTAGCACAGCCAACAGCCACATTCCTATAGCCAGAAGCGGGAGAATCTACTACTAAAACGTGAATCAACTGCGCATGCGCACTAGCCCGCGCGTAACTGCTAAAACAAATCAAATGTAAACAGTTGTGACTTCACGCTCATTGGAGGCAATTTGTTGTTATGAAGCACTGCGTAGTCTTCCTAAAGCCTTTGACACATTTTCAATTGGCAGACGCTTGCATGTGCACTGTGTGTCGTTGTTGTATATGGCGCATTTCCTTTGCAATTTAAGTTTTTGCTTTTTTTCTCTCGTTTGTTTTATTGTTGAAGTATTATTCTGTAGTAGCGGGATGCAGTAATATCCTTTGTTAGAGTATCGGTTCTTACCAATCAAAATTACAAAAATTTAACTAAAAGCTCAAACAATGAAAAATTCCCGGGTTCTTCCCGGATCTCCCGGGTCGTATACACCCTGCTATATATATATATATATATATATATATATATATATATATATATATATATATATATATATATATATATATATATATATAAACACTCTCGCCTTCCTCTTTTAATGCACTATCACTATCATTAACATCAACCGGAATACATAAAGTTTCGATTAGTTTCTACTTTTAAGGGGCTGAAATAGTGGATGAAAGCTGTTTGAAAATATGTCGTCGTTGTTGTCTTCAGTCCACACTGGTTTGATGCAGATCTCCATGCTACTCCATCCTGTGCCAGCTTCATCATCTCCCAGTACCTACTGCAATCTACATCCTTCTGAATCTGTCTAGTGTATTCACCTCTTGGTCTCCCTCTACGATTTTTACCCTCCAAGCTGCCCTCAAATACTAAATTGATGATCAGTTGATGCCTCAGAACATGTCCTACCAATCGATCCCTTCCTCCAGTCAAGTTGTGCCACAAACTCCTCTTCTCCCCAATTCTATTCAATACCTCCTCATTAGTTATATGTTCTACCCATCTAATCTTCAGCAGTCTTCTCTAGCACCAAATTTCGAAAGCTTCTATTCTCTTCTTGTCAAAACTATTGATCGTCCATGTTTCACTGCCATACATGGCTACACTACATGCAAATACTTTCAGAAACGACTTCCTGACATGTAATCTACACTCGATATTAACAAATGTCTCTTCTTCAGAAAGCCATTCCTTGCCATTGCCAGTCTACATTTTATATCCTCTCTACTTCGACCATCATCAGTTATTTTGCTCCCCAAATAGCAAAACTCCTTTACTACTTTAAGCGTCTCATTTCCTAATCTAATTCCCTGACCATCACCCAACTTAATTCGAGTACATTCCATTATCCTCGTTTTGCTTTTGTTGATGTTCATCTTACATCCTCATTTCAAGACACTGTCCATTCCGTTCAACTGCTTTTCCAGATCCTTTGCTGTCACTGAGAGAATTATAATGTCTTCGATAAACCTCAAAGTTTTTATTTCTTCTCCATGGATTTTAATACCTACTCCGATTTTTTCTTTTGTTTCCTTCACTGCTTGCTCAATATACAGATTGAATAACATGGGGGAGAGCCTACAATCCTGTCTCACTCCTTTCCCAACCACTACTTCCCTTTCGTGCCCCTTCCATCTGGTTTCTGTACAAATTGTAAATAGCCTTTCGCTCCTTGTATTTGACCCCTGTCACCTTCAGAATTTGAAAGAGAGTATTCCAGCCAACATTTTGAACAGCTTTTTCTAAGTCTACAAATGCTAGAAATGTAGGTTTCCCTTTTCTTAATCTATCTTCTAAGGTAAGCCGCAGGGTCAATATTGCCTCGCGTGTTCGAACATTTCTAGCGAATCCAAACTGATCTTCCCCAAGGTCGGCTTCCACCAGTTTTTCCATTCGTCTATGAAGAATTCGCTTTAGTATTTTGCAGCAGTGACGTATTAAACTGATAGTTCGGTAATTTTCACATCTGTCAACACCTTTTTTTGGGATTAGAATTATTATATTCTTCTTGAAGTCTGCGGGTATTTCGCCTGTCTCCTACATCTTGCTCACCAGATGGTAGAGTTTTGTCAGGGCTGGCCAAAGGTAATTTTAAAGCTAAAAATACAAAAACTGGTATTTGGTTTCCCATTTAGAAATAAAAAAAGTTGGTACATTTTGAAATTCAATCCCTAAGGCAATGAAATAAGGGTTGAAACGCTTTATGAATATATTTTATTATGAAAGCCTTTTAAGAGCTAAAGCTATGATAATTAGTATTTAGTTTCTCTGTTAGAAATAAAATACTGTTTTGCAGTTTATAGAAATTCTACCTCTAAGGTGATGAAAATTTTTCAGAAAATATTTCGCTACAGAAAAAATTTTTAAAGCTAAATCTTTGAAAATTGGTATTTCACTTTCCTGTTAGATATAAAGAAATGTGTGTTAGGGGATGAAAGTGTATATGGGAGTATCACCTCAAGAACGCAAAAGGTATGATTAACAAAACCCTTGGACTCCATCTCTCAGTACTGCTTTTTGGTCGGAAGTACAGAAGGAAGTGTGACAAGTTTATAACGTATTATAATTTGTGAACAACATAAAAATTCGATTAAAAAAAACTTAAAAATTGTGCAGGGAAGCAGCGGACGCTAAGCTAGTGCAGTATGTTTTGATACGGGTTTCAGGCTTGTGGAGGTTGCAAAAGCTGTAACTATCCGTGGACTCTGTGAATGATTCTAGAAAGCTGCTACTGCCGCTGCGTGCGTCACATAGTCAAAAGAGATACCCACGAACGAAGGTCTGCGTGGAAAGTCTGTGACGTGCTTGGGTGCTCGTTTACCTCACCGCAAGAAAATAACTTCTGATAGTCGTGAAACGACCTTCTGTCCTCTTAGCTTTAGCTTCAGAGAAGCGGTTTTATCTCTTGGCGTTGAGATAATGGTTTACGTGCGATTCGTCTGTGGTCCAAGATTCTGTTAATCCCTCAATCCGGAGGCAGATTTGTGCGGCTGCCGTTGTCATATCACAGCGTCACCTGGAATGCACGGATATCACTGTTTGCCCTCAGAAGTTGTGGTGTGTGTGTGTGTGTGTGTGTGTGTGTGTGTGTGTGTGTGTGTGTGTGTGTGTTAGCGAGAAAATTCCACTCGTCGCTTTTGCGTCACTCCCGATACGACACATTCGTGTTCTCTCAAATTAAAGTATCCTATCAGCTCGGATATTATTAGTGCTCTCTATCTGATAGTGTTTCACATCAAGCATACTGTATCCCATTGAAGGGAATTTACCTTTCGTATTGGTTATTACGTACCTGCAATTAGCCGAAAACAGAAGCTAAGTTAGTCACTGAATCCAGTGTACGTCTAAGAATCGGGCACATATCGAAGGCAGTCAGAACAGTTTTCTCTGCCTTTTCGGATCAGGTAAATGTCTCTCAAACTAATACTGGCCCATCTAGGAGAAATGATCGAAAAGGGGACGAAGAGTGGCAGGTTTGAGAGCAGAGGGTAAGAAAGTGTCAGGTAAGCGCCAAGGGGGAAAAAACTCTGCTATAGTCTGGGCGGGTAGTAGAGCAGTTGTGTTGCTGTGTACAGATCATGCACTGGTAAGGTTGTGTTTAGTTATTGGGTATCGTGCAATGCTCAGTACCATTCAACAGTCCAATCGAAGAGCAGTCCTGCTGGGTTGAGCACCTATGATGACGTCTCGCGGGCAAGATGCAGAGTCTGCGTACATGTAACATGCCATGGTTCTCATAAATCGATGGTCCAATGTGTGCGGTTTTGTTAGGTTTTTATTTATGTTTAGTATGCAGTACGTCTTCCCTGCGTGTTGCCAGATAGTCGTCTGGGTACATTCAACTGGCGTTGCTAGTTCGTTTTGCAGCAATCCATAGGTTCGCCAGAATTTTCTTTGTTTATGGGCTTGTACTGCCCATAGGTGGTCACTTGTCCCTAGCAAGGAGTGTTCCTGGGCGATTGTTTCCACCTAAGGTTGTGATCATAGCTTCACAGGTTTAGGGTAAAGGGATTATTAGTGTCTCGAGTTCCTGTACAGTCGTTGGTGGAATTTTTTGAATACCTCCTTAAGTATCAAGGCGATATTGCGTGTGAATGCCCGCGGTGCGTGTGTATCGTGTAGCATTGCTTATGATACGAGCACGTTGTTATGTTGAATGCGGGAGAGGCTTGTAACAATGAGTGGCTTGTATTGTTTTTGAATTATCTGTGCCGCTCTTAATACATTTATTTGGAATTTGCATTTTGTTGTTCACTAATTTTTAGTGATAGTCCCTTTCAATTTAGATGTGACACGGTCAGTATTGCATCATTAATGTTTTGCACAAGAATTACATTGAAAAAAATTACAGTGCACAAAAATGAATTATTGTGACCTGCACGGAGAACGTGCATAAATTTAGATTATATGGCTGCGTCAGCTTCATGTACATCTAATAACTCACCCCCCCCCCTCTTCTCTCTCTCTCTCTCTCTCTCTCTCTCTCTCTCTCTCTCTCTATATATATATATATATATATATATATATATATATACCCTCGTCCATCCTTTTTCAAGATTGTAACTTATTTCTGAACTATTCTTTTTTGGCTTAACAACCTACAACACTTTCAGTGACTTTTTCCTTGATTTATGTTTACACAGCGACAGGAGGGTCATCTCTGTTCATAGCTTTATAGTCGTAGGCGGATACGCTCCATCATTTAGTGTTATTTACCTGATCTATCTGTCAACGCACTAAAAGTTCTTACTCTAAAGTGCTTCTGGCGCACTACGTTGCCAGGGACTTCTGCGGCAGTTTCACGTGGCAGAGGACTCTCAAGTGGTGGTTATCCTGTCAGCGAAAATGCGTATCACAGACGTAGAAGATCATGTCAGTAGCATTCAGCAATACTATTTCACAGAAACACCGCAATACTATTTCACAGAAACACAATCCATATGCATGTTTTCTGCTCATCATTCTAGTATATATGAAGTGAAGAAATTGAGAAAAATGGCTATCTCCACAAGTAAATCTCGTATTGAAACGTCCTGGCAGATTAAAACGGTGTGCTGGACCGAGACTCGAACTCGGGACCTTTGCCTTTCGCGGGCAAGTGCTATACCCAAGCAGGAGAGCTTCTGGGAAGTTTGGAAGGTAGGAGACGAGTTACTGGCGGAATTAAAGTACTGGCGGAATTAAAGCTGTGAGTACGGGGCGTGAGTCGTGCTTGGGTAGCTCAGTTCGTAGAGCACTTGCCCGCGAAAGGCAAAGGTCCCGAGTTCGAGTCTCGGTCCGGCATACCGTTTTAATCTGCCAGGAAGTTTCATGTCAGCGCACACTCCGCTGTAGAGTGAAAATTTCATTCTAGAAGTCTCGCATTGCTACCAATAGCCGTGACCTAGAATCAGACTTTCAAGGTAACTGAGAAGTTAATCATTTGTTTAATGGGAACCCTAATGTTTGATTTAAGATTTGAAGAGAGTGGCAAATCTTACGTATAAAATGACACATTATTCAAGATCATGGCAAGATTCAATCTAGGTCAAATAAGCAAATATTTTTTTTAGTTCTAGCAGGGATTAACTCCGAATGGAGTTGCAACCCGTGTTCACTCAGGTACGAGCAGCCCTTAGCGGCTCGCCATCTTGTCTTATTTACAACTTTTCATGAAGTCGCCTTTCCGGCTTAGATTTTTTGAATGTGACTTGTAAGTACTGCATCTCTTTCCAGTCAGTACACACTTTAGTTTATTAATGTCTTATATACCTATTATCTTTTAGAACAGTTAGTTCAGTTCTGAAGACGACGCTCATAGTAGCGTCGAAACCTGGTCAATTTTGACTTAATATTTGTGACCGAGGGCTTATTTGATCTAATATAATTCTGACATGGTCACTGAACCTTAGCAGCTATGTTCGAAAATATAGGATACATAAAACCAATAAAGATAAGAGATAAGCAAGAAATTACACATTTCTTCAATCCTTAGCTCTTGCATTTTTTTCTCCCTAATCTTGCAACAGCTTTACATGGCGTTCTTTCCTTTCTGCGAAAGATTCTATTACCTAATCAGAGTCCGTCAAACGCGTTCCTACATGAAACATCGAAATGTCGTTATCTAACACTGAAAAAGCTGTTAACATAAATAATAACCAAGACTGGTGTAGTTTCTTGATCTGATTACGTCTATTTTGTCACTGTCTGCTAGATAAAACAAAATAGGCCTTTCTAATATGGCTGCAATTTTGTAACACATACTAAATAAACGAGACTGTTTTGGCACAAAAGGCCATTTTTTAACACGACAGAATGTAATTCACAAAATACCAACATAAATTGCCTATTAAGCTTGCTATAAGCAAAACGCTTTGTTAGGAAATAGTTTCACATTTCATTCATGCGCACCAGTTCCTCAAGCACGAGATCGAAAAGTGGTATTACGAAATTCTTATATAAATTTGGAATCGACTTATTCTTCCATCATTTGTGTGATGTACCCGTTTCTTCTCCTTCCTCGTTCTAACAATCAATCTTTCCATCACTTATTCTGTAGGTATTCTTGTCATTGTCAAAATTTGTTCGCCGATTAAATTCACTAAACCTGCCAGAATCACAGGTTTAGTTATACCGCGATTATTTTCCGATTAGGCGTTATTACGTGTTCGTACAACACGTTTTCCTCATTACTTCCAGAATAGAAATTAAGCGGCTGCTAGCCGGGGACTGGTCCTTACTAGTGTAGCAATCTGGCCAAGAATTGTTGTCAAAATTTCATTTACTTGGATACACAGAGAAGATAATACGTAATCTTTCTCACCTGTTATTCCTGTCAGTCGTTTATTTCCATTCTGGTAGTCTGAATCTATGGATTTCGCTAATAATTATAACAACGCTGATCATTCGCCAACCACATGATCAGATAGCGATTGGCATTCATCCGTTCGGCTTTAATCCGCTCACCTCGTATAGCCCCGTCCCCTTTAGTCTGCAGAAAGTTTATTTCTAGATGCGAAGAGGATTCTCCTGACACACATCACGTACACTATGCATGCATTCAAAAATCATCTTATGATTCATTCAGAAATAAACTTGAAATTGGTTAAAAAATGTGCAAAAACCAACAGGGAAGCGTTTCAAAATCATATGAATAAACGATAGACAAACGTGCACTGGATGCTAGGCGCTTTGTAAAACAAGTTTTTTGCCTCAACAATATGAATTTGGAGCCCCCCCCTTTCCCCATTAGCATCTAGCTGCTTGCTGCGACGGCTTGCACAGCCAACAGCCACATTCCTGTAGCCAGAAGCGGGAGAATCTACTACTCAAACGCGACTCAACTGCGCATGCACACGAGCCCGTGCGTAACTGCTAAAAAGAATCAAATGTAAACAGTTGTGACTTCACGCGCATCGGATGGCAATTTGTTGTTATGAAGCATTGCTTAGTCTTTCTAAAGTTTTGACATATTTTGCGGTTGGCAAACGCTTACATGAGTACTGTGTGTACGCTTGCATGACTACTGTGGGTCGTTGTTGAATATGGCGCATTTCCTTTACAATGTAAGTTATTTTCGTTTTTTTTTCTCTCGTTTATGTTTTATTGTTGAAGTATTATTCTGCAGTAGCGGGGTACAGTAATATCCTTTGTTAGAGTATCCGTTCTTGCCAGTCAAAATTAAAAAGAAATTTACTGAAAACTAAAACAATGAAAAATTTCTGGAATTTTTTTAAAAAAACGGGTTTTCCCGGTTTCATACCGGATGAAAAAAAATCCCGGGTTTTACCCGGTTGTCCCGAGTCGTATACACCCTGTCCTGGAATAGCAACATCACGGCAGGCCAATGCTACACTACTCTGAATGTGGTGGCCCTCGCACTTGGGCTTTGGAGTAGGTTTCCAATTGCCGCACAATGTCAGTTGCACGCTATGGGGTATACAGTACTCGTACTGCAGCAGAAGTGTGTGAACACCCGGAACGTGTACTCTCTCTGACAATGCGCCACGCTGTTTGCGTAATGGTTTTAACGTTGGTCGACAGGTGTAACTTACTTTTTGGAGTCCTAAGCCAATAGACAGCCGCTGAACTTACGACCTGTTTTCATATTTATGCTTCAATAAACATTATTCATAGTGGAAAAAATTCCTTTTTAATGGTTTCTGCTAATCATATAGTTTATAATGAAGTCACATTGTGACAAAACTGTACTGATAGCGGAAAGAAACTGTGGTCTGGTAGGGATTCAGTGCCCGAAAACGAGAGGTTTAAGTTGTTACCTAGTAACAGGGAATAATAGATTTTGCAAACAAATTTGTTCCTGTAGTACCACAATTCTCTGCGCTCAGTTTAGACTATTCACTAACTTCTTAGTATTTCCAATAACTTCAGTTGCACATGCAGTTCAACAATATTACACACGTTTCTTCCTTAATGTCTTTTTGTGGACTTCGCAAAGCGTGTATGCTTCAAATTAGATACCGAAGAGCTACGTGTGTAATCTTCGCAATTACGGATCCGAAACTAACTCAGCATTACGGTATCCAGTCGTAAAGTAAAGCAAAGCAAAACATTATGCATGATGACACTCGACCCGCAGCACCTTGCCATAGCAGATTATGTTGTTACGGAATGAACTCTGCAGCCGCAAACTGCATTCGGAATTTCACTTCTGCCGCTTCATCTTTCCGAAACTTCACAGAGGCTCTCCTGGATATCTGGGTAAGCTGTCACTAATGGGAGAAAGTATATTGCGGAGAATTCCACAGCAGAGTGCGATATCCCTTCCAAAAAACAAACCGTAGACTGTGAGTATGCTTTCCACCGTCGCATAAAGTCCAGCATGGTGGCAGTAGAGGATTTGAGTTCCTTATATTATAGGACTTATACCCTAACAATAGTATAAAGTGACCTGAAAGATACTCACAGCCTTAAAACTGAATACATGTTCTTGGATTTTTTTGCGGTGGCCTCCTGTGGGAAGTATTTCTCCCGATATCAACTACTTGACCTTTTTCATTGTCTGTGTCACACACCATTTAGAATAAAACTAGCATCTCCATCTCCCTCTCTCTGTTTATGCGTTTTATATCATCTCCCAATGTGAAGTGGTATGGGTCCCACATAATGAGCAATATTTCAGTAAAATCCACTAAAGCACCCTGTAAGGATTTTCATTTCTTGTCAATTTGAAGGTGCTCCGTGTACTACCACTGAACGCGTAATAATACAGCTGAGATGGTTTTCAATAAAGTAAGCCTAATACTTACCTAGGCCATATATGACTATTTGCTTTTGCCTGTGGCGACTCTCTCAAAAGAACAAGTTGCTTCGCTTTCTCGTTCCTTTCCTCATCGTTTGGTTTTGAACTTCTTTACGTATGTACACAAATTTTTGGAATGTTTTGTAGTATTTCATAACCGATTATGCCAGTCATGAGACTTGTCATCCTTAAATGTTCACATGCTGCCGACGCGAGGTGTAAAAGCTGTTAGGAGCTGTGTGTATATTCGGGAGATGGGAGGGAAGTGTTAAGCACTTGTAAACCGGTAGGCTTCCAAATTATTCAGATTTTAGAGTCTTACTGAAGCATTTCTTTTTCTTTGAACTTATCTTTTGTAAAGGACAAAAAGCTGCTTGAAGATCAAACAAGTCGCACCGATTTCAAGCACTTACTGTGGTTTTTGTTGTACATATCCTGCTCATGGCGATTTATTACATTACAGCAGTCGAAGCAGGTTCCCATTTGTCATTTTGGTTGTGCAGAGACACTGCATCCTCCTCAGGCCCCACAATTATAGTGTTTCACCCTGTCGTTGATCAACCATGACAGAATCCTCTAACTTATAGGACAGAACACGTGCTTCTGAAAACTGGATCTAAACTTACTAGAAACGATTCTTTACGGTTATCCATTTCTACCGAATATAATTAAACAGATGTCGTTTTAGGTCTGAAAAAATCTTGTTTCGTTTACATTGTCGTTTTAGGTATGTTTAACTGAAGATGAATGTTGAAGTTATTCGGCGATTTACCATCTTAACAGCCTGTAACATTTAAATAATGTGCTGCCGTTCTTGTTAGTCAGTGAGCTTCCATATCCTTTATCACCACCAGAAATTTGTTGGTAGCTTTAATTAGAATAGATACAGATGGTACCTGCACTGACATGGATGCAAATATTACGGTTGTCTTATGCCCTGTAATCAACGGGTTTCGCATCTCCCAAGCATTTTGCGGTGTGACTGAAGCACACGAAACGCTGGCCAGCTCGAGGTATTAAAAACTATTATTATTTTTGCCATTATTTCCCAAGATACATAGATTTTGTTGCTAAACAGTAGAACACTGTGACAACAGAGCTAATGAAATACAGCGGCAGTATTTCGTCAGACTAGACTGTCGTCATTGACAAGATAGATACTCTTGATGAAGCGGATTGTATTTTATCTGAATACAGTGTCAAGGCTCGTCCGCGATTTCTCACATGATATGAGCTACCATGATGTCCATGCTATTCTCTTGATCTTCCTTTTTACATACAGCATCTGTTGTTTGTCTTATATTTGTGGCTGATTCGATAATAGAATACAGTTAAGTAAATCTCGTCCCTCTTACGAAGCGTGCGGCTGCTCTCTTTCTTAAAAATGAAATGAGTCTTGAATTTGTTTGAAAGTTAAGCAATGTCCTCAGCTCCCGAGCGCTTAGTCATTAAAAACTTTTTTTTATACGAGGTTGGACAGAAATATGGAAATACCAAAAACGCAACACATTGTCATCGCTAATATGATGTATCACCGAGTATAGATTTAAGTGTCAGGAAGTCGTTTCTGGAAGTATTTGTATGGAAGTGAAACGTGGACGATAAATAGTTTGGACAAGAAGAGAATAGAAGCTTTCGAAATGTGGTGCTACAGAAGAATGCTGAAGATTAGATGGGTAGATCACATAACTAATGAGGAGGTATTGAATAGAATTGGGGAGGAGTTTGTGGCACAACTTGACTAGAAGGGACCGGTTGGTAGGACATGTTCTGAGGCATCAGGGGATCACAAATTTAGCATTGGAAGGCAGCGTGGAGGGTAAAAATCGTAGAGGGAGGACCATGAGATGAACACACTAAGCACATTCAGAAGGATGTAGGTTGCAGTAAGTACTGGGAGATGAAGCAGCGTACACAGGGTTGAGTAGCATGGGGAGCTGCATCAAACCAGTCTGAGGACTGAAGATCACAACATCAACAATATGGTGTAGGATAACCGTTGGCATTCAGGTCCTGTATGGTTTTCAAGGCCATATTATAGCATTCTATCTGCAAAATAGTCGTATGGTTAGGTAACGATGGTGGATGTGGATAGCGATCAGGCACCCTTCTCTCCAGAATAGATAACAAAGGATCAATAAAACTAAGATCTATTAGCTATGGTGGCCAGGGGAGATGGGACCAGTTTTGGGCGATGCGAACTGTGTGAACAGGGGGCCTGTCAACTTGGAACACAGCGTCACTATTGAGGAACAAACATTGAACCATGAGATGGGACTGACGCAATCCTTGATGGTAGCGCGACGTTGCAGACTAACCATGGGGCCCATGGAATCCCACGATATGGCTGCCTAATCACCACCTAACCCCCTACCGTATCTCAGGAAGTAAATATGGCCAGAAGTTGGGAACGGTGTGAAAGAACGCTCTTCCGACCAAATGACTTGCTTCCATTGCACTATGGCTTTGGCAACACGTTTTCCTGTTGTGCACATCTGCATTAGTGACGAGTGATTTTGGAATTCCACTTCCCCCTGCAGTTTCCAGATTTTGGACCTTCAGTGGTGTTGTTTCGGTGTTGACAGGTTCGTGAGTGCGATTTACAGTTGCGTGGTGACTTTCGCAGCTGTCGTCCTCTTACTTTTCGTCACGGTCACTCAACACAGACTTTCGTCCGTTGTGTCTCAACGGATGATTTTTTTCCACTCTCTTTCTATGCGATATACGGCGCCACTTGGAACGCCAAACACTTTGGCGGCCTTTGTTAAGCAAGCACACACCTACAAATAGCAACAGTTTGCCCACGTTCGAATGACTGAGCTCCGACAGAATGCACTCATGCACAATGCAGACCATCGTCCTGACCACGACAGACACAACATATTTAGGACATCTACAGGTGTTGTCCGTGGTAAAATACAGCAGCGAAACCTGCAATATTGGCTAACATCTGCCATTTTGTTCGAGGATTCATTCTCGCAGTGTTTACATATTTTGTCTGGGCCTCTCTGGCTTGTGTCTCATGAGCCACCGATACAAGGGACCTCAAATAAATATTCCCTGAAAAATTATGTTACCAGTGTAAGGATCGTAATGGGGGCTCTAGAATTCACATCTTAACTGCACCGAATAATGTCCCTCCGCTCCGAACGCCGCTTAAAAAAAAAGTCGAGAGGAAAAAACAATCGGTTTCACAAAGTAATTAAAAAAGAGGCTGCCGTATAACAATGAGAACACTCATTTCGGTTCACTACGTCAACGTTAACCGTTGTTGCCGGCCGGGGTGGCAGAGCGGTTCTAGGCGCTACAGTCTGGAATCGCCGACGCTACGGTCACAGGTTCGAATCCTGCCTCGGGCATGGATGTGTGTGATGTCCTTAGGTTAGTTAGGTTTAAGTAATTCTAAGTTCTACGGGACTGATGACCTGAGAAGTCAAGTCCCATAGTGCTCAGCCATTTGAACCATTTTAAACCGTTGTTCACTGAAACTACAAACATAATATTAAACATTCGTCCAATAATGTTACACACAGTGCGCTTCGTAGTAGTAACTTTCTAACGGTGGTCAAGAAGATATGACTGGCAAGTGCAACAGCCCTACTGTGGCACAACTACACTATGTGATCAAAAGTATCCGGACATCCCCGAAAAACGTTTTTCATATTAGGTGCATTGTGCTGCCAGGTACTCCGTATCAGCGACCTCAGTAGTCAATAGACATTGTGAGAGAGCAGAATGGGGTGCTCCACGCAACTCACGGACTTCGAATGTGGTCAGGTAATAGTCACTCGTGTCATACGTCTGTAGGCGAAATTTCCACACTCCTAAACATCCCTAGGTCCACTGTTTCCGATGTGATAGTTAAGTGGAAACGTGAAGGGATACGTACAGCACAAAAGCGTACAGGCCGACCTCGTCTGTTGACTGACACAGACCGCCGACAGTTGAAGAGGGTCGTAATTTGTAATACGCGAACATCTATCCAGACCATCACACAGAAATTCCAAACTGCCTCAGGATCCACTGCAAATACTATGACAGTTAGGCGGGAGGTGGGAAAACGGATTTCATGGCCGAGCAGCTGCTCATAAACCACATATGCCGGTAAATGCCAAACGACGCCTCGCTTGATGTAAGGAGCGTAAACATTGGACGATGGAACAGTGGAAAAAGTTGTGTGGAGTGACGAATTGCGGTACACAATGTGGCGACCCGACGGCAGGGTGTGGGTAAGGGGAATGCCCGGTGAAAGTCATCTGTCAGCGTGTGTAGAGCCAACAGTGAAATTCAGAGGCGGTGATGTTATAGTACGGTCGTGTTTCTCATGGAGAGGGCTTGCACCCGTTGTTGTTTTGCGTGTCACAGCACAGGCCTACGTTGATGTTTCAAGCACCTTCTTGCTTCCCATTGTCAAAGAGCAATTCGGGGATGGCGATTGCACCTTTCAATACGATCGAGCACCTGTTCATAATGCATGGCCTGTGGCGGATTGGTTACGACAGTGCGGCGACAATTGGCGTTAATGTGCTATTCAACAGACGACTTTTGGAGTGCCTTAGCTAACAGAAGCTCGTGACCAAATCGGTTGTACTCTAGACGACTGCAAAACCGTGGCCTGGTCAGGTGTTCGCCGATTTGAGTTGGTAAGAGCTGGTGGTAAGGATAGTGTGGCGCAGACCTTACGAACCCATGGATCTAGGTTGTCAACAACGCGCTGTGCAAGCTGGTGATGTTCGATAATGTGTGGGTTGTGTTTACATAGAATGGACTGGGCCCTGAGGTTCAAATGAACCGGTCATTGGCCGGAAATATTGGTTCGGCTACTTGGAGACCATTTGCAGTCAGTCACGGACTTCATTTTAATTGATGACAATGCGCCCTGTCGATAGACCACAACTGTTCGCAACAGATTTGAAGAACATTCTCGAGATTTCTAGCGAATGATATGGCTACCCGTCGGAACATTTATGGGACATAAGCGAGAGCTCAGACCGCGCACAAAATTCTGCACTTGCAACAATTTTGCAATTATGGACGGTTTGAAATGTCCCTCTCGAAAAATTATGCATCACTGTGCTGGTAAACTTCTACGTTGCTTGATTTTCAGACAGCTGAGCAAAACTCAACGTACTCACAGTTTTATCTTTACTTATTCTGATCATCACTAAACTGGCACACAATATTTTAGCGCAACGCAATGTGACTTTCAATAATCACTACAAAAGGGCCCTGACCAACAATAACCTATACCTTTCATGAATCACTTACCTCACAAAAATCTTAAGTTATTCGAACTACTGCACTACAGCTAGCGCCAGTACTGCCATCTAAATAAAAGATCCTAACTACTGAAGGCACTAACTACTGATAGGCGTAGTTAGCCAATGAAAGATTTTGATAGAGAAAAAACAAAGTATTTACCTTACCTCCACCACTGCTGGCAGCTCACCCCCAACTGCCCAACACTACATAGCGAATGTTCCAACAATAAGTCCGACCAGCCACAGACTGCACACAGCGCAGTCAGCGATTTTCATACAGAGCACTGCGTGGCGTTACCAACATAAAAACCTAAACAGCCTACTTACAGGTCATAGAGGCAGCATGGCTCAGTATTTCCGCAGGCACTTCCAACGCTTTATTGTGTAAATACAACGTCGAGTTGGTGCATTACGTCGGACAAAAGGCGATCCGACCGATGTTACGAGCTATCCCATGGCTTTTGTCTCCTCGGTGTAAACGGCTCGCGCCTCGCCTGGCCCGCGCCAAAAAGTTATCTCTAAACGCTTGGCCATCTGTAGCTCCCACTTGTCGCTACCATCTCTGCTCAAGCCCTACGTACATCATAAAATTCGGACCAAGTCGTTGATTGACGAGTAGATGTGGTCCGCTGGCTGATCATTTTTACGCAGCTCTACCGCTTTTACATGAGTCTTCCAGGTTTTGCCTTCTCTGTAGCTCGAATCTGGCGCTGGCTTGGACGTTCTTATCCCGATTTTTTTCCAAAATTTTTAAGTTTTTCCCCCATTAAGCACTCGGCAACAATTCCGTGCTATGTTCTTAACTCTTGAACTCCAGATTAATATTAAGCGTTGAATTATTAAAATATAAAAATTATAGCAAAATGATTGGGTTATAGGATAGCGATGTTGCATAATTTTCAGAGAATTTATTTCCGAGAAGCAATGTATATCGTACATCACACTGGCTCCGCACAAACATGCGTAGTACGTTCATAATTTAAAATTTAGAATGCCAGAAGAGATTCTGAGAGTACAAAAAAGTTACGTAGCTTGATGATGATGATGATGATGATGATGATGATGATGATCGTATGGCATTGGTGGCCGGGAGACTCCGCGCGGGGCGGTTCGGCCGCCGCTCCACAAGTTGTTCTTTAACGCGACTACGGCGACTTGCGAGTGAATGAGGATGAAATGATGGAAGTAACGTAACTGACGCGGTAATGCTTTGCGGACGCCGGAATACTCACTTCGTGTCAGCTGCAGTCAAGAGCGAGGATGCGCGTGAAGTCTGTTCATACTTGGCACTTCGAAATAATTACTCAGTAAATAAAAGAAAAGATCTTATTGAGCGACTACAGTTTCCTCACACAATTAGTTTGATTACCGTCGTGACAGGCTACAAAGCCTACCTGGATAAGATTAAACGAAACTTTCCTATTAGAATTGTTCTCCAGTAGAAATGCATCATTGTCTCACTAGAGGGTTGATGGTAGAGAACCGCGTGCCATGGCGATACGAGAGTAGAAATACAGAGTACAAGTTAATAAATAGTAAAACAACACGAATGCATTCAGTCTATTACCACAGAGTTGCAAGCACCAGTGGAAAATTCCATTCTTTTTGCTTACACACCCGACAGTACAGACTGTATCTAGACTTCAGTCCTCACGTGTAGCGTAATGATAAATTTATCACAACGTCAGCAGAAAAGTGACAGACGCTATCGACTTCGCAGAACATAAACGTGAATGTGTACTCCGTACTGACAGATTGCTCGTTGTGATGTGCCGTCGTGATTTTGCCCCCGCATCGCTGTAGCGACCTGGGTATACCGGGAACAGACAAGTATCACTGGAATAGTTCTAGGAAAGTAAAGTGCACTCGTAAAGGCAAATTGCACACACAACGCAAGGCGAGCAATTACGGAGATCGTTATAGCTAGCATTTGGGGTGCTTCTCAAGTAGGCATGGCAGCAGACATCGAACGAATTCAGAGATGCTACGATCGTAACAGGACGGTATGGCCCCTGTGAGTGTAACAGAAATGCTCGCGGAACTTAACTCTCTATTCAAGTTTGCAAATTTTAGTGACCGCTCTCATTGAAGGTAAAATATTCTAGGGTGTTAGGCAGAGTCATTTTCATCTGCACTTGGTTTTACTCGGTCTATCCCTCTGCTGCATACTTCTTCAGGATCTTGGCGGTAGTCAGTCAGCTAGCCGTGAAGATGCTGACGGGCCTAACACCGTAGATAATTGTATCTTCAGTTTAACGTTTTGTTTACTATCAATAAAATCTTTGTCAGAATTATTTTCGTAGCTTCGGCATCATCATCATCTACATCTACATACATACTCCGCAATCCTCCATACGGTGCGTGGCGGAGGGTACCTCGTAACACAACTAGCTTCTTCTCTCCCTGTTCCACTACCAAACAGAACGAGGGAAAAATGACTGCCTATATGCCTCCGTATGAGCCCTAATCTCTCTTACCTTCGTGGTCTTTCCGCGAAATGTAAGTTGGCGGCAGTAAAATTGTACTGCAGTCAGCCTCAAATGCTGGTTATGTAATTTCCTCAGTAGCGATTCATGAAAAGAACGCCTCCTTTCCTCCGGAGACTCCCACCCGAGTTCCTGAAGCATTTCCGTAACACTCGCGTGATGATCAAACCTACCAGTAACAAATCTAGCAGCCTGCCTCTGAATTGCTTCTGTCCCCTCCCTCAATCCGACCCAATAGGGATCCCAGACGCTCGTCACTGCTCAAGAATAGGTCGTATTAGTGTTTTATAAGCGGTCTCCTTTACCGATGAACCACATCGTCCCAAAATTCTACCAATGAACCGAAGACGACTATCCGCCTCCCCCACAACTGCCATTACATGCTTGTCCCACTTCATATCGCTCTGCAATGTTACGCCCAAATATTTAATCGACGTGACTGTCAAGCGCTACACTACTAATGGAGTATTCAAACATTACGGGATTCTTTTTCCTATTCATCTGCATTAATTTACATTTATCTATATTTAGAGTTAGCTGACATTCTTTACACCAATCACAAATCCTGTCCATGTCATCTTGTATCCTCCTACACTCACTCAACGACGACACCTTCCCATACACCACAGAATCATCAACAAACAGCCGCACATTGCTATCCACCCTACCCAAAAGATCATTTATGTGGATAGAAAACAACAGCGGACCTACCACACTTCCCTGGGGCACTCCAGATGATACCCTCACCTCCGATGAACACTCACCATCGAGGACAACGTACTGGGTTCTATTACTTAAGAAGTCTTCGAGCCACTCACGTACTTGGGAACCAATCCCATATGCTCCTACCTTAGTTAGGAGTCTACAGGGGTTGTTCATTGTTTGTGTTATGGCGCAAAACATTCCGTATTATTGCTTGTACAGAATCGAACAAGTCTGGCATCCATCTGGTATAAGGGGGTATATAGCGTTGCAATAGGCATACATTCTAGACTTTGGCTTTGAACAATCTAAAACTCCTTCAAACTCAGTGCGCCTTGTCCAAAAATTTCGCTGAGACCTATGCTGGCGGCTGACTACAACCACATCAAGAAGATGCCACATTACGCGGTACCACGATTCCTCTTTGATTATCGTAGTCGGAGGTAACTGACACTTATTCACTTGGTAATCCACCCAGTAGCTGATCTATCACGTAGCTAGGCAAGTCAGCAGCACCACATTTCACGAGTCCATTGCTGAGAGTAATTAATGGTTGCAGAATGAAACCGCACATGGTTGTCGTGTTTAGTTCGAAAGACTCCTCACAGTAAAGAATTGCGATACACAAAACATAATTTTAAGATACATCAACGTTTACCATCAGTATAACCCAGAGTTCTCTGGTTTCTATAACTACATTCCAGAAACAGCTTAAGGCAGTAGGACACGCAGGAAACATGAGCTGTTGCGGTAATCTCAACCCTAGAAAAGGCTGGAAATGTGCGCCGTCTAACAGCGAGCGATGGGGCTAGCTACTGGATGTCAGTAGCTGTCAGTAAACAACATCGTTTCGCTATCGCACCTTTAAGTTATGTGGTATCACCATGTAACAACTGGTAAACATCGGGTGAAATCGAAGTCCTTGGAAGACACACGGTGTACTCCTGACAAAATCCTGTTGTATAAATCCAGAAAACAGAAATGGGAAAAGATTGTGCGATCATTTTGCTACTACTATCGTATACGCCGTGTGGAGATCATAAGACAAAAGGTATGAGAGAGAAGATGTATCGAGACAGTAGGCGAATGGAGTAGGACAAGAACATAGCCCCTATCCACTGTACAGTAGTTTTCGGCCTCTACATTTGATGTAGATATAGAACAGTGCGCGACGCAGTCTCTGTCGTATAGCCTTATTGGCCGTGTCCTTTATGTAAGGCTACACGCTAATCTTCCTTCCCAAGTGGATACATTTCTTGAATAATCAAGCTTAGAAGTTGCACCACCTGTCCTGGTCATACAGATAAAAATGCTTCTGTCTCAGTTATGATGGTAAGATTGTCTCAAACGAATCATTGCCCAGTTTACATCTAGTTCCCCTTCATTATATTCCTGTAATTTTAAATGCTCCTTACGTGCAATCGGTGGCAGAGTTCTCGACACCCCTCTCTCACTAGTCTGCTGAACTGCACAGCTTTGCTGTTTGTAAACACAGTACAACGTCCAAAGAGATGAGTTCTACCCAACATACTGTTACAGGCGCAAAGTCTAATAAGTACCCGAAATTGTGAGACTGTTACAGATTCCGTGGGAGACTACTGTTGCTGACTTACTTACCTCTTATGTTTATCTCCTGTGTTCAATAGACCAACGAAACAACGCCGTTTAGTTGCATTGCACCAATACGAGTGAATTAAAACTTATCATGTTAAGGTGTTAAGAAAAGCCTTTTTTTAATAAAACAAAGTATGCCACATTGTCACGAATTAGCCGGATAAAGCACTCTCTCGGTCTCGAAACGGTCTGCGTCTACGTTCAGTCCACATTCACACTAAAGTAGCGTTACAGGACTACCAAGAGAGTATGCAAATATAGCCGTATGTGAAAATACATAAAAATCCTAGTTAACAAATAATACACTGTCACAATTAAGTCACTACACTTACACTAACAAATGTGCACACATTTAGACCTACAGCTATCAGAATCAAGGTAGTGACAAAACATACAGGGGAGAAGTTATTTTAGGATTGCTTAACCGATTGTGTCTATGCCTCCTAGTGCCTCTTCCACAGAAGAGGTAAACATCATGCCTCCAACGACATGGCAGTCAAAAGCTAACATACTTTTCCGCTTGGAAAGCGATCACTTTATAACCCTTTTTTATAGGAAGTAGGTTAAACAAAATATCTTTATTCGTACAAATACACTAATGACCATTAAAATTGCTACACCACGAAGATGACTTGCTACAGACGCGAAATTTTACCGACACGAAGATGATGCTATGATATGGAAATCATTAGCTTTTCAGAGAATTCACACAAGGTTGGCGCCGGTGGCGACAACTACAACGTATTGACATGAGGAAAGTTTCCAACCGATTTCTCATACACAAACAGCAGTTGACCGGCGTTGCCTGGTGAAACGTCGTTGTGATGCCTCGTGTAAGGAGGAGGAATGCGCGCCATCACTTTTCCGACTTAGATAAAGGTCGGATTGCGGCCTATCGCGATTGCGGTTAATCGTATCGCGACATTGCTGCTCGCGTTGGTCGAGATCCAATGACTGTCAAGAGTATATGGAAACGGTGGGTTCAAGAGGGTAATAAGGAACGCCGTGCTGGATCCCAACGGCCTCGTATTACTAGCAGTCGAGATGACAGGCATCTTATCCGCATGGCTGTAACGGATCGAGCAACCACGTCTCGATCCTTGAGTCAACAGATGGGGACGTTTGCAAGACGACAACCATCTGCACGAACAGTTCGACGACGTTTGCAGCAGCATGGACTAATAGCTCGGAGACCATGGCTGCGGTTACCCTTTACGCGGCATCACAGATAGGAGCGCCTGCGATGGTGTACTCAACGACGAACCTGGGTGCACGAATGGCAAAACGTCATTTTTTCCGATGAATCCAGGTTCTGTTTACAGCGTCATGATGGTCGCATCCGTGTTTGGCGACATCGCTGTGAAGGCACATTGGAAGCGTGTATTCATCATCGCCTTAGTGGCGTATCGCCAGCATGATAGTATGGGGTGCCATTGGTTACACGTCTCGGTCACCTCTTGTTCGAATTGACGGCAATTTGAACAGTGGACGTTACATTTCAGATGTGTTACGACCCGTAGCTCTAACCTTCATTCGATCCCTGCGAAACCCTACATTTCAGCAGGATAATACACGACAGCATGTTGCAGGTCCTGTACGGGTCTTTCTGGATACAGAAAATGTTTGACTGCTGCCCTGGCCAGCACATTGTACAGATCTCTCACCAATTGAAAACGTCTGGTCAATGGTGGCCGAGCAACTGGCTCGTCACAATACGCCAGTCACTACTCTTGATGAACTGTGGTATCGTGTTGAAGCTGCATGGGCAGCTGTACCTGTACACGCCATCCAAGCTCTGTTTGACTCAACGCCCAGGCGTATCAAGGCCGTTATTACGGCCAGAGGTGGTTGTTCTGGGTACTGATTTCTCATGATCTATGCACTCAAATTGCGTGAAAATGTAATCACACGTAAGTTCTAGTATTATATATGTGTCCAATGAATACCCGTTTATCATCTGCATATTTTCTTGGTGTACCAATTTTAATGGCCAGTAGTGTAGATTAACTGAACCACCCGGAGTTGTATGTTCTGGGGATAGAATGCTAGGGAGTGGTCACAGAACCTAGTTTCTTTAGATTTTCAACCAGTGAGATACCTCTTGCCATCAAATGATAATCTGTTACTGTCTAAATCAGTTTTCTTTCATTCTTTGCCTGTCTTCTTGTTATTCATATTAAATTAACTTTACGTCGGTCAATATTGTTAGCAGAAATTCTAAGAAGTACCTTGTATAAATCCATTTGGGGAAGAGTTACTGCTATGTGGTTTACTGCTACATGGTCCATCGATCTTCGTCTCTGTACTTGTCGTCAGTCAGTTTATCATCCACGTGAATCCTGAGAAGAGACCGCCGAAGCGGTCCTTCTGTTAGGGCAGCGCTGGGAGACAGCGCATTAATCCCTTCCAGATAAAGAAATCTCCTGTGTTTTTGTCAGGTCTCCAGGTGGTGATATGCTTGAGTTGACGGAGTATCAGAGTAATCCCGTCCTTGTTTTGATGTCTTTCGACGGTTAACGTATCCGAGAACATCTCGGAGATGTACTCAGGTGTCCAGAATGAAAGAAAACTTGTTGCCTAAGTTTACTTCTAATATGAAACTCATGTTTTCTATGAACTTGAAAGGCTGTAAAGTCTCAACTCTGAAAACATGTGCTTTAGAAAGTTTCAATTTTCGGCTACGCGTTTGGTGCGAATTCTTGCAATCTGTTCTCTTTACACAATTGAATACGGCCCGTGCTTTGTATAACATAGAACTGCAATGCAATATTAACTAGGAAATTAATATTTTAATACGTGAAGGAACACATGACATTAGTATACACTATGTTACAGATTTAAAACAGTTACGCATCTCAATAAAATTTATTGGGTCGAAGGAATAGAATTTTTGGCCTACTAGGCATTCTTCCCGTAATAAACACAGGAATCGTTCAGCGAGGGCCGCTTTTTACGTTTGTACAAAAACAATGAAACTATATCCTCTTGCTTCATAAAATATTCACATTTAGAATTTATACATTTCCGCAAGTGTTGGCACGAATTCTGGAAGCACCTTCTTCCAGAAGGATTTTGGTACCCCTGAAAATCATGGTTTTGGAGGGTTTCAACGATTCTTGTGGAGACGCAAAATACGTTGCACACATTTTCCCTCTCCACCTCCCCTCTCCACCTCTCTCCCCCTACCTCTCACTTCCCCTCTCTCCCACTCCCTCTCACCTCCCCCTCTCACCCTCTCACCCTCTCGCCCTCACTCTCACCTCCCTCTCTCGCCCTCACTCTCACCTCCCCTCTCTCGCCCTCACTCTCACCTCCCCTCTCTCGCCCTCACTCTCACCTCCCCTCTCTCGCCCTCACTCTCACCTCCCCTCTCTCGCCCTCACTCTCACCTCCCCTCTCTCGCCCTCACTCTCACCTGCCCCTCTCTCGCCCTCACTCTCACCTGCCCCTCTCTCGCCCTCACTCTCACCTGCCCCTCTCTCGCCCTCACTCTCACCTGCCCCTCTCTCGCCCTCACTCTCACCTCCCCCTCTCTCGCCCTCACTCTCACCTCCCCCTCTCTCGCCCTCACTCTCACCTCCCCCTCACTCTCACCTCCCCCTCTCTCGCCCTCACTCTCACCTGCCCCTCTCTCGCCCTCACTCTCACCTCCCCCTCTCTCGCCCTCACTCTCACCTGCCCCTCTCTCGCCCTCACTCTCACCTGCCCCTCTCTCGCCCTCACTCTCACCTGCCCCTCTCTCGCCCTCACTCTCACCTCCCCCTCTCTCGCCCTCACTCTCACCTCCCCCTCTCTCGCCCTCACTCTCACCTCCCCCTCTCTCGCCCTCACTCTCACCTCCCCCTCTCTCGCCCTCACTCTCACCTCCCCCTCTCTCGCCCTCACTCTCACCTCCCCCTCTCTCGCCCTCACTCTCACCTCCCCCTCTCTCGCCCTCACTCTCACCTCCCCCTCTCTCGCCCTCACTCTCACCTCCCCCTCTCTCGCCCTCACTCTCACCTCCCCCTCTCTCGCCCTCACTCTCACCTCCCCCTCTCTCGCCCTCACTCTCACCTCCCCCTCTCTCGCCCTCACTCTCACCTCCCCCTCTCTCGCCCTCACTCTCACCTCCCCCTCTCTCGCCCTCACTCTCACCTCCCCCTCTCTCGCCCTCACTCTCACCTCCCCCTCTCTCGCCCTCACTCTCACCTCCCCCTCTCTCGCCCTCACTCTCACCTCCCCTCTCTCGCCCTCACTCTCACCTCCCCTCTCTCGCCCTCACTCTCACCTCCCCTCTCTCGCCCTCACTCTCACCTGCCCCTCTCTCGCCCTCACTCTCACCTGCCCCTCTCTCGCCCTCACTCTCACCTGCCCCTCTCTCGCCCTCACTCTCACCTCCCCCTCTCTCGCCCTCACTCTCACCTCCCCCTCTCTCGCCCTCACTCTCACCTCCCCCTCACTCTCACCTCCCCCTCTCTCGCCCTCACTCTCACCTGCCCCTCTCTCGCCCTCACTCTCACCTCCCCCTCTCTCGCCCTCACTCTCACCTGCCCCTCTCTCGCCCTCACTCTCACCTGCCCCTCTCTCGCCCTCACTCTCACCTGCCCCTCTCTCGCCCTCACTCTCACCTCCCCCTCTCTCGCCCTCACTCTCACCTCCCCCTCTCTCGCCCTCACTCTCACCTCCCCCTCTCTCGCCCTCACTCTCACCTCCCCCTCTCTCGCCCTCACTCTCACCTCCCCCTCTCTCGCCCTCACTCTCACCTCCCCCTCTCTCGCCCTCACTCTCACCTCCCCCTCTCTCGCCCTCACTCTCACCTCCCCCTCTCTCGCCCTCACTCTCACCTCCCCCTCTCTCGCCCTCACTCTCACCTCCCCCTCTCTCGCCCTCACTCTCACCTCCCCCTCTCTCGCCCTCACTCTCACCTCCCCCTCTCTCGCCCTCACTCTCACCTCCCCCTCTCTCGCCCTCACTCTCACCTCCCCCTCTCTCGCCCTCACTCTCACCTCCCCCTCTCTCGCCCTCACTCTCACCTCCCCCTCTCTCGCCCTCACTCTCACCTCCCCCTCTCTCGCCCTCACTCTCACCTCCCCCTCTCTCGCCCTCACTCTCACCTCCCCCTCTCTCGCCCTCTCTCGCCCTCACTCTCACCTCCCCCTCTCTCGCCCTCACTCTCACCTCCCCCTCTCTCGCCCTCACTCTCACCTCCCCCTCTCTCGCCCCCCCTCTCTCGCCCTCACTCTCTCACCTCCCCCCTCTCTCGCCCTCACTCTCTCACCTCCCCCCTCTCTCGCCCTCGCTCTCTCACCTCCCCCCTGCCTCCCTCGCTCTCCCCCCTGCCTCCCTCGCTCTCCCCCCTGCCTCCCTCGCTCTCCCCCCTGCCTCCCTCGCTCTCCCCCCTGCCTCCCTCGCTCTCCCCCCCTGCCTCCCTCGCTCTCCCCCCTGCCTCCCTCGCTCTCCCCCCTGCCTCCCTCGCTCTCCCCCCTGCCTCCCTCGCTCTCCCCCCTGCCTCCCTCGCTCTCCCCCCTGCCTCCCTCGCTCTCCCCCCTGCCTCCCTCGCTCTCCCCCCTGCCTCCCTCGCTCTCCCCCCCTGCCTCCCTCGCTCTCCCCCCTGCCTCCCTCGCTCTCCCCCCTGCCTCCCTCGCTCTCCCCCCCTGCCTCCCTCGCTCTCCCCCCCCCTCTCTCTCTCCCCCCCCCTCTCTCTCTCCCCCCCCTCATCATATTATCGTTAGTGGCGCAGTGCCACATCTAGCAGCGTCGTGTTGAAGAACGACACACCAATGGCCCCAAAGTATCAGAATTTTATAACTCTTACCAGTAGATAATCTACCTTCAGAATTTCCAAAAATCATTTGGGGGAAGGGGGCAAACAAAAGACTAGCAAAGTTGGTTTGTAGGACCTATGAGTCTAGAGACATATTACCACAAGACATCCACGCTCTAGTCGTCCTACGCACCATGTTCAGCACGTCGGCTAATATGGTGTGGTGATTAGAACCTGATAAATACACATTTACCATAAATGTATTTATTCTTGACGAAAGAGTAAATGAACAAGTGGCAAAAACGAAATCTGATTGCAGTATTAACCGGCGATCGCAGTAAGGTGTTTGCACAAGTGTTACACTCGAACCCTGTCCTGGAGGGTATACACTCGCCAGTGGCGAGTGCGTAGGCAAATCGCGTGCCCGCGGGAGAACACTGCACACTTGTCCGGGACGAAACGAACTTCCTTCGCGATCGCGGGGCGCCGTGTGTTTCGCGGACGCGACGAAGCGTAAACGTAAACGAACGATGCGCGCAAAATAAACTTCCGTGCGCGTCGGTAGGCGTCGCGTGAAGCTCGACCCACGTGGTCGGCGGATTGCAGTTACAGGCTTTGGAAAACCTTGTCTGTACTGTGCGGCTACTCAGTTCGCACTGCCTTTCCTTTTGCTGACCCGCTCCCGTGCGGGCCAAGCGTTGCCAGAATTTTGCCTACCGGGAAGTATGGGCGCTTGTGGATACCTGACGCAGGTAACTCGGGTCGGCCACGGGAAGCTCTGTCGGTTACCATTTTTGCGGCAGGGTTGTCACAATAGGAAGGACAGGTGAGTGCGAGAACTATCCCAATAAGTACTTAACAGCTGATGCATGGTAGTTTCTGGCAAGAAACAGAACAGAAAATTGAGAGGGTTAATATGTCGATTAATTTGACTTCTGGAAAGATAAAGGCACCAGAGAGGCAGTTATGAAGAAAAATTAGAAATTTGGTAAGTTCCTATGGGACCTAACTGCTAAGGTCATCGGCCCCTAGGCTTACACATTAATTAATCTAACTTAAACTAACGCTAAGGACAAAACGCACGCACGCACGCTCTCACGCACACGCACGCACACTTTCGTGGATGCCGTCGGTACCAGTACATGTGCTTACCTCACTCGTCTTTGGCACCTGTATCAATCTCTTCTGTGAACATGTCTCTGTAGTTAATACCTAATCTGAACCCGTTGGGTTCTGGATAGGTTGTTATTAAAAGACTCAGTAATGGAAAAACCTCGGTATCTTCAGTAAACAACTGTTTTCCGCCATGAATGTGTTCACGCCAACTATGTTCCACTTGAAGAGAATATCAATAATAATTCAGGGGCTGTGAAGGATAATCTAATCGATTGTACCATATCATCTTGCTGACTAGAAAAAAGTGGCAGTAACCTCACTTAGATCCACAAGACAAAATTGCAACTCCAACACCACTTCCATGAGCCCTGCAACCATTGGACATATTCCAATCCGAGGGGGTGAATCACAAACAGTACACTATAAATCCTTAAAACGTCCATGGCATATAAAAAAAAAAGTTTTTCCCATTTCAACCTTTCTTCTCGCATTGCTGCCACCCTCACCTAACAAACGGCTCAACAGGTAACACAAGGCGCCGCCACAAATATCACCAGTCTAGGCCAAATTAAAGCATACTGGCGTTCGTAAATCTGAATCGCCATACAGTCCCGTGCACGCGAAATAAAACTTAAATACTGTTCCGCGATTGAAATCTGCCATCACGAATGCCAAAGCATAATGTCTCTCTTCTTGGAGCCCAGGCAATGAAAACAAGCGCTACAGCCACTGTATGCAGGTAATTGAATCAAGGACCCCCCATCTGAACATTCTGTCAACGATCTCTCAAAAGCGTGAGATGACCGTTCATTCCTTTATAACCAATGAGAGCAGTGTGAAGAAAATAATGAATAATTAGAGAATGTCTTAACTCGATGTACCCAGACTGCAACACTAATTGACGGTCAGATACTATAGAGTCGTTAGTAACAGAGCTATTCATTTTATTGATAAAATGATCTAATGCAAGCTGTTAACGGAGTTCAAGGCGAAATGTTGTGTTACACAACGCTATATGGACTTCTAAAAAAGCGCTCAGAATATCTTTCGCACTGTATGAGATAATATCTCGTACTTGAGATATTAATCTTTCGTGGAAGATTAAAATCGTAATCAATATTCATAGCAAAGACTCGGTATACTGTAACTCTGAGACCTACATTTCTCGTATTCCATTCCATGCCAAGTGACACCTGTGATTAAAGATACAGACATTTCAAATAAACCTTGCATTTACAGTGGTTTACATTAGGCATATGTACCGTAGGCTCTTACAAAAGACGTATGGGTGAAAGGTATTTCACATATGGATGTGAAGAAACAATGGTTCAATTGGAGGTCGGTATGAGACTCCTCATCCAGACTCAAGACAAAAGTTTACCTAGCAAAATCAGATCAGGTGCATTTTGAAAACACACGCATGAAAACGAGCAGCTCGCGACCCTGCCATGTCGTGCAGCGCATCGGAATGTCCATAGGAACGTGTTCTACCTCGCACCACCGTACCAGACGTCAGAGCTCACTGAGTAGACTATTGGGGCGTCAAACCCGTATCCAGGATGGCGCTATGGTACGAATTCTCGTCAGATTTCGTTTTTCCTTTTATAGGTGTCCGTACGCAAGTTCTCATCGTTTATGAGGACGACGACATTTGGTCACGTGACAGTAGGCTATCACATGACGGGGGATCCATTAAACTGCATGCATGTGTCTACTAACCGCGCGATGCGCAACCAAAACCGATCCTGTCAAGTTCATGCAGAGGTGCTTCCCGATGCAGTACACAGACGACGAATAAGTCGATATGCTTTGGGCGCTAGGTGCATACGATAACCAAACTGTAGCTGCTGCTCGTGCGTATGCTGTACAGTACCCTCAAAAGCGCCGTCCCGATAAGAATGTTTTTCGTCGCCTGGAGCAACGACGCCCTAGGGAAGCCGGTAATCTTAGTCTACAGATAATGGTCAGTGTTCTCAAAGGACTAGACGTACTCCACAGACAGAGGACATGATTCTAAAACTGTTCACCTACAACCTCGGTAAGTACCCGTGATATGGCAAGGCAGTTCTATATATCTCTAAGAATGGTTGTTAAAGTGTTGCGCGGTGACGAAATGCATCCGTATCATTGCACGTTAACTCAACACCAGCAGCCAGAAGATAGCGTGCGACGAGTACAGCTTTGTGAGTGGATTTTGCACATGCGACGAGTACAGCTTTGTGAGTGGATTTTGCACGAAGTAGAAGATATACATTTACATGGATACTCTGCAAATCACATTTAACTACCAGGCAGAGGGTTCATCGTATCACCTTCACAATAATTTTCCATTATTCCACTCTCTAACAGCGCACGGAAACGAACATCCATAGCTGCCACGGAAAAAACGAACACCCATATCTGCCCGTGCGAACTCTGATTTCCCTTAATTTTTTCATCATCGTTTCGACCTATGTAGTTCCGCGTCAACAAAATAGTTTCGTATTCGGAGGAGAATGTTGGTGACTGAAATTTCGTGAGAAGATTCCGCCGCAAGAAGGCTTTTATTTTAATGGTGTCCATCCCAAATCCTGTATCATGTCAGTCTCTCTCTCTCTCTCTCTCTCTCTCTCTCTCTCTCTCTCTCTCTCTCTCTCTCTCTCTCTCTATTTCTCGTTAATACAAAAGTGCTATCTCTTCGTTGAACTTTCTCGATGCACTCCGTTAATCCTATCTAGTAACGATCCCAGACGGCGCAGCAGTACTCCAAAAGAGGACGGACATGCGTAGTGTAGGCAGTCTCTTTAGTAGATGTTACATTTCCTAAGTGTTCTTCCAATAAAACGCTGTTTTTGGTTTGCCTTCCCCACAACATTTTCTGTGTGTTCCTTCCAATTTAAGTTGTTCGTAATTATAGTGCCTAGGTATTTAGTTGAATTTACGACCTCTAGATTTGACTAATTTATCGTGTACCCAAGTTCAACGAATTCCTTTCCGCACTCATGTGGATGACCTCACACTTTCAATTATTAAGGATCAATTGCCAATTTTCGCAGCTTTCAGATAGCTTCTCTAAATCGTTCTGCAGTTTGTTTTGATCTACTATTTAGTCCATTAGACAATAAAAGACAGTATCATCTGCAAAAAACCTAAGACGGCTGCTCAGGTTGTCTCCTGAATCGTTTACATAGATAAGGAGCAGCAGAGGTACTATAACACTACCATGGGGAACGCTAGAAGTCACTTCTGTTTTACGCGCTAAGTTTCCGCCAATTGCTGTGAACTGTGATCTCTCTGGCAGGAAATCATGAGTCCAGTCACATAACTGAGACGATATTCCATAAGCACGCAAATTTATTGCAAGCCACTTGTGTGGTACAGTGCCTTCTGTAAATCTAGAAATACGGAATCAATTTAAAATCCCTTGTCAATAGCACTCAACACTTCATGCAAATAAAGAGCTCGTTGTGTTCTCTAAATTCGTGTTGACTGTGTGTCAATAGACAGTTGTGTTCAAGGTAAACCATAGTGTTCGAACACAATATACAGGGTGTTTATCAATGAATATCGAGGTTTTTACGCTTTGTAATATTTATTATATTAAACTTATAGTTATAAATGATATGTTAAATGAAAGAGCAACTCGGACAGTTTTACCAAGAACATTATAAATGTTCAATGTGAGAACCATTTGTCACACGGCACACACAGTCGATAGCCGAGTTCTTCCCAAACGGTCATAAGCGTGTCTTCAGTGATTGTAGCAACAGCTGCTTCAGTCCGGTTTCTTAATTCAGGGAGGTCTGCTGGTAGCGGAGGCACGTACACATGATTTTTGATGAAGCTCCAAAGGAAAAAATCGAATGGCGTTATGTCGGTTGAACGTGAAGGCCATTCAAAGCAAGCCCTGTCATTTGGGCCCCTTGCGGCCTATCCAGCACATTGAAGTTCAACCAATTCTAGCGGATTGTGGAGGAAACATTGCGCGCTGCGCATGCGCAGTGGTGCCAAACACAACTGTTTGAGCTGCTCTTTCATCTGACATATCATTCATAACTATAAATGAATATCGGGGTTTCATTGAACTTACAAACACCCTGTTTGTTCCAAAGGGCTGTGGCATATCGACGTTAGCGATATGGGCCTGTAATTTAGGCTTACTCCTACTACCTTTCTTGAATATTGGTGTGGCCTGCGCAATTTTCCAGTCTTTGGGTTCGGATCTACCGTAGAGTGCGCGGTTGTACATGTTGTTAAGTATGGAGCTGTTGCAGAAGCATACTCTAAAAGGAACCTAATTAGTATACAGTCTGGACCAGAAGACTTGCTTTTATTAAGTGATTTAAGCTGCTTCACTACTCCGAGAATACCTACTTCTAAGTTTCACATGTTGGCAGCTGAAATATTTACTTCGTGTCCTTTGGTGAAGGTATTCCGAAAGGCTTCGTTTAGTAACGCTGCGTTCGCAGCACTGTCGTTGATAGTGCGGTAGAAGTAACGAACATTTTGTAAATATCGTCATATGAGCTTCACTCGTGTAGGTATTTTCAACCGCCGCAATAGCCATTATTGGGCGGTACGCAACCCACATGTCGTCCGTGAACGTGACTTTCAGGCACGCTTTGGCATGAACCTGTGGACTGAAATCGTGAAAGGAGTCCTTTTGGGCACTTACCTATTGCTGGACATTTTGAATGCGCCCCCGTAACGTGTTTCTTTGCCATACATTACCAACCGCGTCAGCAAACGTTCCACTTGATGTTCGGCGACATGTTATTTAGGCACTGGTGGTTACAGGTTTGTTGCCTAGGATCCAGCACAGTATGTCCTAAAAGATGGCGAAGTGTTTACAAATGCAAGGTGGTCATTTTGAACGTCTTTTCTAAAGTGACTGTTGCTCATAAGAGTATGTACCGCCCCTGTGAAAAGTCTGGACATCAGACTACAGAATTATTGCGCATATGTTCAGGTGCAGTCTAGAGTAGCCTACCTATTGTGTTTTTTGTACCTCACTGGATACAGGCTGTTACTGTATCCAATTGTATTTTCTGTTGGCTTTGTGTCAGGAAGGTAACAATGTGATAATTTAAATCTGTAGGATGTTCATATTATGTCTTAATGTTTAAATAAAGGTAACAGTAAAAGAAAGAAATACACAAGAAACCACACTGTGGAGGCGTAAACGGAATACAGTGTGACGTTTGTATTGAAGCAAGGAAAAAAAATGGTGCGAAGATGACTCGAACATTGGCAGCACCCTCTCTGTTCCGCTCTCTCTCTCATCTTCTGTAGGACATAGCACCTTTCCGCTGGATGGGGGCGGGGGTGCTGTACTCATATTGATACCTCAGGCATTGGTCCGTGGTATCTGAGAAAAACCGCACTTGAAACCTGGGTGAGGGAGGCGCTCTGTGAAGCTCATTCACCTCGTCAAGCTCATTCGCCAAGTCAACGTCAGTATCTGCGTCTATGGGGTGTGTTGCGACGTCCACATCCACCTGGGCATCGTCGATCTGACACAGCTGGGGTCCACTGCAGGTGACCAGTTCGGGGGGGCTACTGCCGAGTCCAACCGTAGCTCCCAAGACGGCTGCTCGCGTCCTACTAATGAGTCTTCAAAACCGTAAAAGAAAACCGTAAGTTAATAAGTATGCATGCACGTGGTGCGGCTTCATTTGGTTTCTGTGTCGCATTATGACACCAATACCAGTTTGGGCTCTGTACGTTGTTTCCGAGCATTTGTATCACTTTGGCAGGCACCCACGACTTCAGATGTTTATACATGGTAATGAGTACTCGATAATTGAGACTCAAAAACTTTGATCTCGTCTGTGATATATGCTTAGTTTGTGAATGCACGAATGGCCGTAGTATTGACATTGGTTATGATGCAGTCTTCGATGCAATCTTCCGCTGACGATTTTGCGTCATGTGGAATTTCTCCGCACTGTGAAAGAAAAAAATAATTGTGCATTATGCTTCCTATGCTGCTGTGTTAGCTGTGTCACATGAGATCTGAATGTTCATACAAGTCTTTCAGCGAATCAGTTTGTTTCAGCACGAAACCGTGCAGTTTTAAAATATTCACAGGAAAATTGGGTGCTGATACATATAACTATTGAATTTGGCAACCTTTTGAATGAGTAAATTCTTGACAATGCTTGGTGACCAGGGTTCTGATTTCTATGGCCACGGTAAATTTTACTGTGGATGAACTGACTGTTGTTTCTGCCATAAGTGACATTTAGCTAGCTTTACTTCTATGTCTTTATCCATTTTTTCCCATTCTTTCTTGGCTGTATGTCTTGCTATTACATCCGCAGTACTTAGCCTACCTGAAGCATCCCTTCTTGTTGAACCATTTCTTTCGTGACTTTATCCTAAATCACTACGTTTTTCTATGTTACACTGATGCTTGTACTCAGCCATTTCTCAAACCAGCGGGAAAATGCTCCTGTCGGAGCACAAAAAAATGCGAACATGCTCCTGTTGGTTTAAAAGCCTCTAACTGAAAAATAGGGCACCAGCTGCCTCATTCTATCTTCCTCAGCACCTTTTATTTTCTCAGTGATGTTGGAGTGTGAACATACTTGTACTTCGTTAACATGTTACTGACCTCAAATTCCCACAAGATCCCCTAATTGTAACTAACTCACTCACACCCTCTAGTCCTTTGCTGCAACTCGCTCATACCCATCCTCTCCCAGTTGCACTCTCTGTCCCACTCACTTACTCAGACAAACTCATTGTCATTATCGATTTTCGTCTCTCTGTCATTGTCTCCTATGTCGCAGCCACAGTCCGCTTTGTTCTGTCCTACTACTAGGGTCATCTCCCACTGTCACCTTGCCCCTCTTACTTACATTTATTGCTAATATCTCATTCCTTCCTTCCTACCGCAGCTCTCTCTCTCTCTCTCTCTCTCTCTCTCTCTCTCTCTCTCTCTCTCTCTCTCTCACCTAATTCCACTTTCTCATTCTTCCCATTCCTCTCCCACTGGCACTGTTTGCTTCGCTCTCTTTCTAGCACTATTCTCTCTGTGTCAGCTGTATTCCACTGACAGTGTGTCGCTCTCTTTCTCTAACGCTGACATTACCTCTTTCACTCTTTCTAGATCATAACCACGGTCTATTATCTTCCAGTATTTCTTACTTCTCAGTCTCTTTCCCCATGCCAATGTCTTCATCCCTCTCAGCATAAGAAAGCGCGAATATGTTCACATGCCAACTTGTTGGGGAAAATTTTTGAAGATGCTGAAGGTAGAATGAGGCAACTTGTACCCCCTTCCTTTTCAGTGGAGCCTTTCAAACAAACAGGAACGTAATCGCATTTTCTGTGCTCCGATAGGATCATTTTTCTATTGGTTCCCTTCTTTCGTCCGCTGTAGCAGGGCGTGTGACTCATATTAAAAGAGATGTATTGATGAGTAAAATTTAGGCATGTGAAACTGATATAACGCAAAACTAAGTTTTCGCTTCAAACTGGATTTTACGTGCAAAAAAAATTTTTTGCGCGCTTCAATACAATAACATGGGGTTTCCAGATAATGGAGATACTTCACAGGTTTCTTCTCGGTGCTAGGTCACTTTATAAACTGTTTCCGCCTCGTACCGGATTTTACGTGTATAAGTAGGGTAATATTGAACCTTTGTATCTCGAAAAATGGATAAAGATACGAAGAAAATTTTAAAGGTAGTTACAGATGAGGATTTTAAGAACATATATTTAAAATTACAGCCATTTGCAGTGCATAGTCGTCTTGGAATCATAAAGTGGGTTTCGGCTCGCCGGTTTCAGGGAAATATAATAAAACAAAAAAATACTTTTTCGCGGTTTTCCGAGGAACCACCTATAAACTAAAGGTGCCTCCATAAGTCACATCAAGCCCACAGTAGACCTCATCAATTACAAAAGGAGCCAGCTGGTTTGCTCCATTTGTCTAAGCAGGAGGAAGTGTGTAATATTCATATTTTCTCACTGTACATTGATACCACGCCGCTCCTTCTATTGGGCATACAAATGGTCCCTTAGCTAATGGACTATCCGAAACACTTTACCTTACTTTTTTACAACCAATAGAAACCGAGGTATAAGCATCGAAAAATTCCTTTTTATGCACGGTGTTTTCGAACACATTAGGTAAGCGTGCTGTTGCATGCATACCGAATATGCAGACTTATTTTGGGAGGTCTGTTCCTTTAATTCTTTAGTTGTATCTGCTACTTCCTTGGTTACAGTTAACTGGAAACAGACTTCTAGTATTGAATCACAGAAAGGCTTTAACCCTAGGATTACCAACGGGGGGGGGGGGGGGGGGGGGGGGGCGGGCCTCGTAGGCCCACTGACTCAGTTTTTCTATGTTGTATCCACACCCTTTGATATATGAACTTGAAAGCAAAGGTAATTGTTCGTTATTGAATGTACTATTGAGTCATTACAGAATTTCGGAATAAAAATGTAATTAAAATTCATTTACTTGATTTAATTCTCTGTGAGTCTTAGAAGCCCACCCGTTGGTAATAGCAAGGAAAGATTTACGAGGTTGAGTCTTTCGTTTCAAATTCTTACCATGAAACGAATTTTGGCATTGTTGCCTTCAGACATATTATTATGAAGCGGACCATTGTTATTTTCAGTGTTTCTGCTGCTGTCGGACCAGCAACATGAGTAGACAACGTTGACGTGATAGTTCCACTGAAAGAGTGCTAGAAGTAGTTTTGAACGAATCAGATTTAGAGGAAAGTGAAGTAGATGATGATGTGGAAGAAATTAGATCTGATTCATCGTCTGAGAATGAAGATGAGGTTGAAGCCAATCCACCAGATGATAATGATACGGAATATGATAAATTCATTGCAAAAAGTGGACGAGAGTATATTACGAAGCCATCTCGACAATATCGGCGTTCTGTACAAAATATAGTGCGAAAAAGAATGGGGCTAGGACAACAAGGAAGAATTGCGTCTCCGAAAGACGTTATAGAGCTCTTTTTTACACCTCAAATTATGAATCTAATAAAACTACACTCAAATGAAGAGGCTTCTCGACTAGGTATTCAGCACACATATGAAGATATGTTATTTTGTTATATAGGACTCTTGCTAATCATGGGTTCAAATCATGACAATAAGATACCTGTCCAAGATTTATGGTCTTTGCTTCAGAGCCGACAAGTGTACTATGGATCAATGAGTCGGACCCGATTTTTCGAATTGACTAAAATATTGAGGTTTGATGATAAGAACACAAGAGAAATTCGTCGCCAGACTGACAAGTTTGCTCCAATGAGGGAAATTTTTGAAAGCTTAAATTCTTCACTTCCATTGTATTTCATTCCTGGTCTACATACAACAGTGGATGAGATGTTGTCTTTGTTCCGTGGTCGCTTTACATTCAAGGTGTTTCTAAAAGAAAAACCTGGAAAATACGGCATTCTAATTCGAATGCTGTCTGATTCTGAGACTAGATATGTGATCAGCATGGACATCTATACAGGCAAGTCAGGAAATACACAGCATTCAAATTGACCGATGGAAATTGTAAAGAGACTAATAAAACCTATTGAAAAATCAGGCCGTAATGTTACCACAGATCGGTACTATACTTCAGTGGAGCTTGCTGAGACTCTATGGAATGATTTTCACCTCACACTTGTTGGCTCCCTACAGTCTAACAGACGACACATACCTGAAGAGCTGAAGACTACAACTGGCCGCAGTTTACACTCTTCCATCTTTGCTTATACTGACCCTCAGACACAGAGGCGACCAGCTACTCTTGCATCAACGCTAGTCCGCGAGAAGCCAAAGCGACTGCTGTTGATGCTTTCAACTTACCACTCAGAAGGGGTGTTGAATGAAGACTCAAAAAAGACTAACATAAATCTTTTTTATAATTCTACAAAGGGAGGCGTGGACACCATAGACCAGACGGCAAGACACTACAGCACAAAGAAAGGAACAAGAAGATGGCCTTTGTCCCTCTTCTACACACTCATTGACATAGCAGCAATAAATGCATATTCACTCTTCCTCCTCAACTTTCCGAATTGGAAAAAGAATTTGCTAAACCGCAGAAGGGTTTTTATCACTAACTTAGTTCTCGAACTAATAAGATCTCAAGTAGATAAACGGGCACAAAATTTGTATGGACTTCAGAAGCCAGTAATAATGGCAATGGAAAGAATCACACAACGGAAGCTCAGCTGCTCTGTAGAACCATCATCCTCAACAGCAGAACCAGGAACACGTGGACGGTGCCACCTATGCTGCCAAGAAGCTGCATCTAAAAAGATCAAGTACAACAAGCTGGGAAAGTCAACTGTTACCTGCTCTCAGTGCCACAAACACGTCTGTGGGAAACACTGCAGGAAGACAGTGTTGTGTGAAAAATGCGTTGCAGAATGAGACAGTAAATTTTGTTTGCTTCATGTAGTGTATCGAATTAAAAAAAGTCGTTTTTATAAGAAAACACTATTTTGAAACATTACTCCAAAAATATATAAACTGAATCTCGTGATTTGTTCATTTTATTCCTATTATAATATCTTTTATTATCCAGTATACAAAAACAATGTCTAAGCATTTTGAATTGTTATTAGAGGTATCAGAAGTAAATAAACTTGATTTATGATAAAATAAATTGTGGTATTCTTTATGGGCCTTTGAGGCCCCCCCGTTGGTATTATATGTAACAAAAAATACGTTGGTAATGCTAGGGTTAAGCTCTCATGCAAGACTGCCAAAAATAAGAGTTGTAAATATTTTAAACTGTATTGCAGCTAACATTTTTTACCTACAATTTAATGATTCCTGGCCTCATTGTATATTAGCGTTTTCTGACCGTTGTTTAATGCAAAATTTTGGTCAAAAGTCTTCTGGAGGCAATAGCCCTCATTCTTACACTGCGTATTTGAACTCTTGTCGTATCGGAAGTGCTTTCCTCGCTATGTTCCCGCATGCTGTTTAAATATGTGAATATAACTGACAATTTGCTCAATAGTGTCGGAAGTTCCATGCGGCTTTTCGCGGATGATGCTTTAGTATACAGAGAAGTTGCACCATTAGAAAATTGTAGCGAAATGCAGGAATATCTGCAGCGGATAGGCACTTGGTGTAGGGAGTGGCAACTGACCCTTAACATAGACAAATGTAACGTATTGCGAATACATAGAAAGAAGGATCCTTTATTGTATGATTATATGATAGCGGAACAAACACTGGTAGCAGTTACTTCTGTTAAATGTCTGGGAGTATGCGTGCGGAACGATTTGAAATGGAATGATCATATAAAATTAATTGTTGGTAAGGCGGGTGCTAGGTTGAGATTCATTGGGAGAGTCCTTAGAAAATGTAGTCCATCAACAAGATGGCTTACAAAACACTCGTTCGACCTATACTTGTGTATTGCTCATCAGTGTGGGATCCGTACCAGATCGGGTTGACGGAGGAGATGGAGAAGATCCAAAGAAGGGCGGCGCTTTTCATCACAGGGTTAATTGGTAACCGTGATAGCGTTACGGAGATGTTTAGCAAAATCAAGTGGCAGACTCTGCAAGAGAGGCGCTCTGCATCGCGGTGTAGCTTGATCGCCAGGTTTTGAGAGGGTGCGTTTCTCGATGAGGTATCGAATATACTGCCCCCCCCCCCCTACTTATACCTCCCGTGGAGATCACGAATGTGAAATTAGAGAGATTAGAGCGCGCACGAAGGCTTTAAGACAGTCGTTCTTCCCGCGAACCATACGCGACTGGAACAGAAAAGGGAGGTAATGACAGTGGCACGTAAAGTGCCCTCCGCCACGCACCGTTGGGTGGCTTGCGGAGTATGAATATAGATGTAGGTGTACGGTAGGTGCGGAACAAACACAGGTTTCCATTTCTTACATGGTAACAACAACTGGAGTTTTCGTGCAGCACGTAAATTATATTAAAAAGTTCAACTCTCGTTCTTTTTCTAGTGTAGGCCGAAGGTTTTATTAATAGACACCCGTGCGTCCCAAAGTCACTGAAGCTATGTCACGAAAAGACTAAACCAGATCATGATATGCACAGCACCAGTTGCAGATTGCCTATTTAACGACTTCCAGTGGCAACAGGAAATTAGATTTTCAATATTTCACGTAATTATTGACCGAATTTAAAAAGTTAAACTGTTGTCATAATCTGCTCGTTAAGAAGTAAGTCTTACGTTAGAGGTATAACACAGTACGACGAGAATTACAGCAGTCAGGAAGTAGAAAGTGTGTGTGTGTGTGTGTGTGTGTGTGTGTGTGTGTGTTTTTTTTTTTTTTGTTTTTTTTTTAAGGCCATAATAACTCACCTTCCGCAAATGCCCAGGTTATATTCATCAAGTATTTGAGAGGGAGAGCACTTAGCAAACTACTAACAAATTTTACACTTAATTTCAAACCTTTACGAAACTTTTTCTCTCCGATATCCCTCCCCCACAAAAAAGATGAAAGGAAAAAGTTTATCGTTTACTACATTTCCACTTTCCATGCAGTAAAACTTCAGCATCCGGCATAACAATTTGATTTATTATCTTTTTAATCCTAAATCTACTTGCAACAAATTTTGCAAGCCGTATCCACAAATACCACTGAAGGCACCTACATAATTATTAAATAGTACGACACATAGTTAAGGATAGATACGAAGCCCACACCTACTACAGTAGTACAAGTTTATATGCCAACTAGCTCTGCAGATGATGAAGAAATTGAAGAAATGTACGATGAAATAAAAGAAATTATTCAGATAGTGAAGGGAGACGAAAATTTAATAGTAATGGGTGACTGGAATTCGAGTGTAGGAAAAGGGAGAGAAGGAAACATAGTAGGTGAATATGGATTGGGGCTAAGAAATGAAAGAGGGGGCCGCCTAGTAGAATTTTGCACAGAGCACAACTTAATCATAGCTAACACTTGGTTTAAGAATCATGAAAGAAGGTTGTATACGTGGAAGAACCCTGGAGATACTAAAAGGTATCAGATAGATTATATAATGGTAAAACAGAGATTTAGGAACCAGATTTTAAGTTGTAAGACATTTCCAGGGGCAGATGTGGACTCTGACCACAATCTATTGGTTATGACCTGTAGATTAAAACTGAAGAAACTGCAAAAATGTGGGAAATTAAGGAGATGTGACCTGGATAAACTGAAAGAACCAGAGGTTGTACAGAGTTTCAGAGAGAGCATAAGGGAACAATTGACAGGAATAGGGGAAAGAAATACAGTAGAAGAAGAATGGGTAGCTCGGAGGGATGTAGTAGTGAAGGCAGCAGAGGATAAAGTAGGTACAAAGACGAGGGCTGCTAGAAATCCTTGGGTAACAGAAGAAATATTGAATTTAATTGATGAAAGGAGAAAATATAAAAATGCAGTAAATGAAGCAGGCAAAAAGGAATACAAACGTCTCAAAAATGAGATCGACAGGAAGTGCAAAATGGCTAAACAGGGATGGCTAGAGGACAAATGTAAGGATGTAGAAGCTTATCTCACTAGGGGTAAGATAGATACTGCCTACAGGAAAATTAAAGAGACCTTTGGAGAGAAGAGAACCACGTGTATGAATATCAAGAGCTCAGATGGCAGCCCAGTTCTAAGCAAAGAAGGGAAGGCAGAAAGGTGGAAGGAGTATATAGGTTTATACAAGGGCGATGTACTTGAGGACAATATTATGGAAATAGAAGAGGATGTAGATGAAGACGAAATGGGAGATATGATACTGCGTGAAGAGTTTGACAGAGCACTGAAAGACCTGAGTCGAAACAAGGCCCCCGGAGTAGACAACATTCCATTAGAACTACTGACGGCCTTGGGAGAGCCAATCATGACAAAACTCTACCAGCTGGTGAGCAAGATGTATGAGACAGGCGAAATACCCTCAGACTTCAAGAAGAATATAATAATTCCAATCCCAAAGAAAGCAGGTGCTGACAGATGTGAAAATTACCGAACTATCAGTTTAATAAGCCACGGCTGCAAAATACTAACGCGAATTCTTTACAGACGAATGGAAAAACTGGTAGATGCAGACCTCGGGGAGGATCAGTATGGATTCCGTAGAAATGTTGGAACACGTGAGGCAATACTGACCTTACGACTTATCTTAGAAGAAAGATTAAGAAAAGGCAAACCTACGTTTCTAGCATTTGTAGACTTAGAGAAAGCTTTTGACAATGTTGACTGGAATACTCTTTTTCAAATTCTAAAGGTGGCAGGGGTGAAATACAGGGAGCGAAAGGCTATTTATAATTTGTACAGAAACCAGATGGCAGTAATAAGAGTCGAGGGGCATGAAAGGGAAGCAGTGGTTGGGAAAGGAGTGAGACAGGGTTGTAGCCTCTCCCCGATGTTATTCAATCTGTATATTGAGCAAGCAGTAAAGGAAACAAAAGAAAAATTTGGAGTAGGTATTAAAATTCATGGAGACGAAGTAAAAACTTTGAGGTTCGCCGATGACATTGTAATTCTGTCAGAGACGGCAAAGGACTTTGAAGAGCAGTTGAACGGAATGGACAGTGTCTTGAAAGGAGGATATAAGATGAACATTAACAAAAGCAAAACGAGGATAGTGGAATGTAGTCAAATTAAATCGGGTGATGCTGAGGGAATTAGATTAGGAAATGAGACACTTAAAGTAGTAAAGGAGTTTTGCTATTTAGGAAGTAAAATAACTGATGATGGTCGAAGTAGAGAGGATATAAAATGTAGACTGGCAATGGCAAGGAAAGCGTTTCTGAAGAAGAGAAATTTGTTAACATCGAATATAGATTTATGTATCAGAAAGTCGTTTCTGAAAGTATTTGTTTGGAGTGTAGCCATGTATGGAAGTGAAACATGGACGATAACTAGTTTGGACAAGAAGAGAATAGAAGCTTTCGAAATGTGGTGCTACAGAAGAATACTGAAGATAAGGTGGATAGATCACGTAACTAATGAGGAGGTATTGAATAGGATTGGGGAGAAGAGAAGTTTGTGGCACAACTTGACTAGAAGAAGGGATCGGTTGGTAGGACATGTTTTGAGGCATCAAGGGATCACAAATTTAGCATTGGAGGGCAGCGTGGAGGGTAAAAATCGTAGAGGGAGACCGAGAGATGAGTACACTAAGCAGATTCAGAAGGATGTAGGTTGCAGTAGGTACTGGGAGATGAAGCAGCTTGCACAGGATAGAGTAGCATGGAGAGCTGCATCAAACCAGTCTCAGGACTGAAGACAACAACAACAACATAGTTAAGGAGACGTCAGGAAGATTGAGACGCGTGAAAAACAGGCTTTCGATTAAAACGGAGAACAAATTATCCGGATCAGACTCACTCAATATCTCGAGCGAACTGCAAACGTAAGTCCAAACTCTTTCGGAACTGTTTCTTTCATACAGAGTTTGATTGTCTTCATCCTAAAAGAGTACTACGTCTTTCTGTTGATGGTTGAGTGCGAACTTCTTTAGGAAATTGTTATCGAGGAAGGTTTGCAGCAACCAGATACGATCTTCGTAACCTGTCATAACGCATGACAAGAGTGGATAAAGTTAAATATTGGAGAAAAATACATCCAGTCGGTGCACCAGCTGGTATCAGGCTAACACACGGTACCCTGGCAACAGTTTCATAGGTCACCGAACAATTATTTCGTCACAAACACGTCTGACTGGTTGGCCAGAGAATATGGAAACAATCCAACATCCTTGACTACACAGGCTGTTATAGTTGGGATAGCTTGCGTTAACGTACACTGTAATGTGGGCGTAGGACTGCCACCTTCCTCACCTCGGGGCCGAAGAACTCGAGTGATGTAGCTGACGTTTGCATTGTAACCTTTCAGTTCAGAAACGCGTCATTAGTGGGATTTGGAGAGGGGAGATGTTGAGTGAGATCGTGGGGGAGGGGAGGGGGGAAAAGAGAGAGGGAGAGGATACGTCATTGGAGTAGCAACTGTCCGCGACGAATATTCGTTGCAATGCGGTCAAGCAGTATCACGTGATAATCATGTTTTGATCAAACAAGCGATTAAAGTTTTGCTTACAAGTTTATCAAAATAATCTCGTTCGACAGCACAGGTTTACAAGTCACTGTCTTTGTAAAACAGTGCGTTGCACTCTTTGAACTTGCCGCCGAGCAGCACTTATGGCGATTACAGATGAGTGAGTAGTTGCTGTAAGGTGGAAGCTGAGAATCGTTGTGGTGTTAATCACTTGACAGATATGGAAGGGTTTTATTTCGTTGCAACTGCTTCGTTTCCAGTGTAGCTCATTGCTGTGAGCAGCTCGCTTCATCTGTGGAACGCTATGTCTGTTTTCAGTACTGTGACTCAAATTTCACTCAGGCCTAGCAATCCGCTACTGAAAAATACCTGCAGTCGCGTTTGGTCTAAAGCGGACTGCAGGAAAAGGGTTCCCCTTCAAATGCCCGGCTTTGTGTTACATCACTAATCAGTAAATATTGACAAGTGTTACAGTGAAGGGCAAACTTACTGCATAAATTAGTATTAACCAGCCTTCAGTAAACGCAGCGAAGATAATTTTGGAAGAAAACTTGGGACGAACTTTCCTGGGTACTGATGAAAGAAAAATTAAGTTAATTGAAATAGTGAACTTCGTTTTAAAATTAATCACACGATATGAGGGTCTAAATATTTCGTCATTACAGCTGCATAATACACGTGTGTTTTTCCTGAGCTCTACTTGCACCATAGGCAAGTTGTTGAAAATAATACCCTGCGTGCTCATGTTTACAGACACTGGCCATCACGCAGAACTGGACTAAAGATTTCTCTCAGACATTCTGAGTAGAGTTTTCCGTGGGTCCATGAAAACGCTTGAGGTGAATGCCACGCGCTTGATCATGTAGATAAGACTTAGGCCCACTTCTTTCCACAAATCTTAAACAATGGGCGCTATATAGACTTCTCTACGGGCTGTTAAATTTTTCTCGGCCTTCCCTCTTTGATTACTTCTAGTGAGCTTTTTTAAGAAAAGTAATTTTTTGCAACCCTCCGGAAAACATTTTCTCACTTTAAGTCATAATGGCGAACGTCTTTTGGTTTGATCATGAAGCTTTATATGGCATCCACATCTTTTGTTAAAAAGATACATGGCTACGGAGAAACGAGCGTCTACGGTTGCTTCCCCATAGTGACCCCCAAATGTCTTTGACGTCGCCGCTCTCTTTCCTGATTTGTAGTCTCCCATCCGTTATCGACAGCAAACATTTGCACAAGTATGCGACACTTGTCACCACATGTCTTACACCTGATGCGCCTTGTACGTTGTCAGGTTGCTGATAAAAGCTCCTTGTTATCAGAGGAAAAAAGCATTTGACGACGTTTTGAGTCCACTCCTTTCCGGACGCGTTTTCTCTCAGCGACGAATGTTATTTTTGCAGTTCAACACAAACTGTTTTTCAGTGGAACTAAGTTTAATTTCTGCGAAGGAATATCTTAAGTGCCTTTTTGGAGGAGGAAGAGAGGGGGTTTGGAGGCGGAGAGATATTTTAGGAAAAAAATTACTCCGGATTGCTGACGATATGTTTCCGTTTTCTATTAGACCATCGTAATTCCCTTATTCGCTCTCTGAGTATAAAGTCTGTTATTTGCCTGTGGCATACAAGATTAAAATCAGTTGGAATGGAGCATATTTAAGATTTCGCCCGATAACGCGACGTAATTAGCATCTAAAAGTTCTGTAGAATCCTTACTTACACTTCAGATACATATAATACCTGCTTTCCGTTCCATCATTTACGATCTAATTTTATTTTGTTGCTTTATAATTTTAAAAATCTTTGCAACTGTCGACTTACGAAGGAGCGAGCGTAAAATCGGATCAAGTTGGAATGAAACCTTCTTATACTTACGATAATTTGCGAAGACTCGAATGCTATGCTATATTTCTGCATTCTGCAGAAATCGGCTATTGCACTTCATAGAAAAACCAGCTACTCTTAATGGTTACTCTCAGAGATTCGCTGTCACTGAATTTCTATGTAGTGTCTGTGGACTGTTTCAAACAATTTGTCCAAAATTCTGAGGAATACCTTTTGCCCAGTTCAGCATGACAGTAGAAAGTATTGATCAGCAACCGGTATTTATAAATAAAGAGCTACCTTATAAGAAGTAAAGAGTTCTCATTTCATGTCAACAGAAATACATGCTACGGAGAAGAGACTTCTCAGTTTGGTAAACAGCCTTAGGACTGACCTCTATACTCAAAACGTCCTGCCTCGGTGACGCCGAACATTGTCCAGTGGAAAGGGACACAGACGAATTTCTGATAAAGATTAATTACGAATTTGCTGTCTTCAGACAATTCTGCACTTGAACCCAAGCGTCAGGTCGCTCATTGCCATTGCCATTGCCATTGCCATCGCCTGTCAACTTCGCCTCACGCGGATGTCTGCGTCATTTCATTTGCGCAACAGGTGCTTATCGTCGGTAGAGATCTGATGAAACCTCTGGGCGTGACAAACTTTGCCAGATTACTGCCAGAGAAATCTGAACCAGAGTTTCTTTTCTGACTAGTGGAATACTCTTATCGTCTAGTATTATGATCGGTTAACGGGTAACACTGTTCACATGCGTACGTCTGCTTACTGTGTAGTGTCAAATATTCGTTCTCCTCACTCTCCTCCTGTTCTTCTTCCTCCTCCTTTGTCCTTTCCCTCTTCTTCCTCGCTATCGTCATCATCTGTTGCCTGTCATCTATCCCTCCAGCCTTTCATTTATAGCCTTTCTTCTCTCGTCCTTCTATTGTTTCTATTTTAATGTATGGGTCAGTGGGAAGTATGTCACAAATCCGAAGGCATATGGTTCATACGGCAGTCTATCTAGGATTTTTCACTTGTAGCATCTTTCACCTCTGGCAAGTATTCGTTAACGTGAAAAACGCTACTTTGCATGTTTTTTCGGAGTCCACATCCGCCTGCAGGACTCTACAGCAGGATGGGTGTTCCAAGATCGGAGGAAGACAAGGGTCTAACTTCTCAAATAGGACGATGTCTAGTAAAGAAATGTAGTATTCAAATCAACATTCAGCTTACACACCACGTGACGAAACAAATAAGACCATTATTACTCATTTTCAGATAAAATAACATTCAGAAGTTCAGGTAGTAGCAACAATTTAAGTTTACTATGAAATTTAAAAAAATTATGAAAAATGTGAAAAAACATAATCTCGCATATGAAGACACTGTTTTCTCTTCAAGAAGCGCGAGAACACTGCAGCGGACGAGATGTGTTTGGAAAAACAATTTCCTTGTCAGGACAGCTACACGGTCTTAGACGCCTTGCCACGGTTCGGCGCGGCTGCCCCCGTCGGAGGTTTGGGTCATCCAACGAGTGTGTGTGTGTGTGTGTGTGTGTGTGTGTGTGTGTGTGTGTGTGTGTGTGTGTGTTTTGTCCTTAGCGTAAGTTATTTCAAGTTAGGTTTAAGTAGTGTGTAAGCCTAGGGACCGATGACCTCAGCAGGTTGGTCCCATAGGAACTTACCACAAATTTCCAAATTTTTTTTCTCGTCAGGACACCTTGAGACAAGTTAACGCTGTTCAGCACATGCACCCAGCAGAAAATCTAGTCCCGCGTGTGCCAGTATCTCCCCTGCACGTACAGAGCGTGCGATGTACGAATTTGTGGAATAGGACTGAAGCAGAGAACCTTCTCTGCTTGATACGTGTCACAGCTTATTAGTCCCCCTCCCTCGAGGCACGGAATTAACGGGGAGAGAGAGAGAGAGAGAGAGAGAGAGAGAGAGAGAGAGAGAGAACATGACATCGGCACAGCTACTTCGTCACTGATGGGAGATAATTGCTGCAGTACTTCCCTAGACTCGCCACTGCCTTCCTCAACCGAGAAGACCCACTAGAGTACAGTGGTCGCGACAAACGCACGCTGCACCTGTACACTGCATTTTGGAACAGTACATTCAGTTTCCTAAAAAGAGGATGGGCCGCTATATTTTTTCTAACAGCTTTAGCACAAATTGTTAAACGTAACATATAGCTGGATCGTCTTCTTGATTTTAAGATATGTAAGTACAGTAGAACCCCTCTAATCCGACCTTGGATGGTCCGTCACTCCGGTTAGTCCAACCATGCTCAGGCTAGCGAGCCTGTGCCAACTTGTCACTGACTGGACGCCTGTCGGGCCATTGTGCGGTGTCTATCGCTGTGCATATTGTTATACTGTACGTTATTGTGCAGTTTTATCCTCTGTTGGGATTAAAAAACTTCGTTGTTTGCTTTATTCCGTGTTCTCTGTGTTCACTGTGTGTACAGTTGTCTGTTCTTGAACATGTCTGGATTCGAACGTAAACTCGTACCTCTTTCACTAAATGAAAAATTAGCAGTGCTACAAACACTGGACGAAGGAGATTCGCTCCAAAAAATTGCAAAGAAACTGAATGAAGGTGTTACGACAATTAAGGATTGGAGGAAGAATCGGAAAGACATTGACTCCTGTACAGTTACGATTGATGGTGAAAACTCTGAAGAATCGCAAAACATTAAAAAAGCCTAAACTTGAACTGCTTGATAACGCATTGTGGATGTGGTTTTGTCAAGAAATAAGGAAAGGAACGCAAATATCCGGGCCAGTTCTCAAAGAAAAAGCAATAGTTTTGCTCAAAAAACTGGAAGCCGAAAGTAAATTTGCTGCCAGTGAAGGCTGGATTAATCCTTGGAAAACTCGTCAAGAATGTATCCCCGACTTTTTTTTTCAAGTAATTTGTTTTCATTTTTACTGTAAAAACAATGCATACAGTATATTCATTTCTTAGTTTATACATACAGTAGTTTACTTCTTTGTAAAAAAAAATTACTTTTTTATATACAGTGCTATAAACATTTTTTAGTTTACAGTATATATCATTTATACGTTATTATCTTTACTACAGTACTGTAATTTGTTTGTCGTTTTTCCTTTTAAAACCAGTACGTATTCTAGTGTGTAGACGTTTTTTAGTTAATATACTGTTTAACACTGTGTAAAAAAACATCTTTTACATTACTGTGGACATCTTTTAGTTCTTAAATCGTTTAGTTTTTTGTACTAAATGTCTTTTTATATTTTATCGATAAATATTAGATTTTTCGGATAGTCCGACCTTTTTCTCGTTCCGACTTTAGTACCGGTCCCGAAGGTGACGGATTATAGGGGTTCTACTGTATAGCAAGTTCTGGCGCATCCATATATCTGTTCAAGCAACTGTTACTCGCTTCTGAAGCTGAAGTGAGACCTGAATAGTCTTTGCAGACGATATTGTTTGAGGAGCAGTGATAGTGGTTGAAGCAATGGGTAGAACACAATAATGAATCACTCGTTTCCAGACTCGTCAACAAGTTTGAGGAAAAACTAGCTAAAGGTGCATTTTTTTCCTGTGTTACGTTCAGCAACTGCTCTGCTTCCCACTGGAAGGCGATGCGCACCCTAATCCCGCCGTCAAAAGGCCTGAGTATTTTTCCCGTTGTTTCCCCATTTAATCTTCATGTACGTGCAGGGGCTCTAACCTTGAAACAGGTCCGCAGCCGATCACCTGCTCTCTGCCAGCCCTTACCACAGAAGCAAAAGATCGATAGTTTCCGACGCACTGTTTCCGACAAGTAACGCGTAAATAATGCAGCGCACTTGAAAACGTAACATCTAGCATGTTACGTAAATGCAATAAATAGCTGTTTCCGCCGAAACAGTGCGTATTTTCGATAAGACATTTTTATCGGTTTCCTGTTCAGTTGCGGGACCTCATTAACCCGGATTAACAGCTTGTTTTGTAAAAAAAAAAAAAAAAAAAAAAAAAAAAAAAAAAACTTCAAAATAATCAAGGTAATTTAGAAAGATTTAATTATTGATTTGAGGGCTGTTACCTATGTAAAGAATGTGCCGATAAGTTCATCTTTTCAGGACCTTCTTATATCTCAAAGAAAAGGTAGTATTGGTTTGATATTAAACTGTCAAAGTGGCTTCCTTTGAATTAAGAACTAAATTCAGAACACTTCGAAAACAGAAGACTCTAGGAGAGCAAATGGAGTGTCATTAAGTTCATCCTTCCTCAACAAAACTAAAAAAACGAAAAATTGGCCAAAGGTTTAGCAAAATAAATTATCTGAAGGTAAAAAAATACAATAGATTAGAGAAGCATTTGAAGCGCCTCATTTGTTAAACATAATTTCGAGCATCAAAGCGCATTAGATTTTTTGCTGTCCTGTTTTATTTTTACTTTTAGGCAGATTATTTGCCAAAACATGACATTTCTCTTATTTGTTGTTTTTTATTGATGTTTTCCTCTAGGCGCTCAGTCCGGAACTACGCGACTGCTACGGTCGCAGGTTCGAATCCTGCCTCGGGCATGGATGTGTGTGATGTCCTTACGTTAGTTAGGTTTAAGTAGTTCTAAGTTCTAGGGGACTGATGACCACAGATGTTAAGTCCCATAGTGCTCAGAGCCTTTTGATATGTTTTCCGTTTAAATACCTCGAGAACTTAGGTAAGTTTCCTTTCAGATAAAATGTGGTAAGGTGGTAGTAGATGTCTCTGAACACTCTAGATTTCTTCTTTTAGACGATTCATTAAAGATCTTAAATACTGGAACAGCCCCAAGGAAATTCTGGCATGTTTGAACCATTCGTTCCTGTTAACTTTGTAATCCCTGGATCATAACTGCCCTGTGTCTCTCGTTGTAATCGTTAATACAAAAAACGAATGTGAAGCAGGAGAATTATGACTCATACAGAACGAAGATATTTGTTTCTGTATATAAGGTGAGAGCTTTCTGTGACACATCTGGCCATTGTTTCGTCACACGGAGAAACCAAGTGATAAGACGTCAAACGTCTGAAGGTATGGTACCTCCACTACGACGGCAGAAAGGGTATATGTGATTGCGTCATTAGGGTAATTGCGTAACTGTTTCGTACATAACTGTCAGTTTAGTGACAGCAAGAAAGTTGTTTTTCGCTGAAGGTTTCTCCAATCGAAATAATGAGATACCCCACTTGAATCGTGCTGCACCATTAAGAAGTAAGTAGCGTTGCTATTAAACTAACTGCGTACGGTACTTAGTAAATATTTCTGCACGTCGATTCTTTCAGTTGAGAGCTACAAATTTATCACGATTAGCAATCCCAAGTATAGTCTGTCGGTAAAGTGAAGAGCGAGCGAGCGAGTCCCCACTCTGCCAACCCAGCTACGTCACAAGGCGCTGCTACAGTCTGTTTCACAACGTAGTACCGGCCCTGCCGGGACGCGCGATTTAAATCTGTGGCGTCGCCGTCTACAGATACGTCTCGGCTGCGTTCATTTTTGGACAAATGCATGAAGACTGTAAGGAATGCAAAAAACGATAGCTTCTTTCGAAACACAACATTATAGAGTAAATAATATTAATATAAGAACGGAAGCCAGGATTCTACTACAAACATAGAACCGAATGCCTGTTCATGTGTTCCTCTATTGCTATTCGTAAAACGAACCGCACATAGTGCAATAAATCTGTAGAATTTAAGGCTTGTTCTTGCTTTGTGTTTCTACTGAAAGGTAGAAGTTTTCTTTGGAGGACTGTATTGAAACTTAATGATACTTGCAAGATGAAGAGCGTCTAAAAAGTAAGCAGAAATTTATAATTTTGTGTGTTAGTCCGATTTGCACTCCTTTTTTGTCACTGTCTTCGTAAACATGTCTCAAAAGTATGTGCACAATGTTATGCATATTGGCTATTTACTCTGTTGTCAGTCGTCAAAAAGATAACATGTGTTTTGGTAGCATCAACGATTATTTGTTTTGTGTAAAAATAGGTTAGAGAATCTGTATTAAATTTTGTTGTAAGAATGGAATAAAACGTATGAAATTTTTAGAAATGTTGAATATTGCTTTTCGTGAGTCTGTTATGAGTGAACCAAGGGCATACAAGTGGTATAAACATTTCAAAGTGGGTCTTAAAGGGCAACAGTTTTACAAGTATGGATGAGACTAAAATTGCACAGTTAGAACACCTATAAACTATCCCGAAGAAACAGTTCCTAAAGTGTTTCGGGAATTGGAAAAAGCTCTGGCATAAGAGTATAGTATGTAATGGGGAATATTTTGAAGAGTATAATATTGCTGTAGACTAACAAATAGAGTTCTTATCAAAAAATAAGTTAATATGTAAGCGCACCTCCTATGTCAAGCTTTCTGCTTAGAAGTCCGGAATCGGGGTATGTGTTCCGAAGGAAATTTCAGCAGTGTTTAGAATAGCTATTGCGCACATGTTTTAAGCAATATGTCTTAGAATCGGGTGAATACCGAGATAGAGATTTAGTGTTCCATCAGCATCAAAGGCTTTACGTGATTTTGAAACTGTCTATAACGGTGGGTTTCCTCACAAAACTATTAGTTTTCCCTTGTGGCAATTCCAGTAAACCATGCGGCCTATTTCCGCGTTCCTTCTTTATGCATCCTATTGGGCGAGGCTGACGTTCACGTAAATTGCATCCGTTTCGTTGAGTGGTAATATTAGCTAACAGTTCCTTTTGCGTCGCCTCTTTAACATATGCTGTACTAACATTAGAGACGATCGAACGCTCGTTACTCCGCAAAAAAACCCTTTTCTTCGTCTTATGCACATTTTCTTGCAGTGCTAGATGATTATCCATCACTTCGGATATCGAAGTATATCAGTAAGTATACAAAGTTAACTGACACTGGCAACTAAGATCCCACGAACAGAAGCGACGTATATCACTGCACGCCGATCTACACCGCTAGACAGGTAACGGGCAACAGATTTTGGGTACTCCTGTAGTCCGGTGGCAGCGTTCTTCCGAGAAGAGCCACTTCCGCCACCAAAAGCGCTGCTCGCTCTTCAGTTTATAGACAGACTTATGTCTACAAATTTCCATTGACATAAAACAAAAATTCGAAGCTTTTCGGGCCAGCTCAGACGACTTCAGATTCTTTCATGGTGTTGACGAGGCGTTGTCGCCACCTACTAATAGTTAGCGGGGGCAGACTAGCTATTCACGACTAGCGGAGTCTGCTGACATTGAAGTCGTTCAGTTTATAGAGCAGTCAATGACCATATTATTTACCTCTGCATCCAACCTGAGTGGGAGCACATGTACATCCAAAAACCGACGAAACGCTAGGGTCCAAATTCTACAGGATGCCCACACGAAATGACAGCTTCACAAAAACATCAAGCTCCATCCAAAGCAAGACACTGGTGGACCGGGCTTAAATAATGTTAGCAACAGAACTTTAAGGAAGAGCTCGTCATTTAAGAAGAAATGGCGGCTCCGGCAGAGACATGGGCTCCGTCGGAAAAGAACTAGCTAAATTTACTCACAGACTGCATCAACAGAGTGCTAGAAAGACGAAATATTGACAAAGAGTTTAAACCGAAAACGAATGGTACGCGAATATATGAATGCGTCGAAAGAAAGCCGCTTGCCACGGCAACAGTATTTCCGATTTCTTGCTCATGCGGTCAGCGCACAGTCGAGGAAACAAAACTCTCCGCGTGTCGTGATAAGCTCTGGTACCTGTGGTTGTGTTGTGTACTGACTGCTCGCACGAGAGGGAACGCAACACGACCTGGCAACGGCGACAGCGCTACATGTTACATACTTTCAGCATCGTATTTGTCCTCTTCTTATTGTAACAATTTCACTTTGCCGTTTTTTTTTATTATTTTCCATGATTACGTATAATTACAGTATATCATTTTATATATATATATATATATATATATATATATATATATATATATATATATATATATATATAATTTTCATCTGTTGGAAACGCAGAGATATTTCTGCGTTGAATAGACAAATAAGAGCAGAGCAGTATAGTTACGTGGTAGCGCACGAGGACCTGGATTTCCTCCGAAGTAATCAAGGTACGCAGCCCCCTTGATACCATATTGTTTGTTGATGAGCTATAAGCGTAACACGAATATAGCCGAGGTATGCCGAACGTAACGCAGTGCGCTACACGTTGTGCCGCCGACGGGTTCAAATCAAATTGCTCTGAGCACTTGTAGTGTAACGACAAGTTTTGTATAAATGATTTTCGTTTGACATATGACCATGTGCAGACTTCGTCACCAACGTCAGTTACAAAACACTTAAGAATTATTTAAACTCTTTTTATAAGTGATCGCTGAATAGTTCTTGAACGAAACTGTAATTAAAACATCATCATTTGAGTCGTATGCGCAGAATTACGTCACTCAGTCCAATTGGTTTTGCGCAAACTTTTTTCAATTTAGATGTCATTTGTTTTTCCTCGGACACCATATTAACGCAAGAATCTGCTTTAATAGATATTAAAACCACATTGAATAAACTTTTAAGACTCAAACTCGCGATGAACGTTGTCAAAAATAATAATCTTGTCAAATAAATCAATAATTCTTCATAAATAAATTCTCGGAACACGTATTTAAACTTTTGTAGTATACACTAGTTTATTATCTTCCTATATACTACATATAGACGTGAACCTGAGCCTTGACAAGATAGGACTGAACATTTACAACATGATTAAACTTTCTATGACGTCATTGTTGTAGAAACATTACAAATTCTTATTTTTTTAGGTTTTAGAAGCACGACGCAACAACTCGGTTTCAGGATCTTCTGTTGCTCTTTGGCTGTCGACCTGCGACGTATAGTGGCCAGCAATTTTCTCTCTGGTCCGGCAGCGAAGATGCTGTTTCCGTTCGTTGTGCCGCCTCTCCTTAAATTAAACATAAAAATAAATACAAAACTTTATATAATTCACAACAATTATAAATATTACAAAATACCTAAACAAAACTCTGAATTAAACTTAAAATCACCTGCAAACTGGGCTGACACTGGTGGATGGGTGACGCTTCAATTTCACGTCCCACTACACACTATGGGACTTAAACTTCTGAGGTCATCAGTCCCCTAGAACTTAGAACTACTTAAACCTAACCAAGGACATCACACACATCCATGCCCGAGGCAGGATTCGAACCTGCGACCGTAGCGGTCGCGCGGTTCCAGACTGAAGCGCCTAGAACCGCTCGGTCAAATCGGCTGGCGCCGACGGGTATATGACATTATCTACTGCCAGGATGCCACAGCATAAGTAGTCCACAAGAGATAGCGTCCTGGCACTCGTCCAGTATAATAATTTCAGAGCGCTATCCCAATTAAGTGATCCAGCTCCAGCAGGCTACTCACCGGTACCCGCGAGTCGAATAGTTCAGCAATTGTTCTCGCAACAGGCTGACGTCGACCTGATCGAGGGGCGGATTTGTATCCTACTGAAAAATTATGGGCTAAAATAGTCTCTTGAATCTACTGAGCAACACTGGCCCTCGGACCTAGGGTTGGATGCATGGGTAATCTCTCGAACGATGAGATACATTTCATTTCATGGGATGAGGCACGTAGTTTATGCCAATCGTGGGTGGACCTCAGACTAGCATCATTTCTGATGTGAACGTTTCCTCGTCTCACGTTATTTCACATGTTACATAACTGTACGTTTGTTTATTGAAAACACGTATGAAATAATTTTACTTCATATTTATTCTTATACATATAAATTCGAAAAAAATGCTGAAACAAGTCAGTTAGAATACAAATATGAATAGTGTTGTAATATGAGACAGTCAGAGAAAACACATTATATAGACGAATATAAGACCAGGTTACATGAAAAAATTTTCTCTTCCTTGCAGCGCTCCAACATATTCTGCATTTATTGTGCCAAAAAGTAAAACAGCACACACAGTAGGTCTTATTCAAGTTGACTTTCTTCGGGAGCCGAAGGAGAGCATCCCATGCTCTGTACCTATTTCTCTGTGCTAGTCTTCAGAGAACGACGACTGCAGAATATGCACTCAGTGACTACTTCTTTAGATTGCACATCTGAAGCATTGTGCTCAGTTACATTTGTATCCGACTGCGAATGACTGGAACATACCACCGGAAAATAAATTTTTAACACTGGCAACAATTTTTTTTTTAAATCAACTCAATTCGAACGACTGTATCGATATTTGTACAGATGGGGCGAAGGCAGCGACTAGTTTTTATTAGTGACACCGTTCCTGCTGTTTTAATAAAGCACCAAACTGTAGTTACAGCCATTATATCCTGCACTCGTGATGTAGAAGATGCTGCCGAATCTAAAACTGGCTCTTACGGAAGCATTAAAAATAAATCAATTAACGTTAAAACACTCTCTCTTTAGCGCAGATAGTTTTTAATATTGTGTGGCGGTTATGGAAGCAGACATAAAATACTACTGTTACACTTTTATGATTGTCGTTTCTTTTAGAGTTCGTTCGAAGCAAGAGTCTTCGTTGTTCATACTAGTTTTCTTTAGCAGAGACATGAGGAAAAATTAATGAATTAAATCCATCTTTACAAAGAACACACAACGCAGTAACGCTGCCCTCCAATACTAAATTGGTGATCCCTTGATGCCTCAGAACATGTCCTACCAACCGATCCCTTCTTCTGGTCAAGTTGTACCACAAACTTGTCTTCTCCCCAAGCCTATTTAATATTTCCTCATTAGTTATGTGATCTACCCATCTAATCTTCAGCATTCTTCTGTAGCACCACATTTCGAAAGCTTCTATTCTCTTCTTGTCCAAACTATTTGTCGTCATTTTTTACTACCATACATGGCTACACTCCATACAAATACTTTCAGAAACAACTTCCTGACACTCAAATCTATACTCGATGTTAACAAATTTCTCTTCTTCAGAAACGCTTTCCTTGCCATTGCCAGTCTACATTTTATATCCTCTCTACTTCGACCATCATCAGTTATTTTGCTCCCCAAATAGCAAAACTCGTTTACTACTTTAAGTGTCTCATTTCCTAATCTAATTCCCTCAGAATCACTCGACTTAATTCGACCACATTCCATTATCCTCGTTTTGCTTTTGTTGATGTTCTTGTATCCTCATTTCAAGAGACTGTCCATTCCGTTCAACTGCTCTTCCAAGTCCTTTGCTGTCTCTGACAGAATTAGAATCTCATCGGCGAACCTCAAAGTTTTTATTTCTTCTCCGTGGATTTTAATACCTACTCCGAATTTTTCTTTTGTTTCCTTTACTGCTTGCTCAATATACAGATTGAATAACATCGGGGAGAGGCTACAACCCTGTGTCACTCCCTTCTCAACCACTGCTTCCCTTTCATGCCCCCCCTCGACTCTTATAACTGCCATCTGGTTCCTGTACAAATTTTAAATAGCCTTTCGCTTCCTGTATTTTACCCCTGCCACCTTCAGAATTAGAAAGAGAGTATTCCAGTCAACATTGTCAAAAGCTTTCTCTAAGTCTACAAATGCTAGAAAGGTAGGTCCGCCTTTTCTTAATCTTCCTTCTACGACAAGTCGTAAGGTCAGTATTGCCTCACGTGTTCCAGTGTTTCTACGGAATCCAAACTGATCTTCCCCGACGTCGGGTTCTACTAGTTTTTCCATTCGTCTGTAAAGAATTCGTGTTAGTATTTTGCTTATTAAACTGATTGTTCGGTAATTTTCACATCCGTCAAAACCTGCTTTGTTTGGGGGTTATGATTATTAGATTCTTCTTGAAGTCTGAGGGTATTTCGCCTGTTTCATACATATTGCTCGCCAGATGGTAGAGTTTTGTCAGGACTGTCTCTCCCAAGGCCGTCAGTAGTTCCAATGGAATGTTGTCTACTCCGGGCTCTTGTTTCGACTCAGGTCTTTCAGTGCTCTGTCAAACTCTTCACGCAGTATCGTATCTCCCATTTCGTCTTCATCTACATCCTCTTCCATTTCCATAATATTGTCCTCAAGTACATCGCCCTTGTATAGACCTTCTATATACTCCTTCCACCTTTCTGCTTTCTCTTCTTTGCTTAGAACTGGGTTTCCATCTGAGCTCTTAATATTAATACAAGTGGTCCTCTTTTCTCTAAAGGTCTCTTTAATTCTCCTGTAGTCTGTATCCATCTTACCCCTAGTGAGATAAGCCCTTACATCCTTACATTTGTCGTCTAGCCATCCCTGCTTAGCCATTTTGCACTTCCTGTCGATCTCATTTTTGAGACGTTTGTATTCCTTTTTGCCTGCTTCATTTACTGCATTTTTATATTTTCTCCTTTCATCAACTAAATTCAATATTTCTTTTGTTACCCAAGGATTTCTACCAGCCCTCATCTTTTTACCTACTTGTTCCTCTGGTGCTTTCACTACTTCATCCCTCAAAGCTATCCATTCTTCTTCTACTGTATTTCTTTCCTCCATTCCTGTCAATTGTTCCCTTATGCTCTCCCTGAAACTCTGTACAACATCTGGTTCTTTCAGTTTATCAAGGTTCCATCTCCTTAAATTCCCACCTTCTTGCAGTTTCTTCAGTTTTAATATACAGGTCGTAACCAATAGATTGTGGTCAGAGTCTACATCAGCGCCTGGAAATGTCTTACAATTTAAAACCTGGTTTCTAAATCTCTGTCTTACCATTATATAATCTATCTGATACCTTTTAGTATCTCCAGGGTTCTTCCATGTATATAACCTTCTTTGTTGATTCTTAAACCAAGTGTTAGGTATGTCCATATTCACCTACTACGGTTCCTTCTCGCCCTTTTCCTACACTCGAATTCCAGTTACCCATGACTATGAAATTTTCGTCTCCCTTCATTATCTGAATAATTTCTTTTATTTCATCATACATTTCTTAAATTTCTTCATCTGCGTAGCTAGTTGGCATATAAACTTGTACTACTTTGGTAGGCGTGGGCTTCGTGTCTATCTTTGCCACAATAATGCGTTCACTATGCTGTTTGTAGTAGCTTACCCGCATTCCTATTTTCCTATGCATTATTAAACCTACTCCTGTACTACCCCTATTTGATTTTGTGTTTATAACCCTGTAGTCACCTGACCAGAAGTCTTGTTCCTCCTGCCACCGAACTTCACTAATTCCCACTATATCTAGCTTTAACCTATCCATTTCCCTTTTTAAATTTTCTAACCTACCTGCCCAATTAAGGTATCTGATAGAACGCTAGTTTTCTTTCTCCTGATAACGACATCCTCTTGAGTAGTCCCCGCCCGGAGATCCGAATGGGGGACTATTTTACCTCCGGAATATTTTACCCAAGAGGAGGTCATCATCATTTAATCATACAGTGAAGCTGCATGCCCTTGGGAAAAATTACGGCCATAGTTTCCCCTTGCTTTCAGCCGTTCGCAGTACCAGCACAGCAAGGCCGTTTTAGTTAGTGCTACAAGGCCAGATCATTCAATCATCCAGACTGTTGCCCTTGCAACTACTGAAACGGCTGCTGCCCCTCTTCAGGAACCACACGTTTGTCTGGCCTCTCAACAGATACCTCTCCGTTGTGGTTGTACCTACGGTACGACTATCTGTATCGCTGAGGCACGCAAGCCTCCCCACCAACGGCAAGGTCCATGGTTCATGGGGTGGATAGCAGAATTACTAAATGAAATATAGCAGAATTACCAAATGAAATATTTGAAGGAGTCCTCCAATGTCTCCCAGATATGCGAACACCTTTTGAGAAGTATTTTCCTGAACAGCAAAATACAAAGCTGAAAATGAATTCATGGATTCAGAACGCTTTTGTACTGAGTTTTCAGAATCCAGAAAATATGTGAAACGAAACCAGTGAATCCTTTTTAGAAATGACGTTTGATTCAAGCCTGGAGCCGGCCGTTGTGACCGAGCGGTTCTAGGCACTTCAGTCCGGAACCGCGCTGCTGCTACGATATCAGGTTTGAATCCTGCCTCGGGTGTGGATGTGTGTGAGGTCCTTAGGTTAGTTAGGTTTAAGTAGTTCTAAGTCTAGGGGATTGATGATCTCAGATGTTAAGTCCCATAGTGCTCAGAGCCATTTGAACAATTTTTTTTTCAAGCAGGGAGTCATTGTTAAAAAAAGTCACGTGATGATTTTTGTTGCAGGTCTCGTGATAATTATTCACACCTTGCCACATAGGCTCTGACTATTGTTCTCCCACTCCCAACAATACATTTGGTGAATTGGGATTCTTGGCATAAGTAGCTACAAAGGCAATGTACCGCAATAGATTGGATGCTTCATCTGACATATGTGTTCAACTCTCTTCTATCAAACCTGAAATAAACAGTTGGTCAAAAAAAATTACTACCTACCTCCCATTAAATGGAAATAATTTAATAAATTTACAGTGAGTCACTACGGTGTTATTTTGTGTATAGTATTATTGTTTGTATTTGTATATTGTTATAGAAGTCAGTAGTGTGTAATGTACTTTTGTACGATTTTCATTAAATGATAATAATTAAAAGATGAAGATAAAATCAGGTTTTGCTTACTTTAGGGCTCCGTAAAAGGCTCTCGACTTCAAAAATGTTTGAAAACCGCTGTTATACACAATTGGGCAGTTTAGACCAATAGAGACTCATGGGTTTGAAAATTAACTAATTACTACTTCTTAGTTTTTGAGGCTGCCTTCCATTAGCATATTAACACGCCATAAAACTTAGGTACCCAAGAAATGTAAATACCGGCCGTGAAAGCCTGCACTGAATGATAAAAATGTAAAAGAGATACTAGAGTAATATCAAAAGTAAGATTTAGGTTTTTTACAGGATTGATAACTGCATGTGAACAAAACAAAGCACGTTTGAGAAAGATAGCTCTTGCTGTTGAAGGGTGGAGCCTCAGTCACTATCTTAATTGTTTGATTGTCCAGCGTGATAAGTTAAAAGAAGCCGAAGACTGTTATTAATCAGTATTTGTAATTAATCTAAACAGGAAGAACGACCTGTATGAATTCTAGACCACCGGCGAACAGATAAATAAATAAAATGTACACATCACTTCATATTATACGAGTAAACTAGCGGACAATCCCGACATTGCCGAGTATTCATTTTGCCAGTTTTCATTAAAAACAAAAAATAGTACAGTCGATTAGGTGTGAGATGATCCTGGACAGTTGCATTTCCTTTACAGCGCGATTTTGTAAACGTATCTGTAGTAACGCCGCTTCATAACTCTATAGACGGCCGTTGTCGGCGACAGCCGTTTGCGCTTCTCAGTTCTAAGTCGCCAAAAGCGGCACTAGTTGTCAAGGTTTTTTGTAGTTTGACTCAACAGAAGTAGTGTCGTAGTAGTAAAGAATAAATATGTTAAAAATCCGTATATGACGCGACATCTGTGGTACCGTCATATAATTTTGTAGTTGCATTTAGCGGCATATGTGGATACTGTCTGCGAAATTTCTTGCGGATGGAGTTAGTAACACAGAAGTAATAAATTCAGGATTTTGATAAAATTTTCGTTTATAGGTAGACTGATAGTTAACCTATTTTTTTTATCGCTATGCAAGGCGAGTCGTCGGCCGTAGAACGTTAGTGCTACCCGTGCGTGCAGCTCATTGTTGCTATGAGCATGGCTTTGCCAATAGCAGGCTCAAAATTTCTGTATTATGGTACTGATGTAAATATTCTCACAAGATTTCTAAGTTATTTGTTCTTTATATGTGAGAGCCAGGCTATATTTTTCATGCTTCCGAACAAAATAACCAGTTCAGCATGTAATAAAGAGGGTTAAGCGAACACGCTAGAAATAATGTATGAAAAGACAAACACCAGAAAGGTCACTTTTTTATTTAAGTAAAAAAATTAACCTAGATGAAGTTTGTCCCTCTCTGCACTGGAAGTGGGCAGTGCTCTGTGGATCTTGTACTCAATCATGAAACACAGGACATAACGCAAAATGTAAACATAGGCATTCGTTTAATGGTGCTCCTTTTCGTTAGCGTGTACCCGATATACTAGTATGGGTTCCGCTAACTCAAGTTTCGGCAATCTGTTTTACTTATCTTTGCCCTTCCTGTCGCCGCAGTCGTCAGGTACCTGTTTGAGAATTGTCACAGTTGCTCTATTTTTTGTATCGTATTTTCTGAGGCGGAAAGTGGGAACCAACCCAGCATTTGCCTGAACGAGGACGGGAAACCGCCTAGAAACTATACTAAGGATGGGCAGTGCGTGAACTATGGTTGTAAATTCGCTTGAGGCCCACCTCTTACCTCGGAAACTAGCGCGCTTGTGCGTTACGGAATACGAGTAGGTTCTCCCGATTAATTGTGATACGCAAGATAAAGTTTCTACACTCCTGGAAATGGAAAAAAGAACACATTGACACCGGTGTGTCAGACCCACCATACTTGCTCCGGACATTGCGAGAGGGCTGTACAAGCAATGATCACACGCACGGCACAGCGGACACACCAGGAACCGCGGTGTTGGCCGTCGAATGGCGCTAGCTGCGCAGCATTTGTGCAACGCCGCCGTCAGTGTCAGCCAGTTTGCCGTGACATACGGAGCTGCATCGCAGTCTTTAACACTGGTAGCATGCCGCTACAGCGTGGACGTGAACCGTATGTGCAGTTGACGGACTTTGAGCGAGGGCGTATAGTGGGCATGCGGGAGGCCGGGTGGACGTACCGCCGAATTGCTCAACACGTGGGGCTTGAGGTCTCCACAGTACATCGATGTTGTCGCCAGTGGTCGGCGGAAGGTGCACGTGCCCGTCGACCTGGGACCGGACCGCAGCGACGCACGGATGCACGCCAAGACCGTAGGATCCTACGCAGTGCCGTAGGGGACCGAACCGCCACTTCCCAGCAAATTAGGGGTATCGGCGAGGACCATTCGCAACCGTTTCCATGAAGCTGGGCTACGGTCCCGCACACCGTTAGGACGTCTTCCACTCACGCCCCAACATCGTGCAGCCCGCCTCCAGTGGTGTCGCGACAGGCGTGAATGGAGGGACGAATGGAGACGTGTCGTCTTCTGCGATGAGAGTCGCTTCTGCCTTGGTGCCAATGATGGTCGTATGCGTGTTTGGCGCCGTGCAGGTGAGCACCACAATCAGGACTGCATACGACCGAGGCACACAGGGCCAAAACCCGGCATCATGGTGTGGGGAGCAATCTCCTACACTGGCCGTACACCTCTGGTGAGGGGACACTGAATAGTGCACGGTACATCCAAACCGTCATGGAACCCATCGTTCTACCATTGCTAGACCGGCAAGGGAACTTGCTGTTCCAACAGGACAATGCACGTCCTCATGTATCCCGTGCCACCCAACGTGCTCTAGAAGGTGTAAGTCAACTACCCTGGCCAGCAAGATCTCCGGATCTGTCCCCCATTGAGCATGTTTGGGACTGGATGAAGCGTCGTCTCACGCGGTCTGCACGTCCAGCACGAACGCTGGTCCAACTGAGGCGCCAGGTGGAAATGGCATGGCAAGCCGTTCCACAGGACTACATCCAGCATCTCTACGATCGTCTCCATGGGAGAATAGCAGCCTGCATTGCTACGAAAGGTGGATATACACTGTACTAGTGCCGACATTGTGCATGCTCTGTTGCCTGTGTCTATGTGCCTGTGGTTCTGTCAGTGTGATCATGTGATGTATCTGACCCCAGGAATGTGTCAAAGTTTCCCCTTCCTGGGACAATGAATTCACGGTGTTCTTATTTCAATTTCCAGGAGTTTATTACACAATATTAAAGTCAAAAATATACTGTAAGTTCTCAATAATTCGTGCCTATATTATTCCTGAAATTACTTGACAGTTTGTGGATAAGTTAGTACTTCAGGCGGAGCACGTAAACAACTTTCTGTTCGTTTCCCTAAGATCCCCTGAAGTGAATAGGTGGTTGGCTGCTTAAACAGAACCAAAACGAAATTCCTTCCTAACACTTGTCAAGCCGAGACTATCGATTCGAAACTTTATGTTAGTTATTTAATTTCCTGTTCCCAACAGGGACGTGAGGTCACTACTGACACCTATCTCTCTTTACTCTCTGTAGAGAACTGCTTTTGACGTAGAAATGTGTTAAAGTGGATTTACATACTTGTGTGATACTCACTGTTCTTCCCCGTATGGTTCGCTTCGAAACGAAGCTCTATTACGCATAATTGACTGAGAGACAAATAAGATTTGTTCCGGTAAGATGTTAATTTAAATAAATAACCCCACTCAACTCATCAAAATTGTCCTGAGCACGGGCGAAAACGACTTAACTACGTAGACCATTTTGGATTGTTTCTCGAAACATTATCCGCAACCGGAATTGATCTGCACTGGTCCAAAAGTAAGAGATTAGTTTCTGTTTAAAGCTGGCGTAGTAATTGTGTGCTTCGTACAAATATAAACAGCTAAAGACGCCTGTCGAGTCTTAGATGTACAGATACGCCCATAATACAGTCAAATAGCATTTCCTACACTGCAAATGCAAATGTCGTGTGGCTAGGGCCTCCCTTCGGGTAGACCGTTCGCCTTGTGCAGGTCTTTCGATTTGACGCCACTTCGGCGACCTGCGCATCGATGGGGATGAAATGATGATGATTAGGACAACACAACACCCAGTCCGTGAGCGGAGAAAATCTCCGATCCAGCCGGGAATCGAACCCGGAACCCTTAGGATTGACAGTCTGTCATGCTTACCACTCAGCTACCGGGGCGGACATTTCCTACACTGATCTGGTGTAAAATCAAATCTGTCATGTACAGTCAAACATTAGTTCCCAAACCATTACCTGCATTTCTAGTCACTAATAAAAATGTTTTATGCAAATCTGCCAAACCTTCATTAATAAATTACAAATTTTTTGACTTGCTGATACTGATATTAATACAATATTCAGGTTATATAGCTTCGACAGTTATGACAGGAAAATCTTCCATTCCGGGACCCATAAATTTCCCCGATCTCTCTCTCTCTCTCTCTCTCTCTCTCTCTGTCCCCCTCCCTCCCTCCCTCCCTCCCTCCCCCCTCCCTCCCCCCTCCCTCCCCCCTCCCTCCCCCCTCCCTCCCCCCTCCCTCCCCCCTCCCTCCCCCCTCCCCCCTCCCTCCCCCCTCCCTCCCTCCCTCCCCCCTCCCTCCCCCCTCCCTCCCCCCTCCCTCCCCCCTCCCTCCCCCCTCCCTCCCCCCTCCCTCCCCCCTCCCTCCCCCCTCCCTCCCCCCTCCCTCCCCCCTCCCTCCCCCCTCCCTCCCCCCTCCCTCCCTCCCTCCCCTCCCTCCCTCCCCTCCCTCCCTCCCTCCCTCCCTCCCTCCCTCCCTCCCTCCCCTCCCTCCCTCCCTCCCTCCCTCCCTCCCTCCCTCCCCTCCTCTACCACTCTCCACACTCAGTAGCCACATAATATGTATGTGATTATAGGCACAATTACACTTTCACTTCTTCAGACATCTATTTCACATCCACGTCTATATTCGGTGCTTCCCGTCGGGCCCGCATCTCGTGGTCGTGCGGTAGCGTTCTCGCTTCCCACGCCCGGGTTCCCGGGTTCGATTCCCGGCGGGGTCAGGGATTTTCTCTGCCTCGTGATGGCTGGGTGTTGTGTGATGTCCTTAGGTTAGTCAGGTTAAGTAGTTCTAAGTTCTAGGGGGCTGATGACCTCAGATGTTAATTCCCATAGTGCTCAGAGACATTTGAGCCTTCCCGTCGGCAGGTCTTTCCGGTCTGTCCGCTCAGCGGCGCTACAAGATCATCCAGACAAGCGAGAAAACAAAGCCGTATGCGGATAGCTTTGCGTGATCATATGTTTTGAAAACAGAATTTCAGAAAAAACCTTCCCTAGGCACGTTAGTCATTTTCAGCAATATTTACATTCTTTGTTACGGTATTACAGTAACTATTTGATTCATATTATTGCATCTTCGTTGCGGTGGTTCCAAAGATTCACAAAATGGTCACTATGGTAATATCGATATTTCGCCACATAAATTTGTCAATTTTATAATTTTATGATTTTCACGGTGTTTGTTGCGTAAAACTTTAACGTTACAATCTGATGCCCTTGCATGGCAGTACAGAATGTAAGAGTTGTTAATCAATCCAACTAGTATACATTCTCGTCCAGGGTATACGGACACCGAATAGTTGATATATTAATATAGGGGGTGTCCACTCCTTTCCTTTATGGTGGCTTGAATTCTGTTGGGGACTCTTTCAATGAGATGTCAGAGTACCTGTGTAGGAATGGCAACCCATTCTTCCTCAGAATTCGAAACAAAAGGAGGTAGTGATGTTGGACTCAGGGGTCTGAATCGAAGTCGACGTGCTAACAATGTGATTCATCCCAGACGTGTTCATTTTGGTTCAGGGCGGGACTCTCGGCAGGCCAGTCCATTTCAGGTGGTTTGCTGTCACAGGCCATGGCCCCACAGATGCTACTTTATGACAGGATGTATTAGTCTGGTGATACAAACAGTTCATCATCCTCTCAGACCTGTTCCTCTACCGTACACAGTACACGATGATATAAAGCGTGTTCATATCCTACAGCATTTAGAGTTTTCTTAAGTGTATTATGCGAACCAGACTGTAACAGTGAAACACACACATTAACTGTAAAACCACCTCCTGCCTTCTTCGCTGTTGGCACTACACATGATAGCAAGTAACGTTCTCCTTCCATTGGATTGTCACGGCGTATAGCGTTTTCTTCTTCCACATCGACATGCCCATGGCATCCCTCTAATGAAGTTTGTGAAATCAAATCAGAAACAGCTTCTTAAACTCATTCGCCGTGTTCATAAGTTAAAAATATTAGAGATACCTATATTTTTCTATCTCACTATTACAAATACGGCATTTAGCTTTAGAGGTTTCCTCACGCTGTTTTCTGGCAGTTGTTTTACGGTTTCCCTGTATGCCAACCTTCTTCCTGTTATCCGGTCTTAGGACCGGTCACAGCAGTTACTGAGTTACTCAGTTAACCCAGCAATTATTGTAGCTGGAGTTCACTGCTGCCAGTTACTATAAAATTCTTTCAAAAATCATACCTAAAAAGCTCGAACCAGAATCGGACAATTTAATTGCTGAATATCACGCATATTTTAGGAATGAGGATCTTGTGTGGGACAAATTCTCAATTTGAACACTATCGTACGAATTCCCAAGGGCAGGTGAAATGTGATCACCTTCGTATGCTTAAAAAAAGCATATGATTAAATAGGTTGATACTGTTCAATATACTAGAGGAGTTAAAAGACAAGACATTTTATTAAACAAACATTAGCCGTTAGCAGATCAAAAGTTAAATTCCAAGACGAAATGTTTGAAAAATTTTGATTTAAAAACAGGGGACCTGCAGGGACACACTCTCCCCCATAGGTTTCAGTCATGTACTAAACAAAAGTAATTAGAATATGCGAAAAAGAAATAACACGAATAACGTATAAAATGTATGTTTGGCCATCAGTTGCTTTTATTTTAAACCCAAATACCAACCAGTTCGTCATGGACCATCTTCAAGGATAAGGGTTAGTACGGTTTAACTCACCACGTTCTTCATTAGTTAAATAATACGTAGACCATGTAGTACATACTATTTAAGTAATGACAAATGCGGTGGTTCAGACCATTTTAACACTTATACGTGAAGATGGTCCATGACGGAAACTGGTTGTTTTGGTTTAAGATAAAAGCAGCTGATGATCAAATCTGCATTTTATACATTACTTGACGTCTGTTGACAGTCACCATCCAAAACTGTTTAAAACGAATAACAATTAGTAGACAGTGTGAAACTAAAATTCATTTGCGCTCTTCGGCGTAGGTAGAAGATACAGCTGACTTTCTAAACAACAGAAAGAGGTGATTAATACTCATGCAATAACACCATTACATAGCAGCTAAAAGTGGACTTAAAAAAATTTCTTACGAAAAAACCAAATACATGGAAAAACCTAAATACATAGAGGGACAACTCATGTTTACATAGTTTGGCAAATACCGCAAGTATCCAAATTCAAATACTTGCCAGAAATCATCCACTCTTCTGGATTAAATCGTGAAGCAAACGGAGAGGAAACCATTAAATTACAAAGCGCTTAAAGAAACGTGGAATAGGTTCAATAAAAATTAGTTACCTCGTAATGCAACATTGAAAAATTACATCATAGTAGTTAAACATGAAGCGTTATATGCATCAGAGACCGTAAACATTGGAGATACAGCATTAACTAAATACTGCGAAAATTACGGAAAATTTTTCGTCTGGTCTATGTTGAGCGGAATCTGAATGAGACAGAAGTGCAATGAGTTCTACCAAAATTTGGAGAACATTTCGGACACTTTCAGGAAAAAAGGAATTGAATGACACCATTAATTAGAATGAATAATAGATTGCCCTCTCAATAAAAGATAAAAATTAATGGAACTATTGGATACCCGAAATTGAAAAAGATCTTCAGGAAATAGATATTACAAACAAAGTCCCATAGGACACAGCAACTTTAAAGAGTTTCAAAAAATATATCCGGTGTCCCTTAGAGTCGTCAGATTTTTGCAACTTTGTTTTTACATTGTGTGGCTCGAGTCAGCCTAAACAATTACTGCACGTCATGTCCTTCCTGAAATGTCCAGTTAAGCAGAAAATGTCGGTTTGTATCCCATTACAAAAGAAACTATTTATAAATCAGAAATTTACGTGCCTATTCGATAGAGCGCTCCAAAATTAGTCTAGCTCAACATTAGTATGATCGATATTTATTAACAGAGAAAGTAAAACGCGAGAATAAACAACAATCAAGCAGTGACTTCGTAGCGCTGCATGGTTGTCGGTAGCAGGCCAGGATTAGAGCTGTTTCTGCTGGAGTGGTTGTTATACTTACAGTTTTACTGCCCTTTTAACACACACAAATAAAACAAAAATCCCATTAGACCAATCTGGGACCGCGCTATCGGACGGGAACGAAAAATTCTGTTTTAAAAATAATTCGCTTGTGACGTGAAACAACCAACGCTTTCCGTCGACACTAAGCGCCCCTTAAAAAACGTGATGAGCACTATTTGTTTCGGCTGATTCCAAGTGCATGGTGCAAGAAGTAAATTGCAAATATGTGCTCAAACACGACAGAAAATGCGCCTGACGATTCTTTTTTCTCTCTTTCTTTCTCTTTCTTTCTCTCTCTCTCTCTCTCTCTCTCTCTCTCTCTCTGTGTGTGTGTTGGGTCATGACCTCTAAAAACAACACGTACCGTAAGAATATGAACACGTTTTCATCTTCGGTACTGTGAAACAAATAATCTCTAATCTCTTCTACTGCAAGTTCTTGGCTTTCCATTTTTTTGGAGGAGGTGGTGTGGACCAAAACAAGAAAAAATTCCAGCAAACGTTAGCCTTATATTGTGTACCGTAAGAGTAATGAGCTCTTGTACTGTAGAATACATGTTTTACAGTAGCGAAGACGAAGTGCTAGTAACTCTTCAGGTAAGGATTTAAGAGCCCATGTTTACTGGACATTATGTCACGTTTTGGTCCATACCACCACCTCTCAAGTTAGGGAAAGCAGAGGGTTTGCACTAGTAGATACTTGTTTCATAGTATCGATGATGAAATGATCCTAGCCCTTAAGGTACGACTTTTATATCCTGTATTAACAAGGACTCTCATACTTCTAGTATCATGTACTTTGAACTGTATGCATTTACGCCATTGGCGGGCCAGAGCGGCAGAGCGGTTCTAGGCGCTACAGTCTGGAACCGCGCGAAAGCTACGGTTGCAGGTCCGAATCCTGCCTCGGGCATGGATGTGTGTGATGTACTTAGGTTAGTTAGGTGTAAGTAGTTTTAAGTTCTAGGGAGTCCCATAGTGCTCAGCCATTCGAACCATTTACGTCATTAATTATGATGCGCCCTGTACACGTTACAGGGTGATTATAATAAAAGTTTTCTCCAAAACGAAATTTAAAAAAAACCGTTGCTAAGAATGGTGTCACATTTGAAAGGAATATTATCAAACAAGTGGAATCTTTATGGAAACAAAAAAATTTCCAATAGATAGTACCGTAAGCATAATCACCTACATGGCTTCAGCTACAAATGAAAGATGAGTCGCAATTGGAACGCTATGGGTTTGAGTTGCACATTAAACCTACCAAACACCGCAGTTTTCATGACCGCATATTTTGCCATTCAACAGTTGTTGCATTGTTAGGCTGGTAAGCCCACCCACCAGGACAAGGTCGTACCACATCGGGATGGGAAAAATCGGTTTTTAGTTGTCCTGAGGCTAAAATTGTTAAAATGTTTGTGAATTATTTAAAGGAACAAACCGCTGAGCTCATCGGTCCCTAGACTTACATACTACTGAAATCAACTTTAACTTGTGCTAAGTGCGTACGCGCGCGCGCGCGCACACACACACACACACACACACACACACACACACACACACACACACACACACACACACACGTTCAAGGGAGGACTCCAACCTCTGGTGGGAGGGCCGCGCAATTCGTGGCATGGTGCCTCAGACCGCGCGGCCACTCCGCGTGGCTCCTGAGGCCAAAATCCACAAAAACAAAAAACAAAAAAACAGCAGCACAGAGATCAATTGTCGTGAGAGGCTGGTGCAAGACGTGTTCGATATGCTATTCAGTGTCCTGCCGCAAGCTGAAATCTTAAACAGCACCTTCCACAACAGCGAAGTATCTAAAGAGTCACATTCTGAATCGAGATCAGATGATTTGGAAGAACAGGCTGTAGGGAAGTGACGGCTGATAGGTCTACCATTTCCAAAATGCCTTTTGCAGCAGCTGTTTCGCTGGCTCAGTGTGCGAAGGAGTATATCTTGCATAAAAATGATCCTACCTACACATCCATGGTGCTGAATGGTTGGTATAATGATAGTACGCAAAAGACTTCACAGCGTTTATCAGTACGGTATAGATAGCAGGACCCGCCGGAGCAGGTCAGTATGATGTAGCTCCTGAACACGAGTGATTTCGTATGCAATAAAGGTGTTTCTCGTAGACTTTTTGCAAGGCATGTTTGCACACAACCGTTCGACGAGCTCTGCAGTGTTTTTCCTCCGTCTGTCACATAGTACCTCAAAAGAACTCATCTCTCCGAATTGCATAATAATTTTCATCAGCCTCTTGGCAGACTTCGGATCAATACCTTTTCTCGTACCCTTCAGTGGCCGGAACCTCTGAGCTACTGGCTCTGTCACCGTTATTGCATATTGCAAAAGAACTTTACCACCAGCGCGCGATGTTGACAGTCATGGCGAGGTTCTCAGAGGCCAACTGAGGCACAGCCATGTATTCTGCGTCTCTTATTTTGCATATTTTGCCGCTCACAACACCATTTAGTGGTAAAATTGTCGGTATATTTTATTCCCGTAAACTTTTCACCGTTTATTTTCGAAATTATTCCATTTTAATTTGACGTCTACCTGAGCAGTGTTTTGTTTTGTTTGTTGTTGGTTGGTTTTTTAGTGTTACGAAACTCTAACTGGAACCATTCCGTATATATATATATATATATTATATATATATATGGAAATGGAAAAAAGAACACATTGACACCGGTGTGTCAGACCCACCATACTTGCTCCGGACACTGCGAGAGGGCTGTACAAGCAATGATAACACGCACGGCACAGCGGACACACCAGGAACCGCGGTGTTGGCCGTCGAATGGCGCTAGCTGCGCAGCATTTGTGCACCGCCGCCGTCAGTGTAAGCCAGTTTGCCGTGGCATACGGAGCTCCATCGCAGTCTTTAACACTGGTAGCATGCCGCGACAGCGTGGACGTGAACCGTATGTGCAGTTGACGCACTTTGAGCGAGGGCATATAATGGGCATGCGGGAGGCCGGGTGGACGTACCGCCGAATTGCTCAACACGTGGGGCGTGAGGTCTCCACAGTACATCGATGTTGTCGCCAGTGGTCGGCGGAAGGTGCACGTGCCCGTCGACCTGGGACCGGACCGCAGCGACGCACGGATGCACGCCAAGACCGTAGGATCCTACGCAGTGCCGTAGGGGACCGCACCGCCACTTCCCAGCAAATTAGGGACACTGCTCCTGGGGTATCGGCGAGGACCATTCGCAACCGTCTCCATGAAGCTGGGCTACGGTCCCGCACACCGTTAGGCCGTCTTCCGCTCACGCCCCAACATCGTGCAGCCCGCCTCCAGTGGTGTCGCGACAGGCGTGAATGGAGGGACGAATGGAGACGTGTCGTCTTCAGCGATGAGAGTCGCTTCTGCCTTGGTGCCAATGATGGTCGTATGCGTGTTTGGCGCCGTGCAGGTGAGCGCCACAATCAGGACTGCATACGACCGAGGCACACAGGGCCAACACCCGGCATCATGGTGTGGGGAGCGATCTCCTACACTGGCCGTACACCTCTGGTGATCGTCGAGGGGACACTGAATAGTGCACGATACATCCAAACCGTCATCGAACCCATCGTTGTACCATTCCTATACCGGCAAGGGAACTTGCTGTTCCAACAGGACAATGCACGTCCGCATGTATCCCGTGCCACCCAACGTGCTCTAGAAGGTGTAAGTCAACTACCCCGGCCAGCAAGATTTCCGGATCTGTCCCCCATTGAGTATGTTTGGGACTGGATGAAGCGTCGTCTCACGCGGTCTCCACGTCCAGCACGAACGCTGGTCCAACTGAGGCGCCAGGTGGAAATGGCATGGCAAGCCGTTCCACAGGACTACATCCAGCATCTCTACGATCGTCTCCATGGGAGAATAGCAGCCTGCATTGCTGCGAAAGGTGGATATACACTGTACTAATGCCGACGTATATATAGTGTGTGTGTAACGAATACTTTCCTTAAGAATTCACTATTGTGCGTGTGAACACACGCGAGACAGATACGATTTTACGGCTTTCTCCGAATGTGGATGAAAAGTTTTCAGCCGAAATGTTAGCAAAAGGCAAAGTTTGTTTAGGGCAGAATTCTCGCTAATTCATGGTTGTCTCTGTGTTTGAGTGACCCTTTCCCTAGGATATGGAGGTTGACAACTTCCACCTCAAATCATATAGGAAAAGACAAAGTTTCAGCTTTTCTTCTGGGAGGGTTCCCTTCAGAATTTTGCTATGTGTTGATACGAAATACAGGTATTTTATTAAGCATCTTCAGGAGGAACGCGCTGTTGAATTGGTCATATTTTCCTAGCTGTCGACAGATACCAGTAATTCCGTAACTTCTAAAATGGATCATTGGCAAGGAAAGTTAACCGCTATGCATTTCTTGTCGTTGCTACAGAAACAGGCAGGTAACATATGATAAACGATAAACGAAAAGGTGTCGCTCTGACAATAGAAAGTATATTAAAAGTTACATAAAAATAATAAGACGACGAATCTGTAGTAAAACAGTCTCAGGTTAACGAGATAGGCATACAAACTGTTAGAACTTTAAGAACAATAAAGAAAAGCTGTTTAATTTGCATCCACATCTGGCAACAAAGACGCGCAAGATCCTGGAAACTTGAACTTAACGTGAAACTAGAGCAGGGGTCACTTGTTAATACAGACAACAGGATGGCCGACTAGTTTCAAACATCTCTAGGGATTCGAGAAATCAGGGAGAGGACCTCGGTGCTGATAGTTTGGCAGCCGTTGCTTTTTGGGATAAATGCTTTAGTTACACCGAACACAGTTATTTCTTCCCGGAATAGTTTTACAGCGCTGACAAAATTGATTGCACTGGGACACGCCCTCCCGAAGTTGAGCTACTTGGATTGAAGCGCATGTTAAATTTAAATTATTCTTGTTTTTCGGTGAGCCATACAGGTTCCGGTCGGATTCTTGGCAGGGAAGTGGCAGAAAGCACTCTCTCCTAAATTTCTCAGATTTGTGCCATTTATAATGAGGGATTTTTGTACACAACTAGGTAACGAGAAAAAAAATCAGTTATACGATTTGCCATTTTTCTGCGCTCAAAGAGCCCAATCAAATTAGAAAGGGACTGGCAGAAGCGTCAACTCATTTTAAGAAGAAAAAAAAAAAAACTTGAGACTTGAGCACCCAAGAATAATGTAGGTGGATCGTAGATCCACTTTACAAGAAAATTTTCAGTGTTCCAGTTCGTAAAGGAACAAATACGGACTCAAACCATTAGCTAAACCGAGTGAAATTAAAGGAAAAACAATTTACCAAAAAGATGTCAGTTATTCCGATGTTCGATGCTAGCAAAATCCGGACATTGCTATTAGAAAATGAAATAGACAAAATGCAAGTATTGGGTACCCTCTAACATAAGCTTACTAAAAATTTGTCTTGGTGGAATGAAGATTGTGCAAAAGCAGTAAAATCTCGACACAAGGCATTCGAAACGTGGAGTAGCGAGAGATCAAAAAATGCACAAGATCCGTTTCCGGATAACTTCAAAAGAAGCTTCGAAATTAATTAGCCATTCAAACAGACAGTATGGCAGCAAATAACTCCGTGAGACGGAGGACGACATAAAAAATCAGGACGTCCACAAAAATCTTTTTTAAAAAAGCTGATGGCTATAACTCCAACTTCTCTGCCACAAGAAGGAAGATATGCACATTGTTCTTAACAACAAAAAACTGCAAATAACTTCGCAAATATTTTTAAAAACTAAAGTGTCACGAAGCCAGAAAAAACATTCCTCCAAAAATTCTCGTAAAACCAATGTAGATTCAGAAGAAATAAATGAAGAGGTTATTGCTAAACAACTCCTGAAATCAACTAGTCCAAAAACTCAAGACAATTGAAACTGATTACGCGAAAAATTTGACAAACTGAGGAAATTCCGGCTGACTAGCAAGCTGCATTGATGCAGCCACTAAATAAAAAGTGATTCAGGTCGGATTTTCGTAGTTATAAAAGAATTTCTACTCCAGTTGTGGCGGTACGCCACATAACATAGTATTGAAGAATTTCACAAATATAACAAAACTGACGTCGTAACGAAATAAATATTGTCGCAGAAAAATTGAAAAGCTTATGTAATCAACTAATATGATCTGCGAATGTTATTGCAATCTCTGTGCCTTTTGAAAAAGTATCGACTCTCTTCCCTTTTGTTTCTTTGTGGTGTAAGAAGTCACTTTGTGACGAGGCACGAAAACGTGTAAGTTTCAGAATAATACTAACGCCAACTTTTCATAACATATAAAAACCAAAATACATAACGCAAAAAAACCACCATACTGTCTTACAAAAAAAAAGCTATTTCAATGTGTCCTGGACTAACCTCAACAATGATGTGATGCAGAATTGGCGAATAACAAACAGGTTTCAAACCGAAGAGATCTTTCCTGAGACAGATTTAAGTTCCAAAATTGATTCTCAGGCATCAAAAAATTTACAGTAACGATGTTATTTGTACCTTCGTAGATTTTAAAAGGCCTTAATGAATCAGTGGACGGTAAGTCGCTCTTCCAAATTCTGAAAGGAGGATGACTGGATCTTAAACAACTGCAGTTATTAGTGAAACACTAAAGGGTACAAAATCCACGGTAATATGCAAAAAAGTAAATTCGGAATATTTTTAAATTAAACCAGATGTGGGAGAAAACGATGGATTCTCGGAGTATTTTTCAGCTCTCTTAAAAAAGGAAATCGTGTAGTGGTGGAACTAAAATCAGAGATTAAAATTGACGAACTAATTAAATTAGAAAAAAATATTAGGATAGACTGCTTAGCTTTTGCTGGCAACTTGGCAATTCTGTCAGGACGGTCGAACAGCGCAAAAACTAAAAAAAATATACGGAACGAAAAAATTGTTAAGGAATCAAAAAAAATACATCCAGACGTCAAGTAGGTTCACAAAATTCTGAAAAATCCTGTGTGTTTCTCACGAACCTGCGACACTAAACAAAGTTTTTACAGGGCTGATTCACTCATTTTAAAACAGACAGACACACTGAAGAAACCCAAAAGATAGAGTGAAAAGTAATCTGGAAAATGTTTGGTCCTAATTTTTTTTGAAGAAGGAACATAGAGACTGAAAACAACACAAACTGTCAGGCATGCCAACATTTATTCTGATATGAAAAAAAGTAGGCTAAAATACTGTGGGTACGTTAAAAGAATGGAGCACAGCAGATTAACTAGGCAGGTTGTGGAACTTGACGAAACACGCAGTAAAGCAAAAACTGTAACAATAAAATGGATCGGTATTGTAAAAGAAGACGTGAAGGACGCAGGAACAATGCAACTTGATATATCAAACAGAAAAATATTTAAGCAGAAAAAAACCGAATGGAAGTTCGATCTGGCAGAAGAAACAAGAAGACCGAAACGACTTAGTTTGACGATCGGAAGAGAGTGCATTCTGAGAGCTTGAAAGTGATGTGGGCACAAAGGAAACATGAGACAAAATTCTGAAAATGCATGATGTATATCGCCTGGTGTAGTAGGGCCCAAACGTGAAGATGGATGCGTATTACTTCTATTTCTAGAGAAGATTTCACAAATGCTGTTCTCACCAAAAAAAAAGTACTTGTTCAAATAAAACTTCTTAACTAACGTAGCTTGACAAAATGAATATTTTTGAGAACCGGCCATAATCTCTGTTTTGTACCTGTTCTGTCACTTTTCATCTAGCGCTCTTCAGAAACTTCAATCGTAATTGCTATTGTGTGCTTCGCAGACTACTATTTTTGTGGTTTGGAGCGGTCTACAGAATCCGCATTTGGCCTTGTCCCAAGCGGCGGCGAGACTTTGATCGTGGGTATCAAGCATGTGGTGATTTGCGTCATTTGTTAACATCCAGGTAAACAGCTTGAAGATCATTCTTTTCATTGATGGAACCGCTGTCCTAATCACTATGAAATCGATATTTTTCGCTTCATAGCTTGCTTACGTACAAATTTTAAGATAATTTAATTAAAATTAAACCGCAGTCGTTAACGTTGTCTCGTTATTGGAGCGAGTTTCTACATTCATCACAGTGTCTGCAATACCACTCGAGTGATAAGATTAAGTCGTGCGTCATTTTACCGAAGTGTACCTTCAGTTAACTTGACCGAATCAACGCGCGCTTATCTTTCTTCTCCCCAACTATTTTACTCGTCTGGCATTTCCTGGGGACGCAGCAAAAATTATGAACGTAGTGTTTATTTCACTGTCAACTGTTATAGCTTTGTATTCCGTTTATTCTTATATATACTTGGCAGTTGTTCGGACGTGGTTTTTACAGTCTGCACAAGTTGAGATGAATTGCTTGTTGCAATGAGGCTTTTGGATACCAAATCCGAATCCCCATCAATTACAAGTGAATTGTATGGTGGTTAATTCTCAACTGCTACCGGTTTTTCGACCGTGTTCTCTTTTCCAACATGTGCGATATTTCGGTAGCCTGATTTGTTCTTGTCAGGCGATCCAGGTGTGTGAATGTCTCCTTATGTAATGTCGTCCAGGAGGATGGAGGCCCTGTACAGGGAGACTCATTCAAATCAGGACCTAAAAGATGTCGCTATTTATTTTTGCTGGATGGCACATTTGGCGAAGATATAGAAAGCAAATTCACTTTTTATGGTTCAAATGGCTGTGAGCACTATGGGACTTAACTTCTGAGGTCATCAGTCCCCTAGAACTTAGAAATACTTAAACATAACTAACCTAAGGACATCACATACATCCATGCCCGAGGCAGGATTCCAACCTGGGACCGTAGCGGTCGCTCGGTTCCAGACTGTAGGGCCTAGAACCGCTCGGCCACTCCGGCCGGCTCACTTTTTAATTGGGACGCCTATTTTATTACGATGTTCTTGTTCTAAAAAAAAAAGGAAATTTTGCACTGCAACGTTGTACGTGGTTCCTGTCTTATAAGTCTCATCTTTACTGTATATGTAAGGATTCCGAAAATGAATTACTACGATATATGTATCAAGTGACGACCTTAAACCTCGACAGACTTGTTGGTATCTCTTTTAAGTGATTCCTGGTGACGCTATAGTATTTCTTTGTCAAGATGCAACTCGTCCAGCTATATTTGCACGAGTTATTGGCACCTCATGATACACTTTCTCTTTTTGGAAACATCAGAGAGAGGCGTCTGTCGATATGCGATGTAGCAGTTAAATTAACTGAACCGCCTCTTGCGATGCAGCGAGCAATCTAATAAGGATCGAACACTTCCCAGGTATTTCGTGAACAGTGTGCTGCATACGCGTCATGCTGTAATTACACAACCAATTGAAGGTGAAGAATGGTAAGGCCACAGTCATCATGAGATTATGAGATGCAATGTTTTGCTTATTCTTTGATTTCATTTTTGTTCATTGACTCTCAGATATTCTTTCGTTAACATCAGTTGTTCGCTTCTTGCGTGTATTTTACAAATGTTGTGAACAAAGTATTCGTACAGTGTGTTAACTGTAAGACGGTTGAGTTGTGCGGGGAGAGGAGGAAGCAAGTATTGGCTGGCGCGGGGTGATGAGCCATGGGGGGGGGGGGGGGGGGGGGTGACGAGGCACGCCTACCATTTGCAGTGCTGGCACTACAAATTGCGCGTCATGCTTACACGAAAGCAGACGAAAGGCTTGGAAGTAAAACTCGCTTTAAATGTTGTTCGTAAACGAAACTCAAGTCGTCATGTACATGAAATATAAGGTAATACGGACGAAATAGGGGACTCCGTCAAAGTGATCGCGAACAAAATATCTGAAATGGAAACTCACCTTTTCTTGCCAGGCGTTTGTGGTGATAAGACAGGATGATTCTTGGAAAACTGTTTGAAACCTCCAATGCTACTCATGCGTTGTCCTGTGTATGTAGCAGCTCTCACTGGAGATTTGTAAATGGGGTGAAGCATTTTTTTCTGCTCCCTTTCCCTTTCGGAGCATTCAATCCCACGCAATATAATTTTGCGACCATTGCTACGTAATACTGGTTTCCTTCTAACCGTAGGCCTACCGGTGGGGGTTGTTGGCGACTCCCGAGATGGGCCACCAACTGCCTCTTCACTCATTTTGATAATGTTTAGCACAACTGCACAATAAAAATACGCAGAACAGTACAGAGCAAAACAATAACGAAGCAGAGGACAGTGGCTACTTGTACAACACAGTCAGCTATGTAATGTTGACAGCAGTCGGAACTGCGCGTCTACCGAAGCCTCCCGACGTTTACCGACTTCTGTCGATTCAGGACTAGGGAGAGGTTTGCCATCTAAAAGTTTACGCACTGTACTAAAACACATTATTTTTGGTGACCGGTGCCTACGAACGCGATCGTGAGTTATAAACCTACACCCTTTTGACAATGAAATCTTGTTACGTGTTTCGCGCAATTCAGAAGGCAGTTTGTGTTACCCCCATAACTTCCGACGAAATTAAGTATGGTTATGTCGTCGCTACTCTCAGTGAGGACACAGCCATAAAAGTAGACGATATCTAGGGCCTGATCACCAAAAGCTGACAAATACACAGCCATGAGCAATGGTCTGATCAGTCGCTTACCGCAATCTGAAGCCAAACAACTGGAAAAGTTGCTCCACACAGAGAAGTTAGGTGATCACACCCCGTTCAAACTGCTGCGTCGCCTTCGGACTGTGGCTAGCAGTGCTGCTAATGAAGACGAAACCATCTAATACACTGAAGATATTTGCCGTATGTGCTGGCGAACTCTGCGCCCTAGCACAAACGGCGTACCGTGTTGCAGATGTATCCGTCAACATGGGTTGCAGCCCTATTCCCACAGACATACACACATCGTTGAGCTTACCTCAAAAGTCGTCGATCTTCACAAACAACATTCTAATCTGACCTAGTAAGCAGTGTATTTTCCACTCTTTCATTTTCATAAACCTTTGCACATGTAGCCTGGTTTTGTTCGGCAAGATTCTGTGCGCAAGTGTGTGCAGTTGACGGAACAGAATGAAGATACATTTAAAGTCGATATTAATGGTACCTCAACTGTGATTTCTATTGACAGTGGTAAACTTGCTCTCTGCATCTCTTACGCTGAACAGAAGACCTGCTGGGTATACAGCAGGCTTAGCAGGATAGACTACCTCTCCACTGATCTTCGAGCGATCTGAATGCCTAGTCTATTTCGGTCGAAAGCTGCAACATGTTTCTTATTCTTTGATTTTATTTTTGTCCGTAGATTTTCAGTTTCATCTCGTGTTTGTTATAAATGTTACCAATAAAGAAATCATGCTAAAACCGTACAAATGCTAAGATCTTCAAGCGATAATGATCCAATCAACAGAAGTTTGGTTTTTGTTTTGGGAACATTTATGATGGATAAAAATATGCAATCAGCTAGACAACAATTATTCCACACCATATGTTAATCAGTAAAGGATGTTGTTTACTTCAGTTAGAGCAGCAACCAAAGTGGTATTTCCTAAATCATGTGTGCATCTCTCCAAGAGTTTATGCTGCTTGCTTGTATAACAGACAGATAAGGAACATACATTTATACATCGAGACTGTTGTCTCAGGGGTTTAGAGTCATACCGACGTTTCTCCAAAGGTGATCATTTTGACATAGCAGCTACAACATTGTCTTAGTGTTGAAGGTAGGGAACTGTTGAATGGACGTAAACGTACTCGAAATATCATGAGGTGTTTGTCCGCCACATTTTACGTGACTGTCTTTTATTCTCTAACCAGATGGCGGTGGTTTCCTTGCCACCGGATTTGCCCTCTATTTTGCAAGACGACGCAACGACTGTGGTTTGTTGCCTCGGATTTTAGGGAGAGAATTTTAAAGTGCTGCTGGGTGACTGGCTCACCCAGGTTTTAGGTAAGAGGTCCGCCAGTCACGATTACCCACTTGTTTCACTTCGATTTCTGTTTTCTTTTCCTTGTGTTTCCTTTCCTTTTTTAGTGCGTTTCTTCTCCTTTTGTTTTGCCTCTGTATGTGAGGATTTGGAACTGCGTCAGGTCTGTGTCTTTTAGCCGTTCTCCTTGTTTGCTGTCCGTCTTCGTCCCTTCACTGCATGTGTTCTTGTTTTTAGGCGTTTGGGCGCTGATGACCATGCTGTTTAGCGCCCGAAAACCTCAAAACAAACACACACACACACACACACGACGTGTTACGATAATCAGTAACGTGAATTTGGTGGTAGCAGTGGTAGTATTTCTACGGTTGTAAAATTTCTGTTGCATGCATCTCAAAACACGCATTTTGGAAATATATCATAATGACTCCTGGGGTACGCTTGCATGACCTATTATGAACATATTCCTCTGCAATAATCTATGTTACTGTTTTCAAACTATCACTACTTGCAGGTGTAATGTCGTTCATTTTCACACAATCGTGAGCAACGCAGTAACGTGCATTTCATGGCTGGTGTTAGGTCTACACGGAAAGAAGGTGAGCTACGTGCGCAGCGGGGCCCAGCACGAGGCGGTTTGACGCAGTGCGGAAAATATCTCCTTGCCATCTAAAGAGGCTGCAGACGATGGCAGGCTGGTGGCGGCGTGCACAGGCGCGGGGGCAGCCGCCCACTTCCCGGTGAAATTCTTTGTCCGGTTTCGGCGCGCCTGTTGGCGACGCGACCTGCTGACAGAAACAAGACGCCCGCCCTTCGATCTCCCTCAATTTTACAAAAACTAATCGGTAAAAAAAAATGTTTTCACGTTACTTACAGCTTTGTGTCAGCTTCATGGTGAAGTGCCCAAAATTTCGACAATAGTCATACTTAGCCGGCCGGTGTGGCCGAGCGGTTCTAGACGCTTCAGTCTGCAACCGCGCCACCGCTATGTCGCAAGTTCGAATCCTGCCTCGGGCATGGATGTGTGTGATGTCCTTAGGTTAATGAGGTTTAAGTAGTTCTAAGTTCTAGGGGAGTGATGACCTCAGATGTCCCATAGTGCTCAGAGCCATTTGATTAGTCATGCTTATTGTGGTATTCCCACTGAAGTACGACACTGCGCGCGGAACTCGAAAAGTTTACAATGGAAAGTATGGATCACTATGATTCTGCGTTTAGTGCATATTACACCATGTGCTGCTGTGAATGAAATTTAGCTAAGGTATTGAATTTTTTTTAGACTGGGGAGGAGGTATTAGTCTCCGATCTCGAGAACATGGAGTTCATGTTGCACGTTCACTCCCAAACACATGCACGTAAGAATGAACGTTCATCACATACCTAATATCTCCAAAATAGCTTGTGATATCGAAACAAGATTTTAGCGAATAATAACACACAACGAGGAGATATTTTGCCATATGATTACTATATGGAACTTCCTTATATACGTCGATGTAGCCAAAGCTACAGGTCTTATTTAATTTTTTCAACACCTTACGGAAAACTTATGTCGGTTTGCTGTAACATAAGAGAAGAAATGTCACGTTTATTTTCAAACAAGCAAATTGTTTCCATTAGCTTTCAATGACCTTTTTAAAATTACAGTACTACACTAGAAAAAACTGTAGCTTTGGCTGTATCGACGTAGATAACAAAGTACCGTATGTTAACCATATGGTGGAATACGCCCCTCGTTGTATGTTACCATTTGCCAAAATCACGTTTCGATATCTCGAACGGTTTAGGAGGTATGAAATAATCAGAACATATTTTATTCTCGCATGCATGTGCTCGGATGTCTAAAGAAATATACGATATCTTAGCTAATTTCATTAGCAGCATAATACAGTGTAAGACTCTTAAATGCAAAAATCATACCGATCCATGCTATTCGTTGCAATATTTTTCGAATTTCGTGCAGCATCTTATAATTGGCACATCACCACGAAGCTGATACATGAAGCTATATGTAACGTAAAAATCTTTTTTTTTTATGAATAGTTTCTACGAATGAGAGAGACTACAGATATAACAGACCGTGTATGACGTTCTACCCATAATCGCTCTGCTGCACCTTGACTAGCAGGCTAACCAGCATTCTGTGTGTGCACCCGTAGGTGCTTGTAGCTTTGGCAAGCGGACTGCCGTTTCCCTTTTTGATCTTACACTTAACATTAGACCATTGCCACTGCGCAGGCCAAATTTTCCTGACATACTTTAGTGCCATAATTGTCATCAATAGAATTTTTTTAGTTTCATTTGCCAGTCTATATCTATACTACTATGTAGAGACAAAGTTGTCGTTTAATGTTGTTGTCAAAAACTTCAGAAAGTACTTGACCGATTTACTTCCTTGTTTCACGCAATACTCTAATGAACATTTATAATACATAGTCTTACGAAGCCTCCCAAGAACGCCATGTGCCGTGACAAGTACGTGGGCAGCTGCGATAGGCCAGAAACAAAAGATGAGTCAAGAATAAATTAAGGAATAAGTTATCAGGTTACAGATTCGGGATCTTTTGATGAAGAACTAATTGCTGTTCTATCCTAAACTGCATAGCGATTTTGCTACTGAGTATCGAAAGATTCAACTGCAAAGTAAAGCATCTAAATTATTACAGAAACGAAAGAAACATTGTAATGACAATTCCCTATAAATTTTGTGAGAAGTTAATATACGCTGTTAAATATGGCGGCGGCCGTTAGAATGTTCATACAGTTAAAATAGATCATCATCTTAGTATTGGGGTGTGCTGGAACGCAGATAGGCCCGCTGTCCAAAGGTCGAGACTGTGCCACATTAAGATACCTCTGGTGGGAAATGGAAGCAGCCAGTTGTATGACTCGGCAGGCAACAACTAGCCATTTGACTAGCCACCAAGTTGGCACCGGATCTACTTCTTTCAGCCGTACGCATCCTAGTCTGAGATGCTGCCCAGCTAACAAAACCCCTGAGCATCGCCACTCCGCCCCATTCTGGAACTTCTTCTTGGAAGGTCCACCAGCTGCCGTGACGCCTGCGACCGCCGTTTGTCCATAGATACTCTCCACCTTGCGACGATAAAAATTGACGGTTCTTGTCTTCTTTCGAAGTCTAGGTATCGTGGTTCATTATTCTCTCTCCGTAGTGTTCTCAGTCCCGTTTGTGTAGCTATAGGTGATCGCTGTTTCTGTATGTCATTCTTTGAGTGTGTCTGTCAGTGGAAGCTTTCCTTGGTTACGAGTACATTGTCCTGTGCTAATTTCAGCGTATCTCTCTTTGTGCTACTTCTTAAATATGTGTGTTACAATAACTACCATCTTCCCCCACTATCCATTCAAATCAGTGGCTCCCTGCAACTAGAGACGTAGTCCATGCCTTCCCACATTCTACTGCTGAGTAAAATAACATGAGGTGCCCATGGTCTGTCAATATTTATGTCGCCCACTAACTGGTGCAAGCTCTTTCCATTCAGGCTGCATGGGATACGAAAAAACTGGCAGTCAGTTCAGATGTGGTAGCACATTCAGACTGGCATAGGCAACATTTTTAAATTTTTCTTATCGCCTTGTCCAGGCCTTCCGTTAAAACTGAGAGCGAGAAAGAAGGTGCTGTGCAAATGTACGATATCGTGTTTTTTCTTGCAGTCAGCTGAAACAACGATAGCAAACCATATAACCTTTAGCAGGTTGTTTTTGCACATATGTATTCTTTCTCTTGATACGTAATTTTAAACAAACATGATATAAATTACACAACAAGACGGTGCTTTCCTTTACTGACATTCGGTTTTAACAGAATCCAGGGACGTCGTATTTATGGTTTGCGATTATAATACTCCTACGGAATCTAGAGGTGGGCAGAGTGAGGAGCAGTAGTTCGAGATGTATATCCAATTCCGAAGCATAGCCGGGTTCGCTCGTTTTCAATAATTGCTACCCGTACCATGCTGCTATTAATAATGATAGTATTATAACAGCCGAAATTGGCCAATAGCAGAAATAAAGAACATCTGTTGAATACAAACATGTTTTAGTTTCACAGAAGACGTTGATCTTTAACTACGTTCGATCAGTGTCGGTTGTTGTCTACTGATCTCATTATGGCTGACTCGCCTGAGGTCAAAGCACGGCAGGAAAAAAATAGGGATTTAATTGTCTTTTGTCGCATGCTCATTGACGAATCGTGAGTTGATTGTGAAAATAATCACCATGAAATTTCTGATGCGCTTGGAGATTTCAAGGATGAAGTCTGCAACGTTGCAATACTCTGAGATCATTGGTATGAGATATGCTGGAATCGCGGTCAACATCTCGAAAATGTGACTTTGTATCAACAGCCACTAATATTAAAGTCTCATTTACTTTCCAGATTACAGTTCTTCCTTTCCTTAGATTGAACACTTCCGCTGAGAGTAATTTCTTTCACAATGTTTTACAATGAAGTGTGAGACGTTACATCTGGTAACTTGTGACGTAAATGGTGAAATTATTTGCGATGTTTCTTTTGGATTCACTGTGAATTAAAACCATTTCATGTGATACAGTTAAATTTTCGTAGAGACATTGGAATCTCATCTTGATCTACGATGATGATGGTAGCTGAAGAAATCAATTAAAATTTGAGGTGTGACCAGTACTTGAACCCAGGTGTCCTTGCTTACTAGGAAAGTATGGCAGCTGTTAAACTACCACAACACTATAACTGACATAGCTGCAAGGACTACCCTGGTCCAGTGCCCTCCCTAAAACAAATTAAATTCACATCAAATCAAAATGGCACAAATTTTAATTAATTTTTTTCAGTTTCCGTCACTATCCTACTAAAACCGTTTGTTCAGATGAGTATCCATTTCACTTACTACGTAAACTTCACATACCTGTCAAAAATAACTCGCATACAAAAAAAAACAACATTAAGGAACTGAGAAAGTCTACAATGCAGGTTAAAAGTAAATACTTTGTAGGAAGGCATTCATCACGAGTTGTGAGCCATGTGGCACAGTCGGAAGACACAAGTATTCAGGATGACGGCAGTTCAAATACCCATCCAGCTGTCCAGATAAAGCTTTTTCTCAAGGTCACAACACGAAGATGTCTTCAAAAGGGCACTACAGATTACCTCCCCCCCCCCCCCCCCCAAAAAAAAGAAAAAAGCTTGATCTCCGTCTTTAATAAGCTCGTTATCGGTGGGATGTTAAAACCTGATCTTCCTTCTTTCTTCCTTCCCTCTTCCTTTAGAGTCAGGTCATGAGTCAGCGCAGGCCACTTCATTTCAGGTATGTTTCTGTTCACAACCCATTCTGTCACAGAGACTGCTTTGTGACTTGATGCATTATAATGTCCGTACAACCAATCATTGTCTCCGAAATCTTCCTCTACTGTGCGCAGTACACAGAGTATTGTAAAATGTGTTCATATACTTTCACATTTAGCGTTTAAGAAAACGCACTAAGGAACCACAAAAAACACCCTTGTACCGTAACACCAGCACCTCTGTACGAGGGGCGTTTGAAAAGTCCGTGCAAAAATAGAAACTACTTACGTGCTTGGGATAAACCTCTTTTATTTTTCGGCAGAGTCTCCTTTTAGATTTATACACTTCGTCCAACGCTGTTCCAATATGGTGATCCCTTCCGAATAATAGGAATTGTCCAAGTCTGCAAAATAGCTATTAGTTGCTCCAATCACCTCCTCGTTTGAATAAAATCTTTGCCCCCACCGCCGGCCGCGGTGGTCTCGCGGTTCTAGGCGCGCAGTCCGGAACCGTGCGACTGCTACGGTCGCAGGTTCGAATCCTGCCTCGGGCATGGATGTGTGTGTTGTCCTTAGGTTAGTTAGGTTTAAGTAGTTCTAAGTTCTAGGGGACTGATGACCACAGCAGTTGAGTCCCCGAGTGCTTGGAGCCATTTGCCCCCATCAGCCATTTCTTCAAATTGGGGAACAAACAGTAGTCAAAGGGAACCAAGTCTGGAGGCATGTGAAACGAGTTGGAATCCTATTCCATTAATTTTGCGACCACAATTGCAGAGGTGTATGCTGGTGCATTGTCGTGATGGAAAAGGACTTCTTTGCGGTCCAGTCGTCGGCGTTTTTCTTGTCGCTCGGTTTTCAAACGGTCCAATAACGATGAATAATATGCACCTGTAATAGTTTTACCACTTTCCAGATAGTCGATGAGGATTATCCCGACAGACGGTCACCATAACCTTTCCAGGCGAAGGTATGGTCTTCGCCTTTTTTTTTTTTTTTTTTTTGTGCAGATTCTCCCTTGGTAACCCATTGTTTAGATTACTGTTTGGTCTCAGGAGTATAGTAATGTATTCCTGTTTCATCCACAGTGACGAAACGACGCCCTGCGAATTCTTCCTGAACAGCTGCAAACCATTCTTGTAACACTTCACACGATTCCGTTTTTGGTCAAGCGTGAGCAATCGCGGAATCCATCTTGCGGGTAGCTTTCTCATGTCCAAATGTTAATGCAAAATATTATGTACCCATTCATTCGATATGTCCACAGCACTAGCAGTGTCACGCACATTAACTCTTGTCATACATCGCTATATCATGGATTTTATCAATGATTTCGGGAGTCGTAATCTCCACAGGGCGTCCATAACATTCAGCATCACTTGTGACACTTATAAAACTGTTCTAATCGAAGGTGCAGAGTCACAGTAATGTTTATCAAGTTTCTCTCTAGTCTCCTGAGGCGTTTTGTTTTTCATAAAGTAATGTTTAATGAGCACACGAAATTATTTTTCGTCCGTTTTTTTTGATAGTCGCTCGACTTCCTTGATTCACATGAATGCCAAGCACAGAGAAATAGACCAGTATGGCTGAAACTTGGTGTGCGTTCTTTCGAAAGGTGCTCGATACGCGCCGGTGATGCCATCTCTCGGACTTTGCACGGACTTTTCAAACGCCGCTTGTACTTTACTGTTGGCACCACACTTGCTGGCAGGTAATGTTCTGGCATTCACCAATCCTAAACACATGCATCGGAGTGATTTACCGCTCCAAATCACTAGTTTCCAGTCATTCGCTATCGATTGGCGTCGCTCTTTACACCATATCAAGCACTGGCTACAGAAAAGTCTGGTATGTGGGGAGAAAGAACGGTTTTCCAGAACAAAACGCAGTTGCGCCCCCCCCCCCCCCCCCCCCCTCTTTCACCGACTAGTGTCCCATCTGCCAGAATGTGCGTAATGTCATCTTTGGACCTTTTGTTTGTGAAATTGGTTTTTACTATGGGATCATAATTGACGAGAGTTTTGATTCCTTCACTCAATCACCCTGAATAAAAAGTTGGTCTCGGAAAGATAATTTCGTCAGCACCGCCTGAGGTTGGCAATACGTGAGCTTTTCATAATATCGTCGACTGGACGACGCCACACCGCTGAATACCTGAGAGCATCATATGCTGGGAAAACTCAGTGTCTCGCATATTTAATCTTGTTAACCAAACCAGGGACGAAGCACACTCCGCACGTTTTTGGTGGTCTTCTTGTATTGAAGACAGGTGTTACGGCCTGAAGAAAACCCTTGGCGCTTCTAATATGTCCCATAAAACGATTAAATTGTATTTTCAAGATAGTTAACTGCTCACTGACAAAATATATTCCAAGAGCTGCCGTGTGAGAAGAAACGAGTCTAAACAATTTTAAAATCATATATATATATATTTCGGGCAAAAGCTGATGCTTTGCGTATCACGGTTCCTTTTTACGTTGCGAGAGTAATGAAGACGCAGAATTCGCTGTTGGGTAGCAGTAAGTTGGATGATGAGCGACCGTGTGAAATGACACTACTATGCGATGAAATAAAGCACAGTGCACAACAAGAAAAAAAATTGACTTAGAATTTAAGACAAACCTGACTATAAGCTCTAAAATAAATGAAGTAACTAATCATGTAATAGTACTCAATGGCGCGTAGTCATTAGAACACCGAACTCACGCCTCACAACGGAAAGGCAAAGCTGAGACATAGGATGCTAAGCATCAAATAATCATGTACGCTGTTTTGACAGATTTCCTGCTGGCAAACTCATCTCTCTTGACTATCTATCCTCCCATTTCCAGTAAGTAACGACTCCAATTCGTAAAAAGTTGTGGGAAAAGAGCTGGGGAACACTATCGACAAGGAATATTTTCATAGTCCGGGCCACGTACTTCTGTTGGTTCCCCCATCACGTAGGTACTAACGTTGTTTAGCAGTAGTATTACAAATTCTGTTATTGTCTCCTGTGTTCTCTGGTGAGAAGATCCATCAACATTTCGTTAAACAAGAAAGGTGGTGGTGGTGGTGGTGGTGGTGGTGGTGGTGAAGTGAATCGACATCTATCAGAGGCTAGAATACTATTGCACACTCTGGAAACCTCTGAACATTGCTGACATTTAGTTTCAATGGATAAATGGTCCACTTGGCAGGTACGTGGGACCTTGCAAAAGGTTCGAATTTTGTGAACTTTTAATGTATTGTATATAGGGGGTGTGTAGTGAAGAATCAAATTTTCAGTTAAACTTTCGTAGCATCAGTGACGATAATTCTGGGGGTGTAGGCAGAACCGACGTCATGCACTTACGTAATACTGAAAATTAACAGTTTAAGGTCTTTGGACCAGTTTCCTAGAATTGTAGCGGGGTTACTAGACAATAATTAGATTGCAACACTATTTGAAATGAATTAAGATAAATGCCCGTTATGTGCGCACCTACATTACCTAACTGCTGGTAACTGGTGAAACTGTCATGCTGAACAATCATTTTTTAGAGCATATTTCAAGAGCGTTCAGAAAGCGGCGTGGCTAAAATTACCGATGTATTTAGTGGTGTCGAATCCTCACTTGTATATGGAGTTTCATTATTATTTATTTTTTCAGTAAGAACACGTAGATCCATTAGTTATGATCTTCTTGTTTTTATCGTCTTCCCAAAACTCCATACTTTCACTAAGGGGCATTTTAGTATTATTATTTATCCGAGTTTTATCATTTTCTCTATGGCATTGACAATAATGCTTAAGGTATCTGAACTGCAAGAGTGCTTCTGGGACAACTACAGTCTGTTAGTGGCTTGGTTTGGCGTGTGTGAAAAGGAATTTCTTGTTATAATTATTACATATAATTTTGTATGCTTTGGAAATTACGAAATGAGTAATCAGCATAGTACAAAAAAAAAAAACACTGCGTAGTGTTCCCGATAACTTCACCAAACTACTTCATGTGCTAATCCTGAGGAATGTTACCATAACTCGTCGTGAGGAACTCTGTATTATCCAAGAACTAAAAACCAACAAAACTTCACGTGAAGACGCAGAGTCGCATATTTCTCAAAATAGGCAATCCAGATGTTATGCAGTATGTAACTATCTTATTTGAGAGATCGAAACAAAATCGTGAAGACGTAATCCACTGCATAAGAAAGTGAGTTACAGGAAATGTAAATAATTATAGAGAAATTGCCCTACTTTTCACCCCGTTTAATTACTATGCAGTTCGAACATGTTCAAATCATGGTGGATGAGAGTTACATAAAAGCAAACTGTCTAACAAGGATATAGTCCCAGAAAGCAGAAATTAAGGTTATTATTATTATTATTATTATTATTATTATTATTATTATTATTATCATCATCATTATCGTACTTCCTTACGTCACAAGGGCAGTGCTGGTGTAGTAATTACACACCTTGGACCACACACGTTGTAAGATTCGCTAGTATCAAAGAGTCTACCTGGATTGTGACGAAACCCAAGGACGGATCACACTGCCTTTGTTTTTAAAGCTGTTCATAGACCACCCAAACCCACTTACGATCGGTAACGGGCGTTCGTTGAATGAGGGTAATGCACGAGCGCCTTCGGCGATGAGAAAGGTATCAGCAAGTTTTCTGTGATACGGCCAACAGAGGGAAAACAATCGATTCAGGCTCCTGTAGTTTCAAATTCGGTTGGACTATTCGTTGGTTTCGTCGAGTGAAACCAGTCTGTGGGAATAAAAACAGTCCGCACAGTACGTTGTAATTCTGCATACTGACTGAATTATTAATTATTTCTTTTCAAGTGAAGCTAGTCTGTCGACTGAACCATGTATTCGTTCTTTCAACTGAATCCACTTTTCATTGTTTTTATTGACTAAGTCGTGCGGGGTAGCCGCGTGGTCTTGGGCGTATTGTCACGGTCCGCGCGTTTCGCCCCGTCGGAGGTGACCTCCCTCGGGCGCGCGCGCGCGTGCGCGTGCGTGCGTGCGTGTGTGTGTGTGTGTGTGTGTGTGTGTGTGTGTGTGTGTTGTCCATAGCGCAAGTTAGTTTAAGTTAGATTACGTAGTGTGTAAGCTTATGAAACGATGACATAAGCAGTTTGGCCCCATAAGATACTACCACAAATTTACGATTCACAATTGACTGACATATTGATTCATTGTTCTGAGTGGAAATCAGTCTGGAGTACTTCCATTTATTGAACTGAAGTAGTGGTATACAGTCGTGATACATAGAGCTCTCGAGGGCAACTCTATCTCCAGAGATATCGGGAGACATCTCTGGATGTACGCCAAAGTTAAAATAAGCAATATAAATATTCATTTAATTATGTGCTGTAGACACATTATTCTTTTCATCGTTTGAAATTGATTAGTATGTTGCTATGGCTTAAGTTGTTGCAGGTGCAATTAAGGATATAGGTTAATTTCCCGGCTCAGTGTAATGTAAAAATCAACACCTTTTTCTTTCAGGCACTGTTTGTAATGTATATGTTTCACAGATTTTTTTGGTTGATATCAGGTAATGCAGCACACTTTTTAAACAAAATAGAAGTATTCCGAATATTTTTGGACTTGCTTAGGGTTTTTAAAAAATACAAAGAAATTGATGCAATTTTTTTCCAAAATGCTTCCTCAAATTGAGGTACCATTTAATAGAATGTTACACATTTGAAGACGACGAAAATTTTTACCAGATATGCATGACATAATGGCTGAGGTACTAGACCTATTTAATTCCACCTATTACATATATTACAAGAATAAAAATATAACATCTTACATTTTAATTTTTATGATTTTTTCCCAATAAGTCATTTTTTCTATAATTTAGTTGATTCTGCAATAAAGTTTAGGTCTGCTACATAGGTATGGACTATTGCAAGAAAGAAATTAGAGCAACGCTTTATAAAGTTTAGGAAATATTTGTACCTGCATTCTGAAAAATACAACTTGCAGGAAATTGCGAATGAAGATATGAGCCTCAGAACATTCCTGAAGCATAATCTTCATCCTGCAGCATTTCTTCATCTTGAAGCTTCCTCTTACGCATTCCTTTCTGCAATTCTTGCTTATTTGGTAATTTGAAGAGGGAATCGTTCAGCTTCATGCACCCATTGTCTGTCACACGCAAACAACTGATCTTCCATATTAGAGCCAGATTTTATGCCTAGATTTCTCAGGACTTCCAACCTTCGTATCACTCGATCTTTGAAACATATCACTGCATCTAGTACACTAATATATTAGTCCTACAAAAACATACTTGAGTAGTCTTTCCCCGTATGCAATGGTTGAAACTTTCATTTGTATTCTCAGTGTCCCCATGAAGACATTTACTAAGCAAAACAGCGTCACTCGGGTCGCTAAAAATTGGTTTTATTTCATTCATAACATGTTTAGGAAGAGAACGCTTATGATGTATATTTGACCACTTTCTTTTGCTTTTTGGCAACCACACCAAGAATCTGCTCGTTTAGGGCAAAGTCCATGAACAGAGTGATCTTCTGTGGACAACTTATGAAAGAACGTGGCCCTTACAGCTTTTCTAATTGCTGTAACATCATTCAGAGGTGCAGTTCGTCTAATGGCCAGTCCATATTAACTGTGGAGGTGTGCTTCAGTTTCTGTCAATGTGCCTCGGCCAGGCAGAGATTTTCCATCAGATAGCAACTTTCCCTTCATTTCTCTTTGTAGATTCCTTAATCTAACAACCATCATCTTTTGCACATGTTCACAAAACTCCAGTTTTGTTACTAAGGTATCACCATAAACATTGAACTCCTTGGTTTTATTGAAAGCATTACAGTCCCCATCGCCACTTCCTTTATCAAAGATGCTCACATCATCAACAACAAAAAATTCACAACAAACAGCGTCATTGTTAACACAAAAATTTGGATCACCAGGAGGCTTTCCATGTGGGAGTTTCTTCCCCGGAGAACTGATACACAGGTTACTTTCAATAGTGTGGCTTGCTTTGTTACTGATCATGGAATTTCCTTTTGTTGAATTTTTTGATGTGTGGCATAATTTGTATTTATTGCATACTAAAATGATATGTACTCCCACAAATATATATAGCACGTGGGCAACAAATATTCAGTAAGGCGTGAACAAACTGCTTTAGCGAAAAAAAAGAAAATACTAGCAAAGATCATTTACAGACACTAGAAACCTGCACTGTTACCAGTATATTACAATGTATCACACTCATAATCGCTGGAGACAAAGTTCATAATTCTTTTGGAAATAGCACTGGTTTCTGTAACAGAAATAAAGGAGGCGTGGAAGCATACATGGCTGTAACTTTAAAATTTGGTATATATAGACCATTTTTCATTTGAAACCCTAAAATAAATATGTCAAAGTAATCAGGAAAGACTATAGAGTAAATAATTTCGATTTTTCCCACCATTTATAAGTACTCTGTATAAGCTGCTGTATCGGTAGGTGTACAAAGTTAGGTTAAAAAGTTTCCTGAGGATCTCTTGAAAAAGAAAGGAACGTTACAAAATTTTATTAGCTGTTTTTATTCCATTTTATTAAATAGTGGTGATGATGCCATTTAATTGAAAACCATTTGAACTTAGTCGTTAAACGCTATTCGGCTATTTATTTCGTGAAAAATAAATATATTGTGCAGAAATTTACGTCCATTTTTAGCAGTCATAGTAAACAGTCCATAGCCTCGTCCGTATCGCTGTGGGCGACGACTGGAATCGCCAGACCCTTGGCGCATTCAGTTCTGAGCGGAAACATCCGATCGTTTTGGCATTGTTAAATTGTAATCGTTAACGTCACTGTTATCGTCTGTTGCCACTCTTATTGTTCTGATATTTGCATTTTATTGGTTGCCAGTAAGTAGCGTTTATGCATGTGCGTTTAATTATTAATAAACTTCCTGAGAGCGCCGGCCGCGGTGGCCGTGCGGTTCTGGCGCTGCAGTCCGGAACCGCGAGGCTGCTACGGTCGCAGGTTCGAATCCTGCCTCGGGCATGGGTGTGTGTGTGGTGTCCTTAGGTTAGTTAGGTTTAAGTAGTTCTAACTTCTAGGGGACTTATGACCTAAGATGCTGAGTCCCATAGTGCTCAAAGCCATTTTTTGAAACTTCCTGAGAAAGCAGAAACGTGCAAAGGCGTCTAATGGGAAGTATCCCGTGACTTGGCAAAAAGTGGTCCTCAAGTTGAATACAGTGCGATATACAGTACCTGCAACGATGATTAGTATTATGAAAATACATTAATTAAATAAATTATAAGAAAATTAATGAATGTTGACAATTTCTCACAAAAAATACTTGGGACTAAGTCCAGTTTGTGCACAACCCAATTTAGCCACTATCACGGATGATGATAATGATGATAACACAAACACCCAGTCCCCTCAGTGAAAATCACCAACGCGGCCGGGAAACTAACCCGGGAGCCCGAGATCCAGAGGTAGCAACGCTAGCCACTAGACCACGAGCTACGGATTCACCAGACAACGAAAAAAGTCCTATATGCATTCTGTTCACGTCAGGTGAGCACTTACCAAAAGAGGGATACAAAACAGTGGAAAAGAGAGGCGGACCTTCAATAAATTTAAATAAAAAGTAATTGTTCATTTATTTAAACACACATTTATAATGTGCCATCAGTTATCAACCTTTTAAAACTAACCGAAAATCCATATTTAATGCCAGGAGTACCAAAAATTCATATTTAGGTGAATGAATATATGACAGTTTTTAAAAATATTCATTGTACATAGTCCTCCTTGAAATTAGATACGTATTTGTCTCTAAAAAGTTGGCATCCCGAGCCATAGTTCAAAAGCGTGAAATACATTAATGAAACCACTCAAATATGTAGGGTCAGCGAAAGCATTCATAGCTAAAATGTCCACAGATGCTAGTTTCATTCGGTTGTTTCGTTCGAGTGAACGAAAAAACAGCCGACTGGTCAGTCGGTTTAAAAATTAATCGATTGTCCCATAATTACCATGGGGACTGGCTGAGAACCTAGGACAACCATAATTCGACATTTGGAACACCTAGCCTGCACACACGTTATGGTAGATTAGGGTCGATAGCTTCCGCTTGGTTCCTCGTGACCAGGCCTGCTATGGCTTAAATTCCGGCACCGCACAAAGACTGGACATACAAACTTCTAGCCCGAGATAGTTACCGTTAGTGTCTCGCACAGACACCACCACCTACTTTTATGATGACCCTTTGTGGGTACAAAAGTCAAATTCGCGGCTCCCGCTTCTTCAGTTTCGCTGCTAGGATGCGTTGTACACCGTAGTGTAAGCAACATGGCGAATATTGAGAGAATAAAGAACCGTGCTGTAATTGAATATCTCCATTAGAAAGGGATGACGTCCAAGGAAATTGCGGAGGGCGTGCGGAATACGCTTAAGTACAGTGCTCCGTCTTATGCAACAGTAAAAAACTGGGTGTCGGACTTCAAATATGGAACAACGAGTGTGGAAGATGCGCCATTGAGCGGAAGGCCTGTCACCGTCGCCACTGGTGAAACAGTGGCTGCAATTCACGATACGATTTTCCAGGATCGTCGAACAACGTTGCAGCACATTGAAACGACGTTTGGAATATCCCATTGGCGTGCTCATGACATTGTCGTGGAAATCTTGGGAATGCGGAAAGTTTCATCTCGGTGGCTCCCGAAAGACTTGAATACAAATCAGAGACCGGAGCGTGTGCAGTGTTGTGAAGAAATCTCCCACCAGTTTGAAAGCCGGGCGTGGTGGCCGAGCGGTTCTAGGTGCTTCAGTCCGGAACCGCGCGACTGCTACGATCGCAGGTTCGAATCCTGCCTCGGACATGGATGTGTGTGATGTCCTTAGGTTAGTTAGGTTTAAGTAGTTCTAAATTCTAGGGGACTGATGACCTCAGATGTTAAGTCCCATAGTGCTCAGAGCCATTTGAACGATTTGAACCAATTTGAATCGGCTGAGGGCGGCTTTGTTGTAACCTATGTGACAGTGTACGAAACGTGGGTTCACCACTTTGATCCTGAGACAAAACAGTCACAACAATGGAAACATCCTTCACACCCTACCCCATAAAAGCTCCTGGTGTAAAAAAATCAGCCGATAAGGTGATGAAATCGGCCTTCTTGGATGCAGAAGGGATAATTATCGTAGATTACTTGCAGAAGGGCGTAACTATATGCATCATACTATTGCACTCAGCTGCGCCGTTTGAGAGAAGAGAGGAAGAAAAAAGGCGCGGAAAATTGGCGCTCAGAGTTCTTTTGCATCAGGTTAACGAATCGGCGCACAAAGCGCACGCAACACTGGAAACTCTGCGTGACTGGGTTCGAATTGTTAGGTCATTCGCCATATTCTCCACATTTGGCTCCACCAGACTTCGTTCTTCTCTCCATACCTAACAAAAAAAGACCACAAAGGACGACGATTTGACAATGATGATGCAGTGATTGATGTTGTGAACACCTTTTATTTGAATGGTTTGCAGAATTCATTTTAGTGTGCTCGCAAGTGTATTAGTATACAGCAAGTATTATATTGAAAAATAAATGTCTATCATTCTTTGTTAGGCTAGAAAATTTTTAACTCCCCCTCGTATTGGTCAATCTGAATATTTTCCCGGACACACATGGCATATCGGCGATGAGTTGGCGCCATCTGACTATCCGTAGTAAGGAAGTATGGAAAATGTGTGTATAGAAGAGAATCTGAACATGCTTACTGTTCGTTTTTTAATACAAAACGCACGAATGTGCCAATAGCCCTCGTATGGTGAATTTCTACTAACATGAATTATAAACTATTTCCACTCAATTGAATTTGCCCAGGCACAAAAAAAAAATGGCCCGAGTTTACGCCGAACAGCTGTGTAAAAACCAAAAATCTCCAGGACGCCCTCAATACTAGAACGAATCCGGGGAAAAGCGGGAGTATGACAGCCCTACCCATCACAACTGGTCGGCGGTTTGTGTTGCTAGTTGAGAGATAAAGGCCCTTCTTTCGAGAGGGTCCGCTTCTTGGGCAGGGTGACGTTTGTGGACTCATTTCTGATGTGGAGTGTGGAGCTGATGATAAAAACTACCAGTGTCGACTATCGATAGGGTGGTTGGCCGCAGAAAAGCCAACGAGCCGTTTAGTCTCTTGGCAGGGTGCATGATAAACAGAGACCTTCTCAGAATGAAATGAAGCGGTAAGATACTGTTCGTGTCTTCCGTAACAGACCTGGTGCATATGTTACATGTTAAGTGTACGTATCGTAAATTCTGCGTAGAAAACATGCTTCTTGAAATAGCTATTGGGGAAGGAAAGCTGCCACGCGTGCTGCTGTTAATCCGTGCTGTTTGTCTCTAGTTGCTGTTAATCCAGTAATCCACAGGTAGCCCTCCTGCCTGCGTCAGTACCTAAAGAGATACGCAGTTCACGTATTTAAGCGACAGTATGAACAATAAACAAGAAAGTCACCGGTTCACTATCGAGGCCCCGTTGTTGGCATTAAAGATAAGATGACAACAGGGCTGATGCACAACTTGCTATCTAGTGTCCTTGCACTTGCTGTCGACACATTACGTTCCTAACTAACAACGCGACTCCTGTGTAAACTTGAAGAGTGGGAGGAAAGTCCCATTAACAGTTGCCAACTCTTTATTGGTTTTCTCTTCCTTTGGGTTTGCACCTCGAAAACTGGCAGAAAATCCAAAGAGATTCTGGTCGTATGTGAAGTATGTTAGTGGCAAAAAAGAATCGGTGCCTTTTCTGCGCGATAGCAGTGGAGATACTATCGAAGACAGTGCTGCCAAAGCAGAGTTACTAAACACAGCCTTCAGAAATGCCTTCACAAAATAGGACTAAGTAAATATTCCAGATTTAGAGTCAAGAACAGCTGCCAACATGACAAACGTAGCAGTAAATATCTTCGCTGTAGTGAGGCAACTTAAATCACTTAATAAAAGAAAGTCTTCTGGTCCAGACTGTATACCAATTAGGTTCCTTTCGGAGCATGCTGATGCATTAGCTCCACACTTACAAGGGAACCTCCACATCGCACCCCCCTCAGATTTAGTGGGCACAGTGGATAGGCCTTGAAAAACTGAACACAGATCAATCTAGAAAACAGAAGGAAGTTGTGTGGAATTATGAAAAAAATAAGCAAAAGAAAACAAACTGAGTAGTCCATGTGAAAGATAAGCTACATCAAGGAAAATGTGAGCTCAGGAGCGCCGTGGTCCCGTGGTTAGCTTGAGCAGCTGCGGATCAAGAAGTCCTTGGTTCAAGTCTTCCCTCGAGTGAAAATTTTAATTTTTTTATTTTCAGTTTATGTGACAAACACTTAGGTTTTCTTGTGGGTGTGATAATCACTCCCAAAAAAGTGATGAAAACATAAGTCGGGTAAGGTAGAAGAATCTCTTTCCCATTCGCGAAGTGTAAAAGTTAAGTGGGTCGACAACATATTCCTGTCATGTGACGCACATGCCGTCACCAGTGTCGTATAGAATATATCAGACGTGTTTTCCTGTGGAGAAATCGGTTGACCTATGACCTTGCGATCAAATGTATTCGGTTCCCATTGGAGAGGCACACCCTACTAATCGCACGGTTTTGCGGTGCGGTCGCAAAACACACAGTAAACTTATTACATTGAACATAGACGTCAATGAACGAACGGACAGATCATAACTTTGAGAAAAAAAGAAAATAAACTATTCACTCGAGGGAAGACTTGAGCCAAGGACCTTTCGTTCCGGAGCTGCTCACGCTAACCACAGGACCACGGTGCTCCTAAACTCACATTCTCCTTGATGTTGCCTATGTTGCGCATGGACTACTCAGTTTGTATATTTTGCTTATTTTTTTCATAGTTTCATACAACCTCTTCCTGTTTTCTCTATTGATCTGTGTTCAGTTTTTCAAGGCCTATCCACTGTGCCAACTTGTATCTCAATCTGAGGGGGGTGCGATGGAAAGGTTACCTTGTTAACAATAATATACAACCGTTCGCTCGACGAAAGATATGTAACCCAAAGACAGGAAAATTGCACAGGTCACACTAATATTCAAGGAAGGTAGTAGGAGGAATCCACTAAATTACAGGCCAGTGTTATTAACATCGACATGCAGCAGGATTCTGGAACATATATTGTGTTCGAACACTTTAAATTACCTCTAAGAAAACGGTCTATGGACACACAGTCAACATGGGCTTAGAAAAAAATCGTTCTTGTGAAACACAAATAGCTCTTTATTCGCATGAAGTGTTGAATGCTATTGACAAGGGATTTCAGATCAATTCCGTATTTCTGGATTTCCGGAAGGCTTTTCACACTGTACCACACAAGCGGCTCGTAGTGAAATTGCGTGCTTACGGAATATCGTCTCAGTTTTGTGCCTGGATTTGTTACTTACTGTCAGAGGGGTCACAGTTCGTAGTAACTGACGGAAAGTCATAGAGTAAAACAGGCCGGCCGGTGTGGCCGTGCGGTTCTAGGCGCTTCAGTCTGGAACCGCGTGACCGCCTCGATCGCAGGTTCGAATCCTGCCTCGGGCATGGATGTGTGTGATGTCCTTAGGTTAGTTAGGTTTAAGTGGTTTTAAGTTCTAGGGAACTGATGACCACAGATGTTAAGTCCCGTAGTGCTCAGAGCCATTTGAACCATTTGAGTAAAACAGAAGTGGTTTCTGGCGTTCCCCAAGGTAGTGTTATAGGCCCTTTGCTGTTCCTTATCTGTATAAACGATTTGGGAGACAGTCTGAGCAGCCGTCTTACGTTGTTTGCAGATGACGCTGTCGTTTATCGACTGATAAAGTCATCGGAAGATCAAAACAAATTGCAAAACGATTTAGAAAAAATATCTGAATGGTGTGATAATTGGCAGTTGACCCTAAACAACGATAAGTGTGTGGTCATCCAAATGACTGATAAAAGGAATTCGTTAAACTTCGGTTATACGATAAATCAATGAAGTCTAAAGGCCGTAAATTCAACTAAATATCTAGGAATTACAAACACGAACAACTTAAATTAGAAGGAAATCACAGAAAATGTAAGGAAGGCTAACAAGACTGCGTTTTATTGGCAGGACACTTAAAAAATGTCACAGATCTACTAACGAGACTGCGTACATTACCCTTGTCAGTCCTCTTTTAGAATACCGCTGCGTGGTCTGAGATCCTTACCAAACAGGACTGACGGAGTACATCGAAAAAGTTCAAAGAAAGGCAGAGCGTTGTGTGTTACCGCGAAATATGGGAGAGACTGTCACTGAAATGATACAGGGTTTGGACTAGACATCATTAAAACAAAGGCGTTTTTCGCTGCGACGGAATCTTCTCACGAAATTCCAATCACCAACTTTCTCTCCAAATGCGAAAATATTTCATTGACACCGACTTATATAGTAAGGAACAATCACCACCATAAAATAAGGGAAATCAGAGCTCGTACGCGCTATACGAAATTGGAATAATAGAGAATTCTGAAGTGTGATCATTGCTTGTACAGCCCTCTCGCAGTGTCCGGAGCAAGTATGGTGGGTCTGACACACCGGTGTCGATGTGTTCTTTTTTCCATTTCCAGGAGTGTATATAGTCTGCGGCCGTAAGTTCGGCTCCAGCTCATCACCAGCAATAGAGGGTGAAGCTTTGATAATGCCAGCCATTCGTGCTGGCTTAACGTCTGGAAAATCATCAGACGAACGTCGGCCGAGTAACCCAAGACAGAAACCAACAGGCAGTTTACTGAACCTAGGGATGTTTAGGAGTGTGGAAATCTCGTGTACAGACCTATGACACAAGTGACACCCGAACACCTGACCACGTTCGTAGTCCGTGAGTTCCGCGGAGCACCCCATTCTGCTCTCACAATATCTAATGACCTGGCAGTTGGTGGCAGCGCAATGCATCTAATATGAAAAACGTATGTTTTTGGGGGTGTTCGAATACTTTTGATCACATAGTGTATGTATACGGACAAAGCAGAACGATTAGCTGGCGGCCCATTATTGTATGTTCCGCGTATGTGCGTATATTTCTACCGTGTCAGAGAGAAGTCGAAACATCCGTGTTGCCAGCTAGATTTCAAAGATTACACAGACTGAATTGATTTTTTTTGTGCCCAGCTTCCACAGCAATTCACTCACTATTCACTACTCGTATTGTGCCTCTGTTAATAATAATAATAATAATAATAATAATAATAATAATAATAATAATGTCACCATGATCAAGGATTGTTACAATGGATTGCTTGCTGTTAAATATTTGAGGTATAGTGCATCCATAATAAGGTTACAGGTTTTGTCAAGGAGGACACAAGGATACATTTTTGCCCAGACAAACGGCCAGCGTAAACTTAAAGCTTTGGATTTGGAGTTGCAACAAGAGTTTTGTATATAAGATCTCGTTACTTGTTAGTCGAACGGGGGGGGGGGGGGAGGGGATTGAGGGGGGGAGTTAGACGAGGGAAACATAAATTGTGTTTTATTCCCTCTAATTTTGATGTGGAGTTAGTGATTTATTAGCTGAGGTGACGAACTCTGTGGCGTAGAAACCACCAGAAGCCTGGCTAGGGCTATGTCCTAAACGCCAACCGCTGCAGACAGTGCGACGTTTCATTTCGAAACCGCGAAAGTATATATACAGGTTGGCGAACAACGTTACAACAAAGTAAGTTAAAAAAATTTAAACCATTTATTTAATTAAGTGGTAGATTTCGCTTCTGGTTTTCAACCATAGCCCGAAGTGAGAGAATCGGTAATAACGTCGCTCACGTCATCCTTTTTATTAGATCATAATAACAGTAATTAAATATATATATAGCAACCAGTCACTAATTAGATTTTCTAATTAATGTGACTGCCCTTAACTAACTATACGGAAGATGCAAGTGAAGGTTCTTACCTCACACAGTGTTAACATAAATGTGCACCTTCTGCACATGCCCTGGGAACGCGTACACCGGTTGGGACGCAGAGGTACTACTGCTCTGTCCCATCCTGAACGGTGCCACGTTCTCTGATAAGCGATCATTTCATGAAAGTTTCGTCATGCTACTACCGTAGACATGTATGGTTGAATTATACCGTGCGTGTTCTTTACAGAAAAGATGTCGTAGCCAAGTAAGTCACTTCGTTTGATTCAAATTGCTCAATTTTGTAAAAGTTTCTTCAGGATGTCTTGGAATTAATTATTACTGCAGTTCATGAGTAACTTAGTCGTTCTTCATCAATCATGTTACTATAACAGGTAAATAATCGTATAACAGGTAAAGATTTCCTATATTTCAACATACGAAATTGTTTTAACATTTCAGCTCATACAAGAGTCTTTCAGCGATCAGTTTGGAACCGCGTGACCGCTACGGTCGCAGTTTCGAATCCTGCCTCGGGCATGGATGTGTGTGAAGTCCTTAGGTTAGTTAGGTTTAAGTAGTTCTAAGTTCTAGGGGACTGATGATCTCGGAAGTTAAGTCCGATAGTGCTCAGAGCCATTTGAACCATTTCTTTCAGCGATATGCTCACCGCTCCACATCCTTCGACTATCCAAATAGCGGCACTTTTTTTTTTATCAGCTGTGGATGTAGAGGCGAGCATTTAAATTAGTTATAAGAAAAATTACACTGTATTTTTGACAATGGAGAAAACCAAGACAACAGAAACTTCCCATTTGTATAAGCAGTTCTGTCTGTGACCTCTTCTATGCGCAACGCAGTAAGAAATAACTTACACTATTATGAACGTTGAAAGTTGTGGTCGCATAAAAGCCCCTCTTGGAAGGATTTAAAATTCCCCTGTGTATATTTCTTACAGCAGTTTTCGTTTCAGCAGACTGACCATTTCAGTAGTTTCGAAGGGACGGCTTTCAGGTAAAGACGGCTTGGCCGTTAGACTTGAGGCACCCATTTCTGTTCATTCCAAAAAGCCAGTCGTGTAACCAATAACACGTAAGAGTTCTTTTAGTTACTTTCACAGCATTTCGTTATCAGTAATAACTTTCTTGCGAAGTTATGGTACATTCAAAAGCGCATTGGAAGAGTGGAAATGCGAAGCATCCTAAATGCCCTTTTTTTAACAGAACACCCATTCAGTGCTGTTGCGTTCTTGGAACTATGTTGCATGTTCGCAGGCTTGTCAGAGAAAATGTTTCAAACTTTCGATTCGTGGTCTTTGTGTCAAGCATTCCTTCGCTCAGGAGTTTTACTATAAGACAGTCTTTGTTCCACAAGATTTAAACGTGATTATTGAATCAGCCAAAGCAGTGAACCAATTCCACATAATTCCAATGCACACAATTGACTTCTTTGATTTTAAAGATGGTACAGAAACATTGTTTTCAATGCAAGCACGTAAGATCTCCAAATGCAGTATGATCGATGTGAGTCCCACTCGCCGATCTCTAATAGCTACTAAAAAGTCTTTCTCTGAAACAGAAGAAAGGAAATACGTCAGTGAATTCAAAACGGGAAACACCGTGGCTAACGCATGTCATGCTGTATTTTATCTGAAAGACCGCCCATGTTTATCAGCTGGAATTCAGACAGACCTGTTGACTATGTTGCCATTTCTTACTCAAAAACACAGGGAGCTCTGCAGTAAATTTTAAATCTAATACCAAGAAAGAATTCGTGTGAGAAAGTAGAGCCTGAGAAATTTTTATATTTCATTTTTTCTTGTAAACAATTACATTATCTGAGAAATGGTTTTTACTATAGTTCTCCTAGGTACAACGTTCCCGCTATAGTTCTGTACTTGTGTTAACACAGATAAAACGTAGTGATTCAGTATTTTAATGACACTTGTGACAAAAACTTTATTGACTCTTAAAACCAGTCAGTTCCCCGGTATGCAACTTTGAATGTTTGATAATACCACTCTTCGTTTGTTGGGAGGACGTCGTCTTTCTCCAAGCCATAATGCACTAAAAGTTCGCAGTTTTTTAATTCGAAGTCTTAGCTAAATATACAGGCTATACGTTTTATGGAATGTCGTTATCTATACGTGCGACAAATATCGAACGCTCTGCGCGCGGAAACATCAACGCATTAACCAGTTGGTATCATTTTGATCTGGTATTATTTAAAAATAGTCGGTCAAATTGTATAACATGAAGAGTACTATTCAAGATAGTGACTGCGAAGTTACTAGTAATCCAGAACTAACTACAGTAACAGTAAAAAAGATTTGTAATGCTGTTTACGGAGCTCCCGAAAGATTATTGCAAAAGAAAGACGAATGTTGGGGCCGTCTCCTGGCATTGCCATGTAACACACTCAAGCTTTTGGAAGGAAAGTGAAAACGCCTTTAAGATCAATACGAGGCAAAACTGGAAAAACAAGCGAAGTGGTCTTGTTCAAATATGCCTTTCAAAGTGGTAGCCATCTGAAACTAGTGTAGACGCAACTGTCCATCGTGTGGCAAGTTGTGTATAATTTAGAATTAAGTCCAAGTAATGAATGAATATAACAATAAATCAAAGCAATATTTAAATTTCTTTTACCCAGACAAACGTTGTCACGCCCAAAATCGACTGGAAACTGCTACCACAGTTCGGGACGCTCCTTAATGTCTCAAAGATTCCTGTGACGACCTGACAACCGAGAAAAATAAAACAAGGGCAATCATCCTCCGGGCATTACACTGCTTGTGAAATTTAACACCAGACTGTTTTGACTTCAGACGCTGTTTCCCATATCAGTTCCGAACATACTCTCAGCTGCAGTTTTTGCTGTATATTCTGCTGTAGCTTACTTTGTTAAGTGGGTGATTCTCAGGATTCTGAGCCATTATAGAAACTCAATTGGACATCTGAAACCAACCGTCAATTCTGATTAAATTATTTTTTCTTTCTCTAGATTTTTAACGTTCTGCCAATACAAGAACCTTCGCCAAAGAATCAAGACTTTCGCACCGGACTCGTCTGTTGCAGCACTTGGCCGTTATCGGTAGTCTTAATGTATCTCAGATGCTTTGTTTTAAGCGCCGCACTCGCTCATTAAGAGTAATGCATTCTGAAAGTAAATCAGTCCATTACACGCGCCCAGCTTATATGATATTATCTGTGTTACTCTTCTCATCGCATAAATAGGCTGTTCTTATCGTGAATGTTTTGAAAGACATTCTCTCTCTCTTGTGTGTGTGTGTGTGTGTGTGTGTGTGTGTGTGTGTGTGTGTGTGTGTGTGTGTGTGTGTGTGAGGCGAGACGGTTATGTAAGTATTACAACAAGCAATTTTCATGACCTATTGTTCTACACGAGTCACTTTCCAGGAACGATGATTATTTAATTGCTGAAGATATTGCAATATTGAATATCATGAAACAGTAATGCATGCGGTTTCACATAATCCCAGCGTTTCGATATGAGGTTGTGCGTTCGCGTCATGCTAATCTTGTTGGGCTTATTCTGATGAAAGTACCTGCGGTGTTCAGCAGTTGTGTTGCTCTCTACGTGATGGCTGGGTGTTGTGTGTTGTCCTTAGGTTAGTTAGGTTTAAGTAGTTCTAAGTTCTAGCGGACTGATGACCATAGATGTTAAGTCCCATAGTGCTCAGAGCCATTTGAACCATTTTGTTGCTCTCTAGTGTCTCTTATCTCCACTACCCTTCTTCTCGGCACTACCGCACTATTTTCTCCATATCGACATATTTATTCTTCCACTCCACGTAACACACCACCACTACCGTCCGCCCCCGCTACACACACACACACACACACACACACACACAATCCCTTTTAACTGTCACTCTTAAATCATCTCTCACAGCAAAGTGGTGCAATGTGTATGATACTGCAATAGTATTGCCGCGCGGGTTTAGCCGAGCGGTCTGAAGCGCTGCAGTCATGGACTGTGCGGCTGGTTCCTGCGGAGATGAGAGTCCTCCCTCGGGCATGAGTGTGTGTGTTTGTCCTTAGGATAATTTAGGTTTAGTAGTGTGTAAGCTTAGCGACTGATGACCTTAGCAGTTAAGTCCCATAAGATTTCACTTTTTTTTTTTCAATAGTATTCGGTAGCACAAAGGTTCAAAACCCAGTCTGGAGATGGCTATACCTGAATATTTGCATGGTCAGAAGGATGCAGTTGATTTTCTTCCTCACTCATTTTGAACTGAGCAATTAGTCAACTTCTAATAAGTGATGTAAGTGTCGACGTCCCTTTAATCTTCATATGTTTCTCTATGGTCGAGGAAAATTCCTTACCTCCGTGATCTCTCTTCCCCTATCCTCTCTGGTGTGCTTCTGCAAATCACACGCACATTTGTGGTATTCAGAGCTACGTTGCGTGCCTCAAGTACGACAAGCAGTCAGTTTTAATTAGCACCTCGAAATAAAAGTTAAATCAAAAACATAAATAACTCCGACCTAAAAATCTCTAAAAAGTAGAGAAAGTAACATGTATTGCGCTTTTAAGTTCGGGGGACCGCTAAGTAAGCAAAAAAGTAAGGAGTTGACAGCAGCTATCTTTTCTAGAGCAGCATACTTTGATTATTGCAGAGTGTGATCCTCTTCAATTCGACGTCATCTTTTCCAGTCCCGTGCGTCCCGCATCCACACCTCCACATAGATGTGAAGTTCCAATTGCTTACTATAAGGTTACCTTCCATTTAGAAGTCTGTTTCACGCAGCGACTGTTATATTGACTTGTAAATAATAGATTTCAGCTTATCAGTCGTCCTTTCTAATTTTTATTGGCAGATCTAGATTTCAGCTAGAAACTAGCTATTCTCAATGCACTACAATTTTTGCTCAATGCGTGTAATGGCTGTTGGTCGGGCTTCATCCACAGTCGATTGAATACTACTCACTATCAAAAATGATAGTGCATTCAGAATGGCTAGTTTCTTGCTGAAATCTAGATCTGCCAATAAAAATTTAAAAAGGACGATTGATAGCTGAAATCTGCTGTTTACAAATTACTTACTGTGGGAAATATGAAAACCAATCCGTCTTTAATAGCCCTAACATTGTTAAAGAATAGATTGCCCTATTTATTTTGTGTTATATTTTTACATACATACGAACAAAGTTTCATGCATTAATCTATCTTACGAGGTCTATGTCCTGCAGTGGTTTGAGGATAGCTTACTAATTCAGGCAGGATTACACCACAAGCGCTAGTCGCGCGGTACTCAGTGTACGGCGCGCCAGTTGCAATCAAGTGCGGCGACCGGAACAGGAGGTCGCGTGAGAGCAGTCGTCGTTGACGGCTGTCTCTGTACGAGGTGTGTTCATAAGGTTCCGGACCATTTACAATTTCACCTCAGTGATTTGTTGGAGGGAAATGCGGTTGGCATCCTTGCGCGCGCCTGTCTTTAGTGTGTAACTACCGGAAGTGCCATCGATGTATGTCTGTTAGTTCAGTATTGCATTGTGTATAATGTTGTTCGCACAGTTTGCGAATTTCGAGATAGCAAGAGGAACAACGAGTCTTTACAGAGAGACACCAAATGGTGCAGGAAGCCTACGGTGATAAGGGCTTAAGCTATACTCGATGTTACGAATGGTTCATACGGTTGAAAAATGACCCGAGGGAAGTTAGAGAGATCAGCTTCGCTCATCGCACCCTTCGACGTCTACCGGCGACGCTCATGTCAGGGACGTCAACGAAATTGTGCGTGCCAATCGCAGACTGACTGTCCGAGAGATTGCAGAAAAATGTAACATTTCATTTGGAGCATGTCATGAAATCCAGAAACAGCAACTCTGAACGCATTTGTTGTCGGCACGTTCTTCCCCCCAGAAAGACTTCCTTCAGGATAACGACATCGCTCGACTGGAGTGGTCAACATGTTCTCCAGACATGAACCCTATCGAACAAGTCTGAGATGATTTAAAATGGCTGTTTATGGTTGACGTAACCCACCAACCACTATGAGGGATCTACGCCGAATTGCCATTGAGGAGTGGGACAATCTGGCCCAAAAGTGCTTTGATGAACTTGTGGATGGTATGCCACGACGAATACAGGCATGCATCAAGGCAAGAGGACGTGCTTCTGAGTATTAGAGGTACCGGTGTGTACAGCAGTGTGGACCGCCATCTCTGAAGGTCTGGCTGTATTGTAGTACAATAAGCAATGTGTGGTTTTCATGAGCAATAAAAAGGGGCGGAAATGATCTTTGTTGATCTCTATTCCAATTATCTGTACTGGTTCCGGAACTCTCGGAAGCGAGGTGATGCAAAACTTTTTTTTGTGTGTGTAGTAACGAGTGTACACAGTAGCTGTCGTTGAGAAAAATCTCACAGCCGTTCATAGCAAATGCAATGCAACAAAATTTTTAGATACTAACATTAATTATTCATGCATCAATTATCTATTTCATGCGACCCACGTTTCCCGTTTGAAGTTCTAAAGGTTAAGTCTGTGGGGGCTAGGAGAAATATTTTTATACTTTTCAGTCCGTTTCAAACATGTTGTGTTAATTTTCTAAAGAATTTTTGTTTTGTACTTCTTTTTTTTTAGCCGACCAGCTGTAAATACATTGCTTGGTTTTTGGTTCTTGAGTTTTGGTAGTAGCTATCATGAGGCGGTCTCTGTTCGTAAACTGTGGCATGCTTACACTGTGTTTCGTAATTCCCGATCAAATGCTTAAAATATTTAAGATAAATGGGTAAAATATAAATTTAAAAATCACGCTAGCATCCTATTATTCAAATACTCCTTTCGCTCAGTCTAGGAAATCGCGTACATTCGACCCCAAATAAACAAGAAAACTGTAAAAGAGACATAAATTCATAGGTTCCATAACATGCACTGTTGACAATTTAGAAAACCAGCATTTGAAACCTGACAGCAGCACAACTCTGTTGCCATCAACATACATATTACGCCAGGACGACGAACATAAGAGAAAATAGTGCTCGTGCAGGGCATTATAGATACTAGATATTTTCCCCTCCTCTATTTCCCAGTGGAACACGAAAGATACGCTCCACCATGCACCGTACAGTGACTTGCAGAATAAGGGTGTAGATGCATAAGTGAATCTAAGCGAGAGTGAATTTAACCAAATGCGACGAAACGATTTACTTACAAAGCCATATTCTCCAGAAATATAAAAAAAAATGTGAATGCATGCCTGTTACACACTTACGAACTTGCAGGAGTTAGAAGTGTGTGTATATAAAATCAGATGCTTATTTGTGAACCTACGCGGGAATGGTGTATTTTGCAGGTGTTAAATTCTCTCTCTCTCTCTCTCTCTCTCTCTCTCTCTCTCTCTCTGTGTGTGTGTGTGTGTGTGTGTGTGTGTGTGTGTGTGTGTGTCTAAAGTGCTCCGAGGAACACTGAAATAAAAAAAAAATCGATTTGTTGAATTTCTTATCGTGTGGAGCTTCCGTTCTACAAGAATCAGACGAACCCTCGAAAAAATATTCGCGCAAATAATACATTGTTGAAAGCAAAATCTGATGACTGCACAACAAAACCTGGAATAAAAAATTCTAAGGCTAACAGTAGTTGCTTCAATGGTCTTTAAAACTGCTGCATCCAGTATGTAAGGGAACAGTTCAGCGTGTCAGTGTCTGTGCAATCTATGGACTGAGGATCTGCCAAATATTTTAGAGGGGTGTAATCCAGATAAACGCTTAGCAGACGAACGAGACTGCTCTGCTTGAATTCCTTCTGGATAAAACATTCAGGTTCAGAAAAGAAATGCGTCTTAACATGCTCAAAATACCAAACGGTCAAAGAAAGAACAGATTTCCTTAAGTGTGTCATTTTATATTTTTTTAGATAACTGCGATACTTAGTACACTCTTCCTTAATTCAGTGCGCATTCCATGGGCTTTTTTCCTTCTTTTTCTTTCAGAATATCCAAATGGCAGGCCGGGATCAAGAAAAACCTTTGAGAGAGAGTTAAAACTTCTGAATGTCTAAAAAATTTAGATTGAAATTTGTTATGTTGAGAAGGAGCTATCTGTTTTAATGAGAAAAGCTTTCTATTCCCAAGATTACATAAACACATTTATTTTCGACAACAGGTTTCGACAGGCTTTGCTGTCATCTTCTGGTCTCCAAAAACTTATTCACGCTGAGTTGTAACCTCATACCACGTAGTCATATTAGTAGATAAAGTGCAATACATATAGAAAAGTTTCTCAGAAATAGAACGTTACAACCAAAAAGCTAATTATGCACTGGACCATGTCCGTATATGTCCGTATATATAGCGCTCATAGATGATTGTCTTAAAAACAAAAAAAATATACACTAGCTCATCTGTTTACGTTAGCTTGATATGTTTGTCAGAGATAAACCATCGTAGACGGCGACTGTGGTACAGTCGTAGACTGAGTTTTCCCATATACGTTGTCTACTGAAACACGTAAAGCTAACGTAAACAGATGAGCTATTGTACATTTCACTTTGTATTGTACTTTTTTAAGACTTGACAATAATCTGTGAGCGCTACATATGCGGACATAGCCATGTGCACAACGTACTTTTTGATCCTAAAAGTTTTATTTCTGACAAACCTTTGAATAATGTGCTGCATTTTATCTACTAATCTGACAACTTGGAATTAGGTTACAATACACAGTGAACACGTTTTGTAACTGGCAGGTAACGACAAATCTTGTTGAAACCGATTATCGAAAGTAAATAAGTATTCATGCGATCTTTGCTACAGAACTTTATTCACCTACTAAAAAAATTAAAAACCGGCTAAGTGAGAACCATCTTTAAGCGCGAAAATCCATTGTGTTCCTTCTGAATTATGTCAGAGGCAGCATGCCGAACACGTGTGTCTTATCCTCCTTTCCGCCCACGTTCGCGGTCTAATCTGTCGGTCTGATACGTAGACAGATATCCTGGTCAGATAGACGTATTGACGTGCTGGCTATAGGTGCTTCTTTTTGCCTTTGCTCGAATCGTTTGCGGGCTCAAGCGTATAGTTTCACCAAAGACACGTTCTGTATTGAATGGAGAGTTTGTCAGTAGTGGATGTTGTTCCTGAAATCATTGGTTCTCACTGGAGTCTGCAGAGCCATCAAGCACAAGGGATCGTAACTGCTTCAGACGGTGACAACCAAATTTGTTTAGAGGAGGAGTAGAGGCATTTTACAACTCCATATTCTCCACTTAATATACGTAAAGTAATTTCTTTTTTTACCAGTGTATTTGAGCAGCATTGATAATAAGTCGTTGGTGTACTTCATAGGGGTAACCTGTAGCGGCATCAGGCATCAATGTGGCCGCCGATGACTACGGCGCTGTGGGCCTCAATGACAAACCGGTGGGGGGGGGGGGGGGGGGTCATTTTCTCTAGAGCCACATTTAGGAAATCCATGTTGATGTATACAGAAGAGATTTTCGCTCTCGAAAAACACCATAACACGTGAGCATAAAAAAAGTTCCATAATTCTACAAAAGATTGACTTCAGCTGTATAGGACTATGATTACATACATCTATACCCCATGTCCTTGTTTGGCAAAGGGAGCGACCTGCTCTTTTTTTCGAGACACTCGGACCCTTAAGTTGTTCCAGCGATATGTCATAAATGTTGCTTGAAGGGTACATGTTCTTCCGCATATGGTTTATATTGGTCACTTTCATGTTCTACTGACAAGAATGCTTTTTTCGTGTGTCATATTAGTTAACGCCTATCGGTAAACAGAAAAGAAAGACAAAGAAATACTTGTGATAAACAAGAATTGATAAGAGCGATAGACGCACTACTGAGCAAAGGATGGGGTTTAAAATAAAGCGGCAAAATATGGGAACGGTCTTAGAGATTCCAACAGTGTACAATCTTATAACAATATTTGATTTAATAAGTGTAAAATGTGCGCCAAGGTATAAATAAAAAATAACAAACGGTTTTTTCGCAGATTCTGTAACGCTTCATAAAACTGGTTACTTTTTCCGTCATTTATAATACCTCAAAACAACTGCAAGAAATGCCACAGAATACACTCAGCAAATTGTAAATAGACAGAAAAGAAATTGTGGAAGTAAAGATGAAAACACAAAGTGTGGACTCAGTATACCGACTCTTCCTGTACTCATTTCTTGCCGAATTAGAACTCTACTCCGTGTCTAATAGCCTCGTCGTCGAGGAGTGTTAAGCCGTAACGTTTCTTTTGTGGTGCGTAGTGTACGTGAAGATCAATGAAGATCGCTAAAACTAATCAAAGCTTGCAGTTAAAAATTCGTATTTCTTGTCAGATTGAGTAGTTGAGCAAGTTTTAGATACGCAGTGTCCTCAGATGTGACTTCTAACGACATATTAATAGATAGATCCACACCAATATCGGGTTAACGTGTCTCCCGTCAGCAAACTGTTGTCCAATACGATTCTGTGCACATGTCCTCAAGGAGTGACATCACGAAAGATGGTTCTGCTTGTTGGCATATTTTCGTACTGCGGCATTGCTATTTGAGGAATCTACTCTTAAGTCCTCCACAATGGTGCTAATGTAGAGGCGGCTTAATAGCGCAAGTCAGTCGTCTGTGCTATTCTGGGCTTCGTTCCATAGTGAAGTACAATTAGTTATGCCTTCCGGCGAGTCCAGGAATGGTGAAGCACTACTTCTACCTGTTTGGTGCTGGTCGTTTCAGTTCCGTATAGTTGTCGCTTTCCTGCCTGACACTATCTGTTAGTTCATTTCTTCTTCTTCTTCTTCTTCTTCTTCTTCTTCTTCATAGCATTTCGGGTACTAACTCCCCTCTAAAACTGTGTGATCTTGTCCCATGATGCCGTTCAATGTGATGTACGCCATAAATGACGTAAATCACAGAAAATGTAAGTTCGGATTGTTACGTAATGTCCTCTTTCCCAAGTAGGACGCCAGCACCATCTCGTCCTGTTCCTGGAAGATCTCCTGCACAACGACGATGCTCTCGATGCTGTTGCGTACAGGTACCGTCAGTGCTAGGTTCTCTGTATCTTAAGCGGCGAGAGACCCGAAAAAACCTGACAATGCGTTCTTCGTTAGTATGGCGACTATGATGACTCGATGTGACTTTTACTTCAAAAAAATACAGTACTTTCGTGAATGTTGTAGTTGGAGAACTAGCAGTAGTATAAATTGGGAAAAAAGACAACCTGTTGCCAGCCATCACACAGCAGTATGTAGCTGTTATGGTCACAGCTCATATTTTTCTAACGTATTTCTGTGTGGTATTAAAACTACAAAATTCAGACCATCCATGCGCGATAGTATGATCAATCAGCTGTTCGTAACACACCTTAGTGACGAACCGTGTGTCACTCATAAACGCACTGCCACGGTATGAAAAATTATTCACCTTTCGTAACTCCACCAATGAATCACTGACTAGGAGAGTGTAGAAATAGTTTCTACGTAACCACATGTCAAATCGTTGGTCTCTCATCTGACGAGACCGTTAAGTTTCACACACGTGTTAGCACTTCTCTTTGGTATTAAGTATTCAATAACACAGTACATTTAAGAAGGAATTGAGTTAACTAATTATAAAAATAGCTGTAAGGCGGAGTTTTTGGAATAAATTCTACTACCGCATTTCTTTCATATGTTATAACGCAAAACTTACGAAAGATTTTACTAAAATGTAACATCAAGAATCGACAACACACCGATGGTTCTTAATGAAACTACAAACGGTCGCAGTATCCCACGGTCGCAGTTGAGAGATTTTTCTAGTTACAATAAACCTATCTTTCAATAGTCAATTACGTAACTGCAGCAGTGCATCCGATGGAAGAGAATCAGATTTGCACTAAATGTTGTGATAGGAGTAGTATATCGAATCTAAAACGAAATACTTATCTTGAAACAGTGCTCGTTGTCGACGAGAGTTAAAGATTTTCTTGTCTTGTAAAATGTATATTTAGTTGTCAGTCAAAATTCCATATAATCTGTCATAGCACTCTATACTAATACCCACAGTCAGTAACAACAATAACCCATGAGTATGATAGTATACTCTGTATAAACGAATGACTTACCAGAAATCAATAATTTTTAAACATAAAACTTTCTTATAAAAATGCAGTATGCATTTATTTTTAACAATAACAAAAACACAGGTTTTGGAAACAACTGATTTATCAACTTTGTTGCTACCACTTGCAGAAGTTCCAGTATCGAAATACTATTGGTTCATACATTAATGTTAAAGGTTATGAATATTTAAACAGTTTACGTGTTTAGCAGTTGGCTATGCCGTTAGCAATGTTTTACAGAAAGTTCTATTTCCAAATTCTATGTCTTTTACACAAAAGTTGCCGTTACATAAACAACTTAACGGCTCCCTTGATTTCAAATTATCGAAATGACTGATGGTAGAAATGTTTACATGAAATATCAGTTTGAACGGAATCGTAATTTTGTGTAGGAATGAGATGATGAACTTTGTCTTCTGCAGGACATTAAATTATTTCAAATGATGTCAAATAATGAAATCTCATTCTGGATGTCAAATAATGATTAAAATACACATAGGATACATAAGAAAATTATAAAAATTGTAAAGTATTGCGTACTTTACAACACTAGACGCGAGTATTGACTACTCCTTCGTCAATTTGCTATTGGGTATTTCATCATCCAGATGCTGCAGTTGGTCAGCTAATCCCTCACCTCATCTCTCTACCTCTTAAGTAAGTCAGTCAGTCAGTTGTAGAAGTCGGGTCGCACCACAGGAATAGGTTTCCACACGAAGTAGGCATAAGCGCTGAAACAGCAAACGATTTTACCGTTAACATGAAATATTTTAAAACAGACTGAGGTTCATGGAAGATAAGGTTGCTCAACCTTCCGCAGCTTGCTCTTCGACGAGTAATCTTGCAGAAATGCATCTTTATCGTGGCAGGGATGTGAGACTACGCCTTCTTCCTTGTAAACGCGAGATTTTCCCATTATGCCATTTTCCCTAGTGCTTGGTTGAAGTCTGGGTCAAAGTGGTACGGTAAAATCCATCCGTCGCGATTATATTTGGGTGGGGTGGGGGGAGAGGATGGTATCATTCATTGCATCCCTCAGACGTATGTCAGTTACTGTGAACACAACCGTTGTTTCCACGAAGATGACCATTATATCAGGCAGACGACACACATTCTGCCCCCTACCCCCCTCTCCTCCCTCTCCCCCACCTTTCAGTGTATACACACACACATTTGTAGGCTGTAGAACAACACATTTGGATGCGATCCTCCGATGTTTGACAGCAGAACTAAATTTACTTCCTTGGCATTTTCGTGTCGTGGAGGGGTATACAATTATCGGATGCTATGGTCGCTCGCAAGGAAAATGTTAATAGGTAAGCAAATTCCCGAGTAGTTTACCAATTTGTATTATTTTCGTGAAAACGTCCTTCGTTGAAAATAGTAAAAAACCTATTAGAATCGTTAAAATATTTTGTAGTTGTCGGGGTGATAAGATCCAGTTATAGATAGGTCCCTGCCTCCCTATTGGATATGTCTTGTGTATGTATATATATATATATATCTCCCCACCACTTCAACCAGCAACAAGGTATGCCCAGTCCCGTCAGCTGCCATTGCCATTGTACGAGCGCACTTACTATGCCTGTAAAAGTATTGGCTTCGGTACTGCATATTGGCTTTGGGTTGTGATTCGGCGTTTTCAGTCACTCTCTTTCGAACTCTGCTTTCTATGCAATGGTACCAGAGTTTCTAGCACTGGCAGCGCTTTTCTTTCCTCATAACTAGATAATTTTCAAACAAATATTCTAAAAATGGTTTTTTTATTTGTTGAACATGCGCGCGCGCGCGCTCTCTCTCGCTCGCTTGCACGCACGCACACGGTTTTCACTATTTGACGGAATGATCATGATTAACGTTTTTGGGTATGCAATTTATTACCTCTACTCCAGACAAGTCTTCCGACTGTAAATACTTCGGCGGGGTTCTCACGGTGGTGATACGATACGCGATGCGCCAACACAAATCTCTGTCGTTCATGCTGGCACAACAAGGAGTGCTGCTCGCTCCATGCAACGGTTTCGTACGATACACATAGTTGGGAGCTCCAATGTTAGGCGCGTAATGGGGCCCCTTAGGGATATGGCGGCTAAGGAGGGGAAGAAATCCAGTGTGCACTCCGTGTGCATTCCGGGAGGACATTCCTGATGTGGAACGGGTCCTTCCGGATGCCATGAAGAGCGCAGGGTGCAGCCAGCTGCAGGTGGTGGCACATGTCGGCACTAATGACGTGTGTCGCTTTGGATCTGAGGAAATTCTCTCTGGATTCCAGCGGCTATCTGATTTGGCGAAGGCTGCCGGTCTTGCTTACGAGATGAAGGCAGAGCTCACCATCTGCAGCATCGTCGACAGAACCGACTGCGGACTTTTGGTGCAGAGCCGGGTGGAGGGTCTGGATCAGAGGATCAGAGGGTTTTGCGATCGTGTTGGCTGCAGATTCCTTGACTTGCGCCATAGGGTGGTGGGGTTTCGGGCTCCGCTGAATAGGTCACGAGTTCACTACACTCAGCTGGCGGCTGCACGGGTAGCGGAGGCTGTGTGGCGTGGACTGGGCGGTTTTTTAGGTTAGAAGGCCTCGGGAAAGTGCGGGATGGGCTGCAATGTCAAAGGGTGCTTGGCAATTACAGGACGTACTTGGATCAAGGAACAGTTGGAATTATAGTTGTAAATTGTTGTAGTTGCGCTGGAAAAGTCCCTGAGCTTCAAGCGCTAATAGAAAGCACAGAAGCTAATATCGTTACAGGTACAGAAAGCTGGCTAAAGCCTGAAATAAGTTCTGCAGAAATTTTTACGAAGTCTCAGACTGTGTTCAGGAAAGATAGATTAGGCAGAATTGGTGGTGGAGTGTTTGTGTCTGTCAGTAGTGGTTTATCTTGTAGTGAAGTCGAAGTAGATACTCCGTGCGAATTGGTATGGGTGGAGATTATACTTAACAGCCAAACTAAGTTAATAATTGGCTCCTTCTACCGACCCCCTGACTCCGATGATACAGTTGCGTAACAGTTCAGAGAAAATTGAGTCTCGTAGCAAATAAATACCCCACTCGTACGGTTATAGTTGGTGGGGACTTCAACCTTCCCTCGATTATGTTGGCAAAAATACTTGATCAAAACCGGTGGTAGGCAGAAAACATCTTCCGAGATTGTCCTAAATGCTTTCTCCGAAAATTATTTCGATCAGTTAGTCCACGAACCCGCGAGAATTGTAAATGGTTGCGAAAACACACTTGACCTCTTAGCCACAAACAATCCAGAGCTGATACAGAGCATCATGACTGATACAGGGATTAGTGATCACAAGGTCGTTGTAGCTAGGTTCAATACCGTTTCTTCCAAATCCATCAGAAACAAACGGAAAATAATTTTATTTAAAAAAGCGGATAAAGTGTCACTAGAAGCCTTCCTAAAAGACAATCTCCTTTCCTTCCGAACTGTCTATGCAAATGTAGACGAGATGTGGCTCAAATTCAAACATATAGTAGCAACAGAGGTTGATTCATACCTCATAAATGGGTAAGAGATGGAACGGATCCCCCGTGGTACACAAAACAGGTCCGAACGCTGTTGCAGAGGCAACGGAAAAAGCATGAGAAGTTCAGAAGAACGCGAAATCCCGAAGATTGGCTAAAATTGACAGACGCGCGAAATTTGGCACGGACTTCGATGCGAGATGCCTTTAATAGGTTCCACAACGAAACATTATCTCGAAATTTGGTAGAAAATCCGAAGAAATTCTGGTCGTATGTAAAGTACACAAGCGGCAAGACGCAGTCAATACCTTCGCTGCGCAGTGCCGATGGTACTGTTATCGACGACTGTGCCGCTAAAGCGGAGTTATTGAACGCAGTTTTCCGAAATTCCTTCACCAGGGAAGACGAATGGAATATTCCAGAATTTGAAACACGAACATCTGTTAGCATGAGTTTCTTAGAAGTAGATACCTTAGGGGTTGCGAAGCAACTCAAATCGCTTGACACGGGCAAGTCTTCAGGTCCAGATTGTATACCGATTAGGTTCCTTTCAGATTACGCTGATACAATAGCTCCCTACTTAGCACTCATATACAACCACTCGCTCACCGATAGATCTATACCTACAGATTGGAAAATTGAGCAGGTCGCACCAGCGTTTAAGAAGGGTAGTAGGAGTAATCCATCTAACTACAGACCTGTATTATTGACGTCGGTTTGCAGTAGGGTTTTGGAGCATATACTGTATTCAAACATTATGAATCACCTCGAAGGGAACGATCTATTGATACGTAATCAGCATGTCTTCAGAAAACATCGCTCTTGTGCAACGCAGCTAGCTCTTTATTCGCACGAAGTAATGGCCGCTATCGACAGGGGATCTCAAGTTGATTCCGTATTTCTAAATTTCCGGAAAGCTTTTGACACCGTTCCTCACAAGCGACTTCTAATCAAGCTGCGGGCCTATGGGGCATTGTCTCAGTTGTGCGACTGGATTCGTGATTTCCTGTCAGGAAGGTCGCAGTTCGTAGTAATAGACGGCAAACCCATCGAGTAAAACTGAAGTGGTATCAGGTCTTCCCCAGGGAAGCGTCTTGGGACCTCTGCTGTTACTGATCTATATAAATGACCTGGGTGACAATCTGAGCAGTTCTCTTAGACTGTTCGCAGATGATGCTGTAATTTACCGTCTAGTTAGATCATCCGAAGACCAGTATCAGTTGCAAAGTGATTTAGAGAAGATTGCTGTATGGTGTGGCACGTGGCAGTTGGCGCTAAGTAACGAAAAGTGTGAGGTGATCCACATAAGTTCCAAAAGAAATCCGTTGGAATTCGATTACTCGATAAATAGTACAATTCTCAAGGCTGTCATTTCAACTAAGTACCTGGGTGTTAAAAATACGAATTCCAACTTCAGTTGGAAAGACCACATAGATAATATCGTGGGGAAGGCGAGCCAAAGGTTGCGTTTCATTGGCAGGACACTTAGAAGATGCAACAAGTCCACTAAAGAGACAGCTTACACTACACTCGTTCGTCCTCTGTTGGAATATTGCTGCGCCGTGTGGGATCCTTAGCTGGTGGGATTGACGGAGGACTTCGAAAGAGTGCAAAAAAGGCAGCTCGTTTTGTATTATCACGTAATAGGGGAGAGAGTGTGGCAGATATGATACGAGAATTGGGATGGAAGTCATTACAGCAAAGACGTTTTTCGTCGTGGCGAGATCTTTTCACGAAATTTCAGTCACCAACTTTCTCTTCCGAATGCGAAAATATTTTGTTGAGCCTAACCTACATAGGTAGGAATGATCATCAGAATCAAATAAGAGAAATCAGAGCTCGAACAGAAAGGTTTAGTTGTTCGTTTTTCCCGCTCGCTGTTCGGGAGTGGAATAGTAGAGAGATAGTATGATTGTGTTTCGATGAACCCTCTGCCAAGCACTTAAATGTGAATTGCAGAGTAGTCATGTAGATGTAGATGTACACGGCGAGGGAAATTTCAAGTCATCTGATGTGCCTAAAGAATATTGTTTCATGCAGATGAAGCAATGCTACAGCTGCCTCTGTGGGTAGGTTCTCAGTAAAACTTTTACTTTCTTATACGAGAAGTAAAAACCTCCTTTGGGGTGAGGGAGGGGGATTTATGCATACAGTGTCTTTCTCCTATGGTTTTGGGGAAGCTATTCGAAAAAAAAAACATTGAATTTTTTGCTTTCACAGTTTCATATCACAACTCGATAATAAACTTTTTCTTCTTGCTATTAGCACAATATGGGAAATTAAGTAAAAATAACAGCGAATGTTTGAAAAGTTTGCTATGAAAATATAGTCGCTTGTATGAAATTTAGCTAACGTATGGAAATTGTTTTTAACGCTGCAAGGAGAGCCGTAGCTCTACCTAGTGTCGCGTAACTACGTGGCATATTTGGTAGCTGTCCACGAGGAGGCTGGCAGCGAAGCGCCATGCACATCGTTACTGCCACATGTAGTATCTTGTTGCTTGTACTGCTTACTGCAACACATCGGGTCACCTCACTAGGAACTGCGCGCTATTGCCACCTATGCAAAGCCTCGGGCGTTCACTAGTACACAATCAGTTAAAACACTTAAATGACTTGAATTGAACACCGAGCGAGGTGGCGCAGTGGTTAGCACACTGGACTCGCATTCGGGAGGATGACGGTTCAATCCCGCGTCCGGCCATCCTGATTTAGGTTTTCCGTGATTTCCCTAAATCTCTCCAGGCAAATGCCGGGATGGTTTCTTTGAAAGGGCACGGCCGACGTCCTTCCCCATCCTTCCCGAGACGGATGACCTCGCTGTTTGGTCTCTTCCCCTACACAATCCCCCCCCCCCCCCCCAACCCCCAACCTTAATTGAACAGTCAGTCCGTTAGATGTGATCCCATTTGTGGACATGTGTTGAACCTTCTGATGTAGCACAAATGATAATCTACATTGTCAGTTACAAATTAACTAGCGAACCTTCACGTGTATAGCACTAAGCATCTACAATTAGATGACGTGTCTGGCACATTGGTAATTTTGTTTACGGTTCACGGCGTAGAACTATGAACAAGATTCAGAAGTAGCGTTAGGTAACTGAATATCACCACCTCCATGTAACTTCAACGATTTAAGCAGCACATAGCAGGAAAGTTATCAGGAGGGGTGAATTTTACCTGTTACCCATATAAACGGTGTTTCGAGTGTTATCGCGTGGCAGTAATTGGAGCTGGAAGCTGCTGCATCAACTAGTTCGCCTTACTAAATATCTGATACGTCCTGATACGATGAGAGAGTCTACAGTAGCTCGCGCCGGCCTAACGATAGCTGTAGCTTATGGAGGCCTGGTGGTGCAGTTGGGCGGCATTACTGCCATTCACCGCTAAATGGAACGGCATTGTTTTCAACTAACACATTAAAGCATTTAGGACTAATCCTCGGCAGGAGACGTAACATGAAATGTCCACCTCCTTACCATCCAGCACAAAGCCCAAAAACTGACAGACCGCACCTGGGTCTACAGCCTTCTACCATGATACTTACCTGTAAATCGATCAGCCACACTATCCTAAAATATGTCAAATTTTCCTGTATCTCCGCCTAAATTCTACAAATCCCATCCACTGCGCCCCCCTTCTACATCCACTTACTCCCATCCTGTACCATCTCATTCATTCATTTACCGCACATTCTTCTCTTCATTGACCACCTTCGGATCCGACACATTACTAGCAAAATTCAATCCCGACACCCAATATCTAACCCACTAATCACCATTCCAGGTATCCAGCTGTGCCACTACATCCATATACCACCTTCAGTGCACCTATGTGCGCTATCAACCACTCCCGTCGGAATTTCAACCAGCTCCAACTCCCGAATGACGAAACCCGTCTCGAGATACACCCACTGTTCTAACACTAGCATCTTTCCATTCTCTCCTTCACCCTTCGTCCACACTGCTGACTTCTAGTGCCTATATTCGGTTCTGCACAACCCCAGAGTCATACTCACAAGTCCATCTTCATTAGCAGTATCATTTTCATGTGTCACCAGCATCACCAGTAGAGCATCGCATCATTCACATTATTATCGGTGCCTATATTTTAACTATAATACCAAATCATCAGTAGAATTTTAGAAGCCAATACGAATATTTTCCACCAATGTGTTTAAACAAAAATTGGCCACGTGCTAGTAGGACTCGCGCACTGATGGTCCCGTACAAATTTAATTACGTATATAGACAGTTCATCCATTTCGGGAATAGATAAATCGACCATTTTTGTCTGTTGTTGACGGATACTGGTTCTCGCAGACTAATTTGGCAGTGTTGGTTTCTCATACAACTTGAAACACCATATCTATGTGCAATAATACTTCCTAGATATCATACGATTGATAAATTCCGAAACGCGTCTTATGAGCAACGAAGTCATTCCTTGCCTCATGTTTGACTGTTACCGATGCGAACCTGTCAGACTGAATGCAGAACTATTGAGTGATTTAACTAGAAGTTTGAAGTTGGATAACAAATGACAAAAGAAATTCTTTTGGTGTAATAGAATTGGGTATTAACAATTTTCTGAGTTTTTTCGCATTACGTGTACTGTGAAACCTTGCTTCTTGCCAAATTTAATCATTCCATATCTAGGGGAAGTACCCCATAGGTTTTGGTGAGCGGGTTTGCATGAACCAAAATGTGCCATAAATGGCCGTACCTTTTGATTGAATTGACTTAAAAGCTAACGTTTATTACACCGCCAAGGACCATAGAGCTTAGTTGTTGTTGTTGTTGTTGTTGTTGTTGTTGTTTTCTTCTTCAGCCCAGAGACTGGTTTGATGCAGCTCTCCATGCCATACAGTAAAGCTGCTTGCCCTCGGGAAAAATTAAGGCTGTAGTGTCTCATTGCTTTTAGCCGTTCGCTGTACCAGCACAGCAAGGCCATCTGATTAATGTTACAAGGCCCGATCAGTCAATCATCCAGACTGTTGCCCCTGCAACTACTGAAAAGGCTGCTGGCCTCTTGACAGGTACCCCTCCACCTACGGTACGGCTATCTGTATCGCTGAGGCACGCAAGCCTCCCCACCAACGGCAAGGTCCTTAGTTCATTGGGCGAAGTATGTGACATAAATTTCAACTTGATACATGCACCGGTTCCTGAGAAAAGTTGTTTCTAACAGGCGGAGAGACAACAGACACACAAGACAGTGGACCTATAAGGGTTCAATTTTTACTAATTTAGGTACGAAGCCTAAAAAAATTCTCAACGTTACTTGTATGAAAATGATAAATAACTTCCACCAGTGCGTGTTTTAAAACATCATTTATTGTTACCTATCTCTGTGTATCTTAATCATCTTTTAAATATGCGTAACCTTTATTTGACTAGAGGCTTTTTATCCGCTGCGATCCCGCTCGTCTTGCGGGGAATGGAAATGAAAGTAACGGCAAAAGACGGTTAGCAGGAAAGAGGCGATATGCCTTTGAGAGATGTTACTTTCATTTGGATAAAAGCTTATGTCCAACCGTAACATTGACGGAAACGAGACCGTAACTGAGGAGTCGACGCTTTGACGATTCTTTTCCCATTTCCTCGACTGTTGTACGTTCGGCTCTGTCGCACAATAGAGAACGAGTGCAGTGTACATCTTCTCAAGCACGTGGCGTCTGTTGTGTGCCGCAGGTGGAGATGGTGCAGTGGACGTTCGAGGACATCGACTCGTCGGGCGGCGAGCTGAACCGGCTGTCGGACTTCCTGGCGCGCAAGCACTTCGACCTGGTGATCAACCTGCCGATGCGCAACGGCGGCGCGCGCCGCGTCTCCTCCTTCATGACGCACGGCTACCGCACGCGCCGCCTCGCAGTCGACTACTCCGTGCCGCTCGTCACCGACGTCAAGTGCGCCAAGCTGCTGGTAGAGGTGAGCGCGCCCACCCGCACTGCAGGCGCGTCGCCGCCTTCTCCACAACTGGCGTCCACCGTCAGAGCACCACAGCCGATAACGTGAAGTCCCATTGTGCTTAACCCTTTCGTGGGCAAAATTATTGAGCAGGTCTTCTTAATGAATGGAGAGCAGATAGTAGTTAACAGATAGGTATATTTATCATACAGAATATCAAATTTGCTCCAACTGTGAAAGTGAGGTCACACAACAAGGTGGGAAGTATTCTTCCCACTGCCCTTCCTTGGAGTTAAATGACAAAAGCAACTTTCTCAATATATGCCATATTTATTTGATAAATTTACTTCTCTTGTAACAAGGATTGTTCACAATTACTTGCCATGGAATTTTCTGAAACATGGGTCTATGCAAAGTGGTATTTGACAATATGTACAAACACAGCGAGTGCTCTTTTCCGCAGCATTAGTACTAAAATGACGGCACGTCCTGTAGGTTTCTCTCAAAATTGGTTGATGCTTCCCTACAGCCACAAGACGAAAATCTTCAGGTACTTTACCCCTTTTTGCCAGAAAGACAGGTTTTTGGCCACGCCTTTTGTGGGATGAGAAACCAGCAAACAATTGTCTGGCTAGATGGATCCTGTATGTGAGCTGATCGTGCTGTCCACATTCTCTTTTACCTATTTTCCACAGGATAAAACTGTTCACTGCTGCAACGTCCACCAGGAAATAAAATATTCTGTGCCACCGTTTCACAGAACGTCTGCCAATAGCATACCTTTCTCGTAATTGCTCAAACTTATCGACACCACCCATTATTTTGTTGTATTCTGCCACAACTTCAGGACACGAAATCTCTGTACTAGTACCATCTTTGTTTTTCCTTTTCGCTGTGGCTGTTTCTCATGGGTCATGATTTGAGGGCAGGAAAGTGACTGGACGGTTATCCACCCCTTTTACCTCACAGGTGGTTCCTTTTGTTTCAAACTGGAATTTTCCTCGTTCCAATTTTACGTTTTCCTTCATAAATTTGGGCAAATCAAAAGTATTTACCTTATACTACAGCTTCGAGGGAAAAAATCACTAAATGTGACGCAAACAGCACTGAAAGGCTCCTCTACAGAGCAACACTCAGCTATACAATTCCTCTGCGCAAAGGTACAGCAAAAACTGCGGGAAATTCCGATTGGAAGTAGTACCCTACACCGTTCACTAGGTGGTAGCACCGTACAGAGGTGGGAACTCTGAATCCCACGGGACTAGGAGGGAGTTCATTATAGTGGCAAGCATGTTTTCCACTGCTCACGAAAGGTTTAATTAGTCAGATCCAGTGATCAAGCAGGCCAAGGCAACATATCGACACTTTGTAGAGCATGTTGGTTTACAATAGAAGTGTGGGGGCGTGCGTTATCCTGTTGGAAAATAATCCTGGAATTGTGTTCATGAATGGCAGGACAACAGGTGGAAACACCACAGTGACATACAATAACCATAACTCCAGGTGCAGAACCAGTGTGTCTAGCATACTGGCAGGTTGGTTGGCAGCTCTCAACTGGCCCCCTCCCAACCACCACCACAGCCATCACTGGCACCGAGGCGGAACCTATTTTCAGTTCTCCACCCTGCCCTCCAAGAGCTCTCTCTTGACACCACTGAAATACCAAATGGCGGTGGTTTGGGATCAGTTCAGTGCATGCTACAGGGCGTATGTCTCGGAGCTGCCCTTGAAAAAACCGATTTGTAACAGTTCGTTGTCACTGTGGTGCCAGCCGTTGCTCAGCTTGCTGCTAGAAATACAGTACGATGCATCACATCAATACACTGATCAAAATTGGTTCAAATGGCTCTGAGCACTATGCGACGTGACGTCTGAGGTCGTCAGTCCCCTAGACTTAAAACTACTTAAACCTAACTAACCTAAGGACAGTACACACATCCATGCCCGAGGCAGGATTAGAGCCTGCGACCGTAGCAGCAGCGCGGTTCCGAACTGAGGCGCCTAGAACCGCTCGGTCACATCGGCCTACAATACGCTGATCACAATTATCTTCCCTCCCGTTAGTGCCACGTGGCCGTCCAGAGCTCGGTTTTTTTTTTTTTTTTTTTTTTTTTGTGACTGTATATGCTCGTGACTACCACTGCCAGCAATCAACGACCGCGGCGACATTCCTGCCAAGCAATATCACAGAAGGAACGTAAAGCTTCTCGTAGCCCTATTACACAATCTCTTTCAAACTCGCGAGGTGTTGATAACGACATCTTTCTTGCCTTAAAAGCATTCTTGACTAACAACTCACCACGTCGAATCTCAAAGGCAACTAACGCTTACGACCATTACAGTGTGTCTTTAAAGCAAACCTGATTTGCATCCTCATAAGGGCGCTACTAGCGCCACCCGTACACGACTGGAACGAAATTTGAACAGACGTGATCTTTCCGATGTAGAAACGCGCCTATCAGGTCTTGCGTATGTCGCGTAACTCCTCCTTGGTGTTGCAATTTTTACCCGTAGCTGTATTTTATTCAGCTGTGGATCGTAGAACCAGAGTCGTACCAAGGTGACCCTGTAAAGAACTGTCAAAGCTTCTCTTCTTCCCTTCCTCCCATAAATCCCACCCTTTTCCTATCCGGGTTAGCAAATTTTATGATTTCGTACGATTTAATAAAAATTAACAGTTATTGAAAAATGTTGCTTATATGAACTATATTGATAAAAATATTGCAAGCAACAAATTAAGTATATCACTGTAACTAATAAGTTTCAAACAGCTTAATCTAAATTAAAAAATTTGAAAATTATATCTTACTGTTTATAGCAGCTACTGCATACCGAACCTAATATAATGTAGAATAAAGAGCAGATTTTATTTGTTCCTCGTAAGTTGATAATACAGCATAAATTAATAATTAAAATAGAAGCAATAGGGCTGTAATTAAGAACAGAGAAAAGAAAACAAGATCTCCTGTTTCGCACTCAACATCGGCACGTGTCTGCAGAACACGAAGCCAGAGCGAAAACACTTCATTGTTCTTGTAAGGGTTCACCGACTTGTATTCTTTCTGTTACTTTGCAGATACCCTTTACTACAGAATTTCATTCCTTCCCCTTATTTCCTTGTCGTGCAAAGGTTACATTGAGAGATGATACATAGTGAATACTTTCCATTGTTGTTGATGTGGTCCTCAGTCCTGAGACTGGTTTGATGCAGCTCTCCATGCTACTCTATCTTGTGCAAGCTTCTTCATCTCCCAGAACCCACTGCAACCCACATCCTTCTGAATCTGCTTAGTGTATTCATCTCTTGGTCTCCCTCTACGATTTTTACCCTCCACGCTACCCTCCAATGCTAAATTTGTGATCCCATGATGCCTCAAAACATGTCCTACCAACCGATCCCTTCTTCTAGTCAAGTTGTGCCACAAACTTCTCTTCTCCCCAATCCTATTCAATACTTCCTCATTAGTTATGTGATCTAACCATCTAATCTGCAGCATTCTTCTGTAGCAACACATTTCGAAAGCTTCTATTCTCTTCTTGTCCAAACTATTTATCGTCCATGTTTCACTTCCATACATGGCTACACTCCATACAAATACTTCCAGAAATGACTTCCTCACACTAAACTCGATGTTAACAAATTTCTCTTCTTCAGAAACGCTTTTCTTGCCATTGCCAGTATACAATTTATATCCTCTCTACTTCGACCATCATCAGTTATTTTGCTCCCCAAATAGCAAAACTCCTTTACTACTTTAAGTGTCTCATTTCCTAATATAATTCCCTCAGCATCACCAGACTTAATTCGACTACATTCCATTATCCTCGTTTTGCTTTTGTTGATGTTCATCTTATATCCTCCTTTCAAGAGACTGTCCATTCCATTCAACTACTCTTCCAAGTCCTTTGCTGTCTCTGACAGAATTACAATGTCTCGGGGAGAGAATTCGCGTTAGTGTTTTGCAGCTGTGACTTATTAAACTGATAGTTCGGTAATTTTCACATCTGTCAACACCTGCTTTCTTTGGCATTGGAATTATTATATTCTTCTTGAAGTCTGAGGGTATTTCGCCTGTCTCATACGTCTTGCTCACCAGATGGCAGAGTTTTGTCAGGACTGGCTCTCCCAAGGCCGTCGGTAGTTCCACTGGAATGTTGTCTACTCCGGGGGCCTTGTTTCGACTCAGGTCTTTCAGTGCTCTGTCAAACTCTTCACGCAGTATCGTATCTCCCATTTCGTCTTCATCTACATCCTCTTCCATTTCCATAATATTGTCCTCAAGTACATCGTCCTTGTATAGACCCTCTATATACTCCTTCCACCTTTCTGCTTTCCCTTCTTTGCTTAGAAGTGGGTTTCCATCTGAGCTCTTGATGTTCATACAAGTGGTTCTCTTATCTCCAAAGGTCTTTTTAATTTTCCTGTAGGCAGTATCTATCTTACCCCTAGTGAGATAAGCCTCTACATCCTTACGTTTGTCCTCTAGCCATCCCTGCTTAGCCATTTTGCACTTCCTGTCGATCTCATTTTTTAGACGTCTGTACTCGTTTTTGCCTGCTTCATTTTCTGCATTTTTATATTTTCTCCTTTCATCAGTTAAATTCAATATTTCTTCTGTTAACCAAGGGTTTCTACTAGCCCTCGTCTTTTTACCTACTTGATCCTCTGCTGCCTTCACTACTTCATCCCTCAAAGCTACCCATTCTTCTTCTGCTGTATTTATTTCCCCCATTCCTGTCAATTGCTCCCTTATGCTCTCCCTGAAACTCTGTACAACCTCTTCTAGTTTATATGTCCCATCTCCTTAAATTCCCACCTTTTTGCAGTTTCTTCAGTTTTAATCTGCAGGTCATAACCAATAGATTGTGGTCAGAGTCCACATCTGCCCCTGGAAATGTCTTACAATTTAAAACCTGGTTCCTAAATCTGCCTTACCATTATATAATCTATCTGATACTTTTTAGTATCTCCAGGCTTCTTGCATGTATACAGCCTTCTTAGCATTAATATAATCCCTTAGAGTTTTGCTAACAATTATTTCATTAATTTTTCAGTAATGGTCATAGGAACAGAAGACTATACAATATTATGAAAACAAATTCTGATGAAAATCATGACGATGATTCACTCTAGAATTAAAATGAAAGTTAAGGTCTGAAAAATTCTGTAAGCATGTTTCAGTAGAAAATAATCTCGCAGCTATTTTCCCTGGGAATAAAAATGTATAAAATTATAAATTTAAAAATAATTGGACTGTAAATGAACATTAACAGTGACGAGGCAATCCATAAATTATGTCGTTCTGTACATTTATAATCAAATGTGCGCGCACCGTAGACGGTACCTCTTGGAGACATTATGTAATAAAATTGATTTCTGCTGTAGTAGTTTAATGATTTGTGATGGATCCATTTCGGCTAGACGGCTATCTTCAGACCACCTGAGAATGTTACACGACATTTTATTTATTATAATATTGGTTAATCAAATTTCCCGATATACAAATTTGGTACGTAGGTCCATGAGTCGTCATTGTCCGCTGTCACCTTCTGTTGTATTATAAAATGGTGTGGGTTTAGGGCTTATTCTATACGTTGTCAAATAATAAAAATTACAAGAAAGGACCATTGACAACAGAAGCAAACAGCAAACGAGTTTTAGCTCAAGAGTCCTAAACCTACACGACGTTATAAAACAATACAGGGAGACAGCGGCTACTGACGTAGGTACCACATTTGTATGTCGGAAAATATCATTGACCACCATTATAATAAAATAATGTTATATAATTTTCGCAGATGGGAGTCTAGCCGAAAAAGATATATTACAATAAATATACCGTTAAACTACTATAGCAGAAATTTCGATTTTATTACATATCATCTCAGAGTTTTATACGTTTTACAAAAAACGTTTATACAGGGGGAGGGGGGGGGGGGCACCGTGATAAGACATGACGGAAAGAGGACTGTTCTTTTTAAAATGTGACGTTACAAAATCTTCATACCAATCTGTATAATTATACCCAATAACGAAAAGATAACCAATTCAGTATCAAACAGCAATTTTTTTTTCTGAACAGTTCCTGAAAAACATAAGAGAAACACTACATACCGAAAGGATACGCAAATACAATTTTTTAAACTTTCCTTTTTATGCAAAAGTAAAATGTTGTCCTATAAACTAAGTTCTGATATTGTTGTAACTTAGGTTCATATACACACTATTTCCGTTAGAGACGCAGCGCATAACATGCTATCCTATTTTATGGGCGCAAATGCAATAGATACGCCCCAAAGAACTTCGCAAATGCACCGAAGTACGTGACAAGTGCACTTTGCCCCTAGCTGCTAGGCTATACACATGAAGTGTCCAGGTCTGCGATATGTATTCTGTTGCGTTTGGTTGTCGATTATACGCTTCACTCGGAATTTCGGTGTTAATAAGCTAACAGGCACAGGTGTGTTCTATCTCACGGTTGCGACCCTTACTCCCAGTTTATGTACCAAGTGTCTTGTGCATGGTCTAGTCGATCACTCAAGACCAGCTCACTCACTCACTTTCTTGTGTGACAAGGGTTGTAGGGCAGGAAAGTGTAGTAAATAGATCAAGCGTGGTCCCTTACATATGGAAGTAAACAAGATTATCTCAAAACCTTTAGGGTCGAAATTGCACAGATGGTTGAAAATCCTAAACAATACTGTGGGATAATGAACCAGTAATCGCAAATAAATCTTGAGCTTTTTATTAATGTGTATAATGTACACCTTACAGCAACTTCAGATCGTTCCGTTTGTTCAAAATGATGACGCGTCGTCTATTTTCAAGCATTACCACAATGAATAAAACTTTGCCGCCCTTTCTCAACCATTGTATCCTGTACTCTCTAGCAGCAGCAAGGACCCGATCCACCAGTTCCTCGAGAATTTCTATTGAATTTCATACACAAACGTAACAGCGTAAGAAAAACCCATAGGCACGATATCTGGACATCGTGCTTGTCATTGGACAAGAACTCCCTTTCTTATCTAGCGTCGAGGGTAACTTGTTCATGGGAATGACGCGTCATTGTGTGCCAGCACATGTCGAATGAACACTGGGTAGCGGCCACCATTGGAACCGTGTGGCAACAAAAATGATTCTGTCATACTCGAGTCAGAATAACTAAATTACAACAGAGACCATGTAGGAAGGCAGTGCTGCCGCGTCGTTGTTGTGCGCTCGTTCGACGACATATAAACAACATAGACAGGACAAGACGCCCCATATTTGAAAACAATAATTTAGAAACATAGCCGCCAAGTTTTGCAATGTTACGTTTGGTGATAATAGGTTTCATTCGTTATACAAAAAAGATTGCAGGTGCCACTCGAGATTTTTCTTTCTTTATTGCCCGCAGGGCGTTTTCCGGGAGTTAACCCTCGAAATACCAAGGAGGCGAAGTAGGGGGGGGGGGGGGCGGAGGATACTTTGTGCCCGCCTTTCGAATAGCTTTTAGTGTAGTCAGGTACTACATATTTTAAAATAAAAAAAGACATTTGTTTTAATGAATTCTTCTACCAGATTCCATAAATGTTTTAAAATTTTCAGTTAAACATTTACCCATAAATGTCTCAGTATTAGATTTGACTTTCACAATGACTGTCATATTCAATATTTTCATGTACAGGACCCTACTTTCACACCAGTATCTCTTTAAAAAAGTATGTTATGAGTAAAAATCGACAATTCTGAGCGAAATATGCATTTTTTAAAATTTTTGTGGAGTTCAAAAAGTACTCCCTGCCCCTTCTTGGCAGTACACGTTACTGAAATCGCGTTGGTATTGCTACGAGTGAGCTGAAAAACATTTTCAAGTTCTGAATTCTACTTTTTAAAAAGAATGTTGTTAATTATAAGTCAACAACACTTAACAAATTTTGTTTTATAATTATTTTTGGGTGGGCATGAAGTACTTCGCCCTTCTATCCCTTGGTAATAAATGTTATTAGGAATGTGTCGATATTAAGAGGGGCTTTTCGTGTGCTATGGTATCTAAAGCGTTGTTGTCCTTGTGGTTACTGAAGCACCCGTTGTGCGTCGGATGGATAGTAATGATGAACCGGGGCTCTCTCAGTTGACTGTTTACGTCTTGTCGCTGTGTTCGGCCATAGTTCACCAATTCCTGCCAAAATTGTCGAATAGTGGTATCGCTCCTATTCAAGTGTCGAGCGACTTGCCGATTTTCCCAACCGACTTCTTTCAGCCCAAGTAATGTCCAGTCTTAAATGCTGACATAAGCGTATGATTTGACGCGCTTCTGTGCGAGGCACATTTACTGTTCAAGTGAGTACACGGAATGAAATTCAAAAAGACTCTATGCCCTGGTATCGACATGTTCCCAGTTTACTACACGTGTAAGCAGCACGGTGAAACTGCGCTGCAACGTCACACATTCATCCATCGACCGCCAAAGTTTACAGTCTTACATTTTCTGTCCATCTACATCTACGTGATTACTCTGCTATTCACAATTGTCTGCCAGAGGGTTCAATGAACCACCTTCACGCACACTCTACCGTTCCACGCTCGAAAGGCTCGCGGGAAAAAACCAGCACTTAAATTTTTCTGTGCGAGCCCTGATTTCTCTTATTTTATCGAGATGATGATTTCTCCCTATGTAGGTAGATGCCACCAGAGGAGAAAACTGGTGAATGAAATTTCATGAGAAGATCCCGTCACAACCAAAAACGCCTTTGTTTTAATGATTGCCATTCCAATTCACGTATCATGTCTGTGGCACTCTCCCCCCTTGATCACGGGGACCCGTGCTCGATTCACGGCCGGGTTGGGGATTATCTCCGCCCGGGGCTCGGTGATTGTGTTGTCTTCATCATTCGAGACGTGGCGAGACTGGAAATAGAAAGGGTGGGAACTTGTACGGGCACTGATGACCACGATATTGGGCGCCCCACAAGCTATCATCGTCATCATCGTCGTCGTGTATAGGTTCGCAGAGTGCAATACAGGAGCTGGTATGTTCCCGCTGCGATAGCAACCACATAGCACTATTTTTAAATTGTACAAGTGGACTTCAAAAAGTAAGTTACACAACATTAAAGCAGGCCCAATAACTTTTATTTAATGCTGCGCTATACTTCAAGCTGACTCGGGTACGTGACACAATTTTTCAATATAGCCACAACGTCTCTGTAAACGAGGATCGGAACATTCTATCGGTTGTCCAGTTCCTCGACGATGTAAATCCACTCCTTGGTCGTTTGAGCCATTCTAGAAATACTGTATGAACGTTCTCATCGTCGTACAATCGTAAAATATGTGATTTCTGTGAATCAGTTCCTCGATAGCCTGGTTCAAATGGCTCTGAGCACTATGGGACTTAACATCTATGGTCATCAGTCCCCTAGAACTTAGAACTACTTAAACCTTAACTAACCTAAGGTCAGCACACAACACCCAGTCATCACGAGGCAGAGAAAATCCCTGACCCCGCCGGGAATCGATCCCGGGCGCGGGAAGCGAGAACGCTACCGCACGACCACGAGCTGCGGACTCGATAGCCTGGAAATCATGTTGTGAGATAGATGTAGACGAGCTTACTTCCCGAGAGGATCATTCACATATTTGCGACCTTATCAAATTGTTGGCATTCTAAACATTCATGGTGGTGTCTGATTGTACTATATCGTGTCTCCCAATCACTTTCGCGCAACGACGCTCTGGGCGTGTTTTTTAGGGAATTGACTAGTTTGAACCTGGGACCTGTTGCTGGTAAGGAGACGCCAGACCACACATGACATGTAGAATTCAGAAGAGTTCAGTGAGACTAGCGATGATATAACCAAATACTAAATGATCTCAGCGTCAGCTCCACTGCACTCCCTGTAAAAGAATCTTAATTCTAACTAAATATAGTGGAAAGGGTTCAAGGCTTTCCTATTTTTAGTTAGCTGGTAAAATAACGTCGAAAAAGCAGTTAAGTTTACCATTGGTAACTTTACTCTACTCACAAAACATCATTTATAAATTGCACTATTGATAAAAGGAAATGTTTTAATACAGGATGGTAAAAACCAACTGCGTTCAACAAAAATGTGAACGAATATTCCCTGAATGGGTTTCCAAGTTCTACAATCGATCGAAGGATCACCTATGCCATATCACATCTATAACCTAGGTTTAATTTAAGTTTCACAAAAGAGCAAACTATAAAAATGGTCTACAGTGACTCTCAATTATCTTTAATAACTTATCTAACTTGTCGTAAATTACAGTGGCTGATGTGGCTACTCAATAACTATATAAAAGAAGAATCATCGCGTTTCAGATCTGTTCTTCAAGTGGCAAATGTGAACACCATGAGTTTTAATTAACGATCACCATTAGTTTTACGGAAAAAAGGGGTGTAACAGATGAGACTTCTGCAGTTCTGAGTGAAGCCTTATGCGCTCAAAAATGCGGCATCGCGTGCGTTCATTACCTTGTCGGTGTCTAAGCAGCGTCAGGGCGGCAGCGGCCGGCGCAGCAGCCATCCAGCCCGCCGTCTCGGAACTAACTCTCCCTAACTTCTCCTTACTACAATTTACCGAAGTTAGTTTAAAAAAACTATCTGGCTATGTTTTCATCTGACCAATCAGGGTCTCAATGTTAACCTTAAGCTCCGCCTACAAAAATTCTGTCTATCCAATAAGAAACGTTATACTTTTCGTGGTTGGGCAATGTTTTTAAAGTTTGCAACGTAACAGAGACGCTAAAAAGTCTCACGCTAAAACCTGCAGCTAGTGTGATCCTTTTAGCGTTATCGTGAGATCTATACTGTTCTTCTGGAGGGCTCTATCTTTTAACATGGGCTGGGGAGTGATCCTAATGTAACAGACACGCGAAAAAGTCTCACGCTAAAACTTGCGGGTGGTAGTGGCCCTTTTTGCGTTATCGTAAGATCTATACTGCTTTTCTGGAGGGCTCTAGCTTTTAACATGGGCTGGGGGTTGTCCTTGACATACCTGAGACGCGAAACAGCCTCACGCTAAAACGTGCGGGTTGTATAGTTGTACAGGTAGGCTCGCGGCGTGGGTGCCCAGCCCCTACCTTATCTAGCTGAACACGGCTCTGCTCTCTGCTTCTGTCCTCGTTTCTCCCCTCGGAACTGCGTCTGCCTCACGGTGGGAAGGTACGACATGCATTTAGGCATTCTTGTGTTAGTCTGTGGTATTCCATTTGCTCACTCGTTACTCGTATTACTTTAGTTAATTTAATGTCACGATTTATTCCGAGCTATGTGACATACTAGTAGATTTGCTTATTATGTTAGGGTTTTCATGTAAGGTGTTGGATGTGCCTGACACCTTACAGCATCTTATCATCGCGGATGGACACGACGTTGCATTTAATCTATACACCGCCAGAACTAAAATTGTAAATCTGTGTGCAGTTTGGTGTTCTGCCCACAAGAATCGTGCTGTTTTTGCGTCCTCAGACTTTGTAGTATGTTTGCATCTGCTGCGACACTTCAAACGCACGTGTGATGCACCTCTCATCCGTACCTCAGGAGAACTGTGTCCTCAGGAAAGCCATAACACGTACTTTCTTCTGACAGTGCGCCACTCTTGTTGTACAGTAGTCTTAGCGTCGGACGACATGTGTAACTTACTTTCGGAAATCCCGTCGTACGTAAGCGCCTACGAGAAACTGGATCCTTGTTGTGTTAGAATAGTTGGATATTACAGACTTCTTTCGCATAAAAAGGGACTTTCGGTGAAAAATCGTATGAATCGTAACTAAATCATTACTGTTCTCCAAAGCTCTGGAGATCACGTGTCCGTTATACCAAAATAGTCAGAAAATAACTCTGAAAGAGCTCGGATTCAGCCTGTATTTTGTCTTTCTACAGAGCGGCGTTACACAGTGCTCGAATTCGTCGCACTTCCATTCCATCCATAAGAAGGTAAGCTCACGTCCTTACCTGTCCGTCCACGTTGTAGTTTTTTGTAGCTCCCTTTAGGCAGATGCTGCGAATGTATCCAGACACATGAAGAGCCAGCATGGGCCATGGATTAGATGTCCACGGGCACCCTGCCGTGAAATAAAAAAGAACTCTGTTAATTATTAGATTGTCTTTGAGTGGGCTGCGGAACCTTATTGAGAAAAGCTCTTTCTCGTTGCACTGCGTCATTTGAGCAAGACTACATTCATTGATTAGAGAAGCACGTTGCATGTAGGCTAGGATGCAGCGCCTAATTACAGTCCATACTATGGTTTAGCAATATAGTTTCTCATAGTGTACATTTTTTTCCATTCTTATGTTAGTAATTCAAGAACATGGTTTCGGAAGGATTCATTTGGCCATAAAACTTGTGGATTCTGGGAGTGAGGCATTAACTTTATTTTCTTTCTACACATTATCAACTGTTTGGCATGCCATGTGACTTACGGCGTTGTTATGATGAAAAATAATGTGGCATTTTTGGTTGTTCTTCCTGATTTCATTAACGACTGTGACAAACAGATGTATACCATTCAGCACGAACTGTCCGTATACCCTTTAAAGTAGTGGTTGCATTATGCCCGTTGTAACCAAAGAAACAAGGTATAATTTTCGTGGAAGTGCGTCGCGAACGATCCATTTTTGTTGGTTTCGGTTCATTTTCGATGTTTTACCGGACTCTCATGAAATGATAGTACGGGAAAATCCCCACTTCATCGCTCGGAGATGCTGGGTCTCATCGCTCGTGCACCGACTATAACACCACGTTCAAACTCACTTAAATATTAATAACCTGCGAATGTAGCAGCATTAACGGATCTATCAACTGCGCCAGACACGTTTGGTCTCATAGGCGTTGCCGGCGGCAGTGCCGTCTCTGTTGTTAACGTCTCTCTGTGTTTGAATACGCGTGCCTATACAGTTTCTTTGGCGCTTGAGTGTAGTATCGCTCTTTGGAAAATACTTAAGCGTGACACGGCTTCCACCGTGAGTAAGAGTGGGGCTATACTACTCTCACGTAGTCTCGTACACATAATTAAACAAATGATGATTCATATATGTACAAAATTTGGCCAACATTTCTCCTGATGTTCCTGAGTAATGATGGCATGTCAGGCCCTTTTCACGTCCACACGTAGGTGTGATAGGTAGTTCCTACCACTTAGAAACATTCATGGTCGTACGCAAAACTCCCCGCAATAAGATGAAAAGGTAAAGGAATGCAAAGAAGACGGAAAAAAAACAAATATTCATTTTTATATGTCAATTATGGTAAGCATGTAGTAAGTTAAATGTCAGGTTGGTGCAAAAGTTCGTAGCGTTTTCGTTTTGCATGTCTGTATTCCGGTTGCTGTGAGTTTATTTATGGATTATCACATTTTATTTGTAGTTCACTGTTGCTATTTGAGTTTAAATTTTGTCATTTAAAGGTACTGAGTGGAGCTGCGGACGCTAGAAAATAATGCCAAGTGGAGAAATCGGAAAATTTGCCACATACTTTTATCTTGGAATTCAGTACAGTGGTGGAGCCAGAAAATTTGCGCCGTGTATGGGGATAATGCCGTTGGACAGAGCACGGCAATGAAGTGATTTTCACATTTGAAGACTGATCGTTTTGACATTAGTGACTCTCCACATTCAAGAAGACTTTCGGAATTCGAAGAAGATCGTTTAGACGCATTAATGATCCACGTCACTGTTTCCGAGAACCGATAAATATGATGAACTATGATCATTGCACCATCGTGCGAGATTTGCATGCAGTGGGGAGGATTCCAGAATCAGGTGAAAGGATATCGCATGCTCTACGCCAAAATCACAAAAATCAGCGTGGTCATATGTCCATCTCTGCTTGTTTGTGAACAACACTGACAACTCCTAACGTGTATCTTTACTGTTGACGGGAAATGGAGTCTTTACGCTAACATAAGGAAAAGAAAGGAATTGTTGAGCCCAAACAAAGCAGCCACTCCACGTACAAAGATCTGCGCGCGTCCACTAAGAGAATGTCGTGCATCTGGTAGAACAGTGATGGTGTGGTGTACTACGAATTGCTTGTCCGAGGTGTAACCATCTGAATTTACCGTCAGTAAGTGAGAAGTCTGGCAGACGAAGTCCAAGGTCAAAGACCAGGAAAACTGCGTCAGGCAATGCTACTCAACGATAACGCCTGCCCCCCCCCCCCCCCCTCCCCTCCCCTCCCCCCATCCCCACTCGGCATTCTGCCAGACGGAGAAAAACGCTATACTGGAGCTTGATTGGGGAGTCATTCCGCACCCACCTTGTTCAGGTGATCTTGCACCCTCAGATTTTCACCCTTTCCGCTGTTTATCGAACAGCGTCCAAGGAGCGTCCTTCCCGGATGAACATGGCTCGACGAGTTCTTCGTCTCAAAACCACGTAATTTCTGCTGTTGTAAATAGGGAAGGGGGAATACGTTATTGATGACTGAAGTCTTTGTTATGTGTGTCTGTTGTGTTTATTAAATTTGCGTAAAAACTTTACGAACATAATACACGAACCCAATAATAGTAATGGCGTGGGACGAGGGCCTCCCGTCGGGTAGACCGCTCGCCTGGTGAAAGTCTTTCGATTTGACGCCACTTTGGCGACTTGCGCGCCGATGGAGATGAAATGACGATGATTAGGACAACACAACACCCGGTCCCTGAGCGGAGAAAATCTCCGACCCAGCCGGGAATCGAACCTGGGCCCTTAGGATTGACAGTCTGTCGCGCTGACCACTCAGCTACCGGGAGCGGGCACGAACCCAGTGAACACACAGTTCATTCTTTCATGAAACTTGCAACAATAAATGCAAATTAGGGAAAGATTTTTTAAAACTAAGAGCTGTAGCAGGTGTGGTGTGAGAGAATGGGTTGGAAGAGGGTAAGAGGAATGTGATGACGCACAGTTACGGAACATGAGGGAGAAGAAAGTGCCTTGACTTAGAGAGAAGAAGAGAGAAAGAAGCATAGCTCTACGAAGATAAGAACATTGCCTTTACTGTTCTACAATGAGGAAAATTGTCGAGATACTGTCATTTTTTGAGACACGTTTACGAGGATTACAGAAGGAAGTGCTTCAGTTTCTTCTTGAATCTATAGGGCATTAAACTGTACGCAGAGTGCAGGCAGCTTTTGCGAGAGGAGACAGCAAGAGCGTAGTTCGTGAATGCTTTTATTTTATGAATTGGCACAGCTGCCGTAATAGAGACCTTGCTATGATAAGTACTTAATCTCTGATCCGAGGTACTGATGTGCCGATGAAGTATGCATAGCGTCTGGTAATCACGTAACTGGTGAGGCCGCAAGCACCCGGACTGATCGTAATAATCGCTGATGCGATCATATAGACGAATGTTACAAATGCAGCGCTTACAAGCTTTTTTTAAAATTATTTCTTATCCCTTGGTGTTTTTAAATACTCGTGCCGTGTTGGGTTACATCGCAGTAGATGTCCAAAGTACCTAGCTGTTTCCTGATATGCTACTGCCGGCCGGGAGTGGCCGTGCGGTTCTAGGCGCTACAGTCTGGAGCCGAGCGACCGCTACGGTCGCAGGTTCGAATCCAGCCTCTGTCATGAATGTGTGTTACGTCCTTCGGTTAGTTAGATTTAATTAATTCTAAGTTCTAGGCGACTGATGACCTCAGAAGTTAAGTCGCATAGTGCTCAGAGCCATTTGAACCATTTGATATGGTACTGCAATACCGTCAGAACAACAGGAGACATTTGTTCACGGATTTCTGAACTAATTCCGATGGGATACTAAGATTACTAGAGACTTTTTCGCATTTAGTTTAATGCCCAGGTTTCGCGTCCATAGTATCCCTAACGGCATATCATCATCCGTCAGGACGATAGCCGTATTGATATCTTCAGGTCTGGCGCTTACGTAAAGCTAGAGCTAGAGGTCGTCTGCATAGATATGGAATTTACAGGAGGAAAATACCGACGATATATTGTTGGCATACAAGGAAACACACCGGGCACACCTGACGGAGCATGATTCATTCGCACAGGCGACACACTGCCATCGCTTTTTCAAGTAGCTATCAGAACACTACAGTGCAGTGCACTAACTGAAAATCACAGCTGTCGAATTTTCTGAGCAGTATGTCAAAGTTTACGGTATCAGACCCTTTGCTGAAGTCCAACACTTTGCTGAAGGCAACACTGTTGTCCATGGCATATTTCAAGTCATCACTGATTACTGCTGTGTTTCTGTTGTGGTTTTTACGAAGGCCGGACAGATATTTGCCATACAAGATGAATTTGTGTATGTATTCAGCAATATGATTTTGAAAAATATATATCCCTGCGCTCTCACCACGGAGGATGCTAATTGTTCTATATCACAAGTTGACTGTCGATTTTCGATTGTAGGCATAAATCGGGCTGTATTCCTGGACTAGGATGTGTTCCATTCACGAGAGAATTATGATTACGCTGATGACGTCGTTGCCTGTCGCTTTACAGGAGATTCTCACTACTGCTTCTCTCGTTATATTTGTTACGTGTTTCAGGTACAAAGTGTCGTGATAAGTTACGTAGTATGAGTATTCGATAGTTCAGTCCAACATGGGAATTGACTGATGCTGGGAAAAATTAGTTCAGTTCGTCAGATGTGGTCTGAAATACAATTTTTGATATTGTCTTTATAGCTCTATCTAGGCGAGTTTTGTGTCGCTGCACACAAATGAACGAGAGCGCCTGATCTCGCCATTCAGCAAGCATTGTTTCACCGCGTTTCATAGGTCTCTCTCTCTGCATTCTTCGTAGCGTTTTGGTATCGGATTTGTCATGAAATGTCTTTAAGCAGGACCCCTACAATGGCTACATCAGCAAAGAAGGAAAGTAAGAAATAACGTACTGTATAATTTCTAGCGGGTATGTCTTAACAAAAATAGTGAGGGAAGATTCGCCTAAGACCCACTAAGCTGGGAGTACCATTCAGACAGCTGCACATGTAGATTAGCCTTCTTGCATTGTTTGTCCTCCGCATGCCTACACCAAGTGAACAAAAGTATCCGGACACCACCAAAACATACGTTTTTCATATTACGCGCATTGTGCTGCCACCTACTGCCAGGAAGTCCAAATCAGCGACGTCAGTAGTCATTAGACATCGTGAGATAGCAAAATGGGGAGCTCCGCGGAACTCACGACCTTCAAACGTGGTCAGGTGATTGGGTGTCACTTGTCATATGTCTCTATGCGAGATTTCCATACTCCTAAACATCCTTAGGTCCACTGCTTCCTATGTTATAGTGAATTAGAAACGTGAAGACACACGTACAGCACAAAAGCGTACATGCCGACCTCGTCTCTTGACTGATACAGACCGCCGACAGTTGAAGAGGGTCATAATGTGTAACAGGCAGACGTTTATCCAGTCCATCACACAGGAATTCCAGACTGTATCAGAATCCACTACAAGTACTAGGACATTTAGGTGGGAGGCGAGAAAACATGGATTTCATGACCGAGCGGCTGCTCATAAGCCACACATCACGCCGATAAATGCCAAACGACGCCTCGCTTGGTGTAGGGAGCGTAAACATTGGAAGATTGAACAGTGTAAAAACGTTGTGTGGAATGTCGAATCACGGTACACAATGTGGCGATCTGATGGCAGGGTCTGGATATGGCGAATGCCCGGTGAACGTCATCTGCCAGCGTGTGTAGTGCCAACAGTAAAACTCGGAGGCGGTGGTGGTATGGTGTGGTCGTGTTTTTCACGGAGGGGGCTTGCATCCATTGTTGTTTTGCATGGCACTGTCACAAGACAGGCCTAAATTGACGTTTTAAGCACCTCCTTGCTTCCCACTGTTGAAGAGCAATTCGGGAATGGTGATTGCATTTTTCAACATGATCGAGCACCTGTTCATAACGCACGGCGTGTGGCGCAGTGGTTACACGACAGTAACACCCCTGAATGAACTGGCGTGCATAGAGTCCTGACCTGAATCCTATAGAATACCTTTTGGATCTTTTGAACGCCGACTTCGTGCCAGGCCTGACCGACCGATATCGATACCTCTCCTCAGTGGAGCACTCCGTGAGTAAAGGGCTGCCATTCCCCAAGAAACCTTCCAGCTCTTGATTGAACGCATGCCTGCGACAGTGGAAGTTGTCATCAAGGCTAAGGGTTGGCCAACACCACATTGAATTCCAGCATTACCGATGGTGGACGCCACGAACTTGTAAGTCATTTTCAGCCAGTGTGCCCAGATACTTTTGATCACTTAGTGTATATGTTGTAATCAGTACTTCGACGTAATCGTCGGGATGCGATGAGATGGCAAATACACTCCTGGAAATGGAAAAAAGAACACATTGACACCGGTGTGTCAGACCCACCGTACTTGCTCCGGACACTGCGAGAGGGCTGTACAAGCAATGATATCACGCACGGCACAGCGGACACACCAGGAACCGCGATGTTGGCCGTCGAATGGCGCTAGCTGCGCAGCATTTGTGCACCGCCGCCGTCAGTGTCAGCCAGTTTGCCGTGGCATACGGTGCTCCATCGCAGTCTTTAACACTGGTAGCATGCCGCGACAGCGTGGACGTGAACCGTATGTGCAGTTGACGGACTTTGAGCGAGGGCGTATAGTGGGCATGCGGGAGGCCGGGTGGACGTACCGCCGAATTGCTCAACACGTGGGGCGTGAGGTCTCCACAGTACATCGATGTTGTCGCCAGTGGTCGGCGGAAGGTGCACGTGCCCGTCGACCTGGGACCGGACCGCAGCGACGCACGGATGCACGCCAAGACCGTAGGATCCTACGCAGTGCCGTAGGGGACCGCACCGCCACTTCCCGGCAAATTAGGGACACTGTTGCTCCTGGGGTATCGGCGAGGACCATTCGCAACCGTCTCCATGAAGCTGGGCTTCGGTCCCGCACACCGTTAGGCCGTCTACCGCTCACGCCCCAATATCGTGCAGCCCGCCTCCAGTGGTGTCGCGACAGGCGTGAATGGAGGGACGAATGGAGAAGACACGTCTTCAGCGATGAGAGTCGCTTCTGCCTTGGTGCCAATGATGGTCGTATGCGTGTTTGGCGCCGTGCAGGTGAGCGCCACAATCAGGACTGCATACGACCGAGGCACACAGGGCCAACACCCGGCATCATGGTGTGGGGAGCGATCTCCTACACTGGCCGTACACCTCTGGTGATCGTCGAGGGGACACTGAATATTGCACGGTACATCCAAACCGTCATCGAACCCATCGTTCTACCATTCCTTGACCGGCAAGGGAACTTCCTGTTCCACAGGACAATGCACGTCCAGCACGAACGCTGGTCCAACTGAGGCGCCAGGTGGAAATGGCATGGCAAGCCGTTCCACAGGACTACATCCAGCATCTCTACGATCGTCTCCATGGGAGAATAGCAGCCTGCATTGCTGCGAAAGGTGGATATACACTGTACTAGTGCCGACATTGTGCATGCTCTGTTGCCTGTGTCTATGTGCCTGTGGTTCTGTCAGTGTGATCATGTGATGTATCTGACCCCAGGAATGTGTCAATAAAGTTTCCCCTTCCTGGGACAATGAATTCACGGTGTTCTTATTTCAATTTCTAGGAGTGTAGAAACCTAATTCCGCAATGTTGTCACAATTAAGTTTTTTGTGCTGTAGCCTCTTTCAGAGACAGATATGCTCACAAACAAAAACTGGATTAATATTTTCGTGAAAGTTCTCTCTACTGTTGTCTATATTATATTCGAAACCACCTCCTACATTAGGAAAAGGAAAAAGAAAACTATCACTCGTTTTTCTTAGGTTTTCTTTCATTTCTAGTCACAGGCTCGCAGTGCCATAGGGCCATTTTCTACTGTCACAGTATTAGTGTCTCTCATGGAGAATTTCAGTTCTTCATTGTCTTTCGAAATTAGTCTTCGCTTCAGATTGTCACTAAGGCTCTAATAGAACTGCTTCCTAGTAATTCGTGTAGTCATTCTGCTTGATTCAGTTCTGTGAACCAATGAAAAGTCGTGAAGCGTCATTCGGAAAGAGCTTTCTATGCTTCTTTCGTGCAAGCACTTGGCAGTCACTTCAGTTGTTCAGTGGCTCTTATTTACGTCGTAATTGTCTTATATTATGGGGGAATATTATCACCGTCCTTTCGGACGTACTGTGAGATGATAATGATCGCTTCAATAACATCAGAAAGCAGTGCAGTGTTGCATACGGACTCGGGATGACATGTTTTCTGCAGTATCTTGAACTCTTCCCTTACATTTGGTTTTACTGTCATTCCATTCGAACAGCTATTAAAAAGAACATCAAAAGGCTGATAGGTCTTCTGTACTGCTTGACTGCACTAAAGGTTGATCCTGCACCTAACTCTCTGCAGCAACTTGACAGTTCATGTTGATTGTTTGGAGACTGATGGTAAACCGCAAAGACCTTGTTAAAAAAGATATGATTCACACCAGGAACCTCTTGAATTGCGTCACCAACCCCTAATTCAATTAAGTGGTACAAAAAATACCATATGAAAGGTTTGTTGCACTTGTTATTAAGTCGTTCTAAAACACCTAAATACCTACCTGGTGTTACACTAACACTATCACTGCATGCTCCTATCAAACTTTCATTCAATTAGTTTGAAGAGAATCCATGGTGCGAGAGAGATTTTAGTGATATCCAAGAAGAAGGTATTTTACATTACCATCACTAATGTGTAGCCTTGTATACTTTATTACAATTGATTGTGATGCCATGGATGTAGACGCCTCGATGAATACAAAGATCTTGGAATTCTTCAATATTATGAATGAGCAAAGATTCTTCCTCATAGTGACACAGTCAATGATGTTGGCACGACTTATCTTATTATGCAGTGTGGAGACCATTTTGAAATAGAAAATTTATGGTAAGGGCCTATTGGACCAAACTGCTGAGGTCATCGGCCCCTAAACTTACGCACGACATTTGTTACTGCTATGGACAGTACACACACCCATGCCCGAGGGAGGACTCGAACTTCCGACGGGGGACGCCGCGCGGACTGTGACAAGACGCCTCTGACCGCGCGGCGAGACCATTTTGCATTTGCGAATCCACAAACTTGTGAAAGTTTAAATTAATTTGTTACTCTTGCTACAAAATATACCGTACGAAACACTTTGCTTGTACTTCCAAAAGTATGTGTCTGCTGTTCAGCTACAAGGTTTCTTAGAACATTGTTTTATCTTCGTCGGCATGCATGTATATGGGTCTCGGAATCCTATGTTTATCAACACTTTTTATAAAGATGGCAACTGAGCTTGTTTATTTGTAGAAACTGGACCCACAGAAATACTACTCGGTTTTTTAGAAGCTTACACGTCCTGTGATTTACTCACTCGTATGGTGCTTAGCACATTGGACTCGCATTCGAGAGGATGACGGTTCAATCCCGTCTCCGGCCATCCTGATTTAGGTTTTCGTGATTTCCCTAAATCGCTTCAGGCAAATGCCGGGATGGTTCCTTTGAAAGGGCACGGCCGATTTCCTTCCCAATCCTTCCCTAACCCGAGCTTGCGCTCCGTCTCTAATGACCTCGTCGTCGATGGGACGTTAAACACTAACCACCACCACCACTCGTATGTTCTGCACATCTTTACACGCTCAGTGTTCCATCTTGCCGTCCCTACACTAAAACCACTTGTATTCTGTGTTAAATTCTCTCCATTACTGTCATTCGAACCAACAGGAGAATTGTGACGCCAAATAACAAGGAATTACTTGACATGACTGGCTTTTATCTTCGATACCTGTTCCAGTGCTACTATTCACACACCGATGAGCCAAAACAATAGGACCACCTGTTAAAAAGCATGTTGGTCCACTTTTCGAAACAGTAAAACAGCGATTTTGCTTAGCATAGCTTCTGCAAGTCCTTGATATGTGGCACCAGATGTCTGCTCACAGGCCACTACATTCTCTAAAATTATGGGATGACGGTTTGTGGGCAGCTGGCACCCGATGTGTGTTCCAGTGGGTACAGATCAGGGGCATTTGCTGGCTAAGACATCAATGTGAGTGCACTGTCATCCTCCTAAAATCACTGTAGCACTTTCCTGGTCTTGTGTCTGGGACAGTTATCCTGCTGGAAGATATTATCGTCATCAGAGAAGACCACAACCCTGAAGGGATGCACGTGGTCCGCAATAATGTAGACATAGTGCACAGTTGCCATGGTGTCTTAGAGATACTACCATAGGGCCCATAGAAGCCAAAATCAATGTGTCCCATCGCATAATTCTGCCCACACCAGACTGTAGCTGTGGTGCGGTACACGCTTCGAGCGACCATTCACCTGGATGACGGCGTGTCAGGAACCAACCATCGTCTTGGTGTAACAACAACAGCGATTCATTCGACCAGGCAACATATAGCTATTGATCCGTAGTGAAAGCTCATTGCTGTGCCCACTGCAATCGTAACTCACTACGTCGTTTAGTCAGCACGGGAACACAGACGGGTAGGGGACGTGTGATGTGGAGCTCCATGTTCAACAATGGCCTTTGAACTGTGTGCCTGCACCAGCATTGTACTCTGTTGTCAGATCTGCCTATCCTGGATTACACAGCGGGCGATCGTGCGACCACTGTTTTGTGATAAGACGTGGATGTCCAATACTATACGGACTACTCGTTATTTCGGCATCTTTCAACCACTTTCCATACGTCCTTACGACAGCAGTAGGGGAAAAGCCGACCAACTTCGCCACGTTAGAGATTCTAATTTCCAGTCGCAGCGTCACAACAATGTGTCCTTCATCAAAACCGCTTATGCCAGTCGATTTCCGAATTTGCGGCCCGTATCTTCACTATAATGACTACCCATTCGTCTCTGTTCAGCTTGTATTCTTTTCTTACCGCGTCACGTGCCCGAAGCACCATAAAGGTATTCAACCTCGCGGTGGGCAGGTCATAATGCTTGTTCTCACCAGTGTATATGAGGTCGTTATGTTTCACTTTCTTTCGAACTATGCACAACATCATCTGTAGTCGAAATTCCTCGAAATAGATTTACTGACGTAATCTACTATATTGCGTTACGTACTGGCAAATGACGACTTTCAATGATAAGCACACTTTATACACTTACTACTGCCAGGCTTTAAAATAGCCAAGTAATACCAATACGTAGAATCGCAGAGGTGAACAGATCTGTTCGCTACAACGCCTATAACTTCACTGATGAAATTGAATCGCAATACCCATGCGGGCCGTGTCGTGACTAGTGTTTAAAGTTAACAGTCGGATTGTAAAGGAGCTAACGAAACGCACGACGGTAGTTGAAAATAGTAAATAGGTCTACTGAAATCGCACACTTTTACTTGGCACCTGACCGGAGGATGCCGGGAGAGGAAGCTTGCGATCAACTCGTCGTGCATTGGCTGTGAGGCAAGCCCCACCTCCTCCTCGCAGGGCAACCAGCTTCTAGCTTATAAAAGAAACCAACATGTAACTGAAAAACGCGTCGCAGAAGTGACACAACTTGATGTCCAATCGCCAGAAGGACGAGCTACAGCCTCTTCACTCATTTCTGTAAGTAATATTAACAATCAATACGCGCAGCATCGCAACACGGATCAACACTGCATTCACAACGCTTACTTATTGTTACTTCACACAATGCTGTTACGTGCGTAAGGTTGGCAACGAGCCTGAACATTCCGGCAGGAGGTCACACGACTTAACATCGATCAAAGAGTTGCCCAGCAAAAGTGAGAGACCAGGTACTGGGTCCTGCACAGTAGTATCAGTCAAGAGGTGACATTCGATATTGTTGCATCATTGAAGAATGCAATATCAGCGGGAAATGTTATTATTTTACCAATGTCTTACCTTACAGTTTGTTTCAGATAGGTTTCAAGTAGTGTTGTCAGACATTTTTGTGGGATGTGTTATACGATGCTAGTATCTAAAGTGACGATGTACAATAGCTCGGCGTATGCCCGACCCTACGCGCCTCATGTTCGCTCTTATTTTTATTGCGCTGTTTACCAGTACTCAGTTCAGTTCACAGCTAATACGTTCTTTGAGGTTCAACTCAGCAATGAGAATATTTGAATTAAGAGAGACGATGGAGGTGACTTAATGTAGAAATGAAGAAATAATGTATCCCACAAATTATGTTTCCCGCTTGCGTATGTATGATCCGTCGCTCACCAGCGATGACCACTCTCAAAAGATGGTATAAAAATTCAGTAAATAACTCACTACAATCACGTTAAATGCTCACACTGGCTACGAAATTCACAACACAGCGCTCTAAACGCACATTGGCTGTCGGAGAGTGGGAGATGTAGGTGCGCAGTAAGAGAACTATAAACAGAACGAGCCTAAAGTCGATCGCCATCGTTCGCGATTCCCGATTATCCTAAGGGGACGGTGTACTCTCAGGAGGAAGAGGGTGGGGGGGGGGGGGGGGATACAGCGTCCATCCACATTCTTCTATAATACGGCTCTCGGTATATCTGTTGACAGTGCATAAACATGGTACAAATTTCAGTCGCTATTTTTACGGCCTTGAAATTGGAACTTGTAGACCAAAACTGTGAAATGAATGTCAGTTTTGTCTCTTTGGTGAAAGAGAGAACTATTTTGAGTATGCTGCCTTCTTGCTTTCTGTTCATTTTTTCGTTTTATTTTGTATTCTGATTTTTAACGTTTAGATCTCCCTGCTTTTCGTAATTTTTAGAATTATCCATTAGCATGCAGTGTATGGAGCCTTTTTTGGACCTCAAAATAATTAATATTTAACATCAAAAAAGAGAATCGTAACATGTTTTGCACTCATCACCTATACCTCTGAGCCATACAGCCATGCAGCTGACATGTCATATCCCGAGCAGATATGATAGAGGTAATACACAGATCTGGGAAGACCATCTCCAATTGGTTAAATAATATATTGATCACCGGCAAATAACATTGTATTCAAGTGTGACCTTTAATTTATTCTAATTCCTTATCATGTCTACTAGCTCCACAGACAACAAAAATATTGAAACAATGTATGATGATCTGGAATGTGATAGTAGAAAAACGAAGAAAATAATTTAACATTGACTGGTGGAAAGGAATAAAGGGCAAGCAGTCTGGCAGAGTTTTGGACAGAGCGTAATTTAACTGTTGAGAAAAAGTCGTTTAAGACTTGTGAAAGAAGATAGTATGTTTGGATGAGACCTTGGGGGCACTGTACTGATTATGTAATGCAAAGGAAAGAGGCGACGATACCAGATTTTAAACTGCAAGACATTTCCAACGGCAGATGTGGAGGAACTTCAGATTAAAACTGAAGAAATTCCAGAAAAAGGTAGGAATGTAAGAAAACGGGACCTGGACAAGTTGAAAGAACAAGAGACAGACAGATCCAGATGGAGCATTAGGCAACGTTTGACAGACACAGGGGAACAGAATACAGTATACGGAGAATGGATAACTGTGAAAGCCGGCCGTAGTGACTGAGCGGTTCTAGGCGCTGCAGTCTGGAGCCGCGCGACCGCTACGGTCGCAGGTTCGAATCCTGCCTCAGGCATGGATGTGTGTGATGTCCTTAGGTTAGTTACGTTTAAGTAGTTCTAAGATCTAGGGGACTGATGACCTCAGAAGTTAAGTCCGATAGTGCTCAGAGCCATTTGAACCATTTAATAACTGTGAACAGTGCTCAGAGCCATTTGAACCATTTAATAACTGTGAATAGTGCTCAGAGCCATTTGAACCATTTAATAACTGTGAAAGATGAAATAGTGAAGGCAGCAGAGGATCACATAGGTAAGAAGACAAAATATAGTACAAATCCTGGGATAACACAGGAGATATTGAATTTAATTGACAAAAGGAGAATTAATAATAAAGGAAAAGCACCAGTTTGCTTTTGTTCTACAGTATTAACCGGTTTTCGGCTTACAAGGCCATCTTCAGACATTTACTACGTATTGTCACCAAAGAAGTTACAATGTTAGTAAACATTCTTTGGGTAATTTCGTATTCTTCTTCCATTCTGTGAACATACCTATGTGAGGCATATTGCCATAAAATCATCTGATCCCATGTCGTGTTCTCTAAAACCTACGGGGTCTTTTGTTATTCCCATTTCCCCCAGTTTGTCATTCATTATTATATACTCAGTGATGAAGATAATTTTGATAACCATCTAAATTTGTGAAATTCACTTTTTCTATTATCATTATTATTACTACTACTACTACTACTACTACTACTACTACTTCTTCTACCTGAGCTTCCTATCAATAATCGCCTCATTGGGGGGGGGGGGGGGGGGAGGTAGCAGATACATACATTAATCTAGAGCCTGAAGAAAATATTTACTCCGGAAATACCTGAAGCGTAGAAAATATAAATTTATTATTTGAAGAAAAAAATAGACGTAGTTAACGCAACTAGTGCAGTCGAGTTGGACCAGGATTTGCCATTTCGGTATCTGGAAGAAAATTTTGATAGAAATTTTTTGATTAGTTAGGGAAGGGAACAGTATGGTTGAAAGCTCCTTTGCTCTGGACTGTGCACCAGTGTCCTCCAATACATTACTTTTACGTCTGTGCAGTGGGTCATGGTTGTGAGGACATGTGACACTTAAGGTTTTCCGTATTTAGGATGGGGGCGCTGTCACATTTGGCACTTCCTAAGAGAAGTAGACCATGTTACAGCTACCATGGGTGCTATATTTTACACCCTCCGATATTTTCATTTGCCCAATTATCTACACTATGCCCGGGGAAAATGAAGCACGAAGACCGGAGATGTCATTGCAATGACATTTATTCCACTGATTACGGACATGGCACTCCCAAAATGATGAACGTTACGGACCTGTACATGCGATAACTGTTCAGATTGCCCTTAAAATGTAAGAGATGAGATAGGGTATTGTAGGCAGTTGCATACCAAACCATAACACTTGGCTTTTGTCCGCTATGTTGCTCAACAATTGAGTCTACTCGATTGTGTTCATCACTGCGGCGTCGAACCCGTATGCTGCCTTCACTGCAAGACAAGTTGAAACGGTACTCGCCTGAACACACTACATTTTGCCACGCAGCACGCCAGCGTCAACGCTCACGTGTCCATTGTAGTCTGCAACGTTGGTGCGTTCTGGTCAATGGAAGACGACTCAATGGCATGTGTGCCGTCAGTCCAGCCCGCAGATGATGGCGTCGAACCGTTGACGCAGGGGCGAAGATGTTCAGCTCGTTGCGGACAAAATTGCGGTCACCTTGCGCTGTGATCACATTCACCCCGTTTATATGGGGCTCCCAAAACCGGATCTCGACAACCGATTTCCCACTACCGCTTCTGGGTGCTCATGTGAACACTTCAAAACAGATTCTGGTTATCAGCTTCTAGTCGCCGGTTTTCCAATTCCGCAATAGATTTTCGCTCCCGTGTAAACGTAGCTGGTTTTGAAACGTGCTTGAGCTGTCAGATTTCGTTTTGATTTTTAAAAAAATATTCAGTTAATACGCACGTAGTGGCTATTTGTACAGTGAAGGGTAAGTAGAAATATTAGACTGAAGCAGTTTGCACCCTCGCCTAACTATAGAGAAAGAGCAATTGTTCTGACTAAATCAGAAACTGTAACAAATAAATGTTTTCCAGGCGCCTACTTAACTGGGCTAGCAAATCCGCTTCGAACTTAACATGTAAATACGACAGCGAAAGACGACTTTCGAATAGTGATCGTGTCGTCCAGTACTGTGTACGGCCCTCTTCTCTCCACTGGTTCCACAGGCGCCTCACTGTTGAAGCAGCGTACCATGTATGAGCCGCATGTCACGGAACAACATACGCGCCTCCCGGAGTCCAACCAGGCCCTGTTCATGGGCCAACACACGCGTGCGTGCCCGCGTGTACACACACACACACACACACACACACACACACACACACACACACACACACACACACACACACTCTCCACCCTGTGCTGGCGAGACATAGTGTCACATGGGTACACGTTTTCATTTAGTATGACATCTATGCACCTACTAAGAGTTCCACCTACGAAGTGAAAACATGTACCCCTGTGCCACGATGTCTCGCCATCACAGGTTGGAATATCGGCGCGCGCGCACGAACGGGGCCTGATTGGACACAGGGAGGCGGGTACGTCATTCCGTGACATGCGGCTCGTATATGGTACTGACCAGAGCGTTCACACAAAAGGAACACCGTTTGGCATACGTACACACCACCTGTCAGCCATTTAAATAACTTATTATGGTTCCGCTGTTCCACACGTCCTCTTCTTGTGGCGTGTTCTAGACGATTTGTAGACTTAGAGAAAGCTTCTGACAATGTTGACTGGAATACTCTCTTTCAAATTCTGAAGGTGGCAGGGGTAAAATACAGGGAGCGAAAAACTATTTACAATTTGTATAGAAACCAAATGGCAGTTGTAAAAGTCGAGGGACATGAAAGGGAAGCAGTGGTTGGGAAGGGAGTGAGACAGGATTGTAGCCTCTCCCCCGATGTTATTCAATCTGTATATTGATCAAGCAGTGAAGGAAACAAAAGAAAAATTTGGAGTAGGTATTAAAATTCATGGTGAAGAAATAAAAACTTTGAGGTTCGCCGATGACATTGTAATTCTGTCAGAGACGGCAAAGGACTTGGAAGAGCAGTTGAACGGAATGGATAGTGTCTTGTAAGGAGGATATAAGATGAACATCAACAAAAGCAAAATGAGGATAATGGAATGTAGTCCAATTAATTCGGGTGATGCTGAGGGAATTAGATTAGGAAATGAGACACTTAAAGTAATAAAGGAGTTCTGCTATTTGGGGAGCAAAGTAACTGATGATGGTCGAAGTAGAGAGGATATAAAATGTAGACTGGCAATGGCAAGGAAAGCGTTTCTGAAAAAGAGAAATTTTTTAACATCGAGTATTGAGTTAAGTGTCAGGAAGTCGTTTCTGAAAGTATTTGTATGGAGTGTAGCCATATATGGAAGTGAAACATGGACGATAAATAGTTTAGACAAGAATAGAATAGCTTTCGAAATGTGGTGCTACATAAGAATGCTGAATATTACATGGGTAGATCACATAACTAATGAGGAGGTACTGAATAGAATTGGAGAGAAGTGAAGTTTGTGGCACAACTTGACTAGAAGAAGGGATCTGTTGGTAGGACATGTTCTGAGGCATCAAGGGATCACCAATTTAGTATTGGAGGGCAGCGTGGAGGGTAAAAATCGTAGAGGGAGACCAAGAGATGAATACATCAAGCAGATTCAGAAGGATGTAGGTTGCAGTAAGTACTGGGAGATGAAGAAGCTTGCACAGGATAGAGTAGCATGGAGAGCTGCATCAAACCAGTCTCAGGAATGAAGACAACAACAACAACAACGTAGACGATTGCATCTGATTGTTTCACTTCTTACAAACAGTAGAGTATTATAACACAAATGCAATTCCAGACCGCACAAGTAGTCGTAGATCAACCGCACAACACACATACCCGCTCTCCCTAGCATGACGAGGAAATAATAAGAACCTCATCTCTACACTTAAATTTGTCTCCAGAAAACTGCGTAAAAATGAAGAGTTTTGCAAATAAATGACTGTGCGGGATGACAGAACAAACAGATCTCAGAATTTTAGAAATTTTTCTTTTTGGCGTAACTGCCTTGTCAGTAATAGCGCTGAAGTAAAATGTCCCTTGTCTTTCAGCTGGCATACACGACATAAAGCACACGCACAAAATCTATCGCTCCCACTTCAGTCTACAACAGTCATCTAGGCACCAAATAAATAAATAAATAAAATAAGAAAAATAAAAAAAATAGCGTTATTCTGAATTAGCTTAAGACGACCGATCAAGGGAGTTTCTCGTTTTCTTCAACTCATTATTCTGACGCGGGACATCGCGGCTTACAGAGAGATGACCTATCTTCCCGGGAGTGCACATTTCGGTGTACAGATTTCGGTTATCGCCGTCTCCTAGAGATAAAAAGACTTTGATGTTCCGAGAAGTGTATAGCTTTATATGAGCACGATGATTTCATATTTACTCCGTTAACTTCCTCTTCCGTGTCCGCTTATTATTGCGCAATTAGCGCTTTGCTTGTGTTCTGCACGTATCGCTAACATCTGTTAAAGCTCGATGACGAGTAGTTTCGTGGAACATGTTGGTACTGTACCGTTGTGAGAAATTCTAGTTGGCCAATTAGAGGGATTAAGTTTGCTGGTCCAAATATAGCAAGTGGCAAGATTGCGATGAAATTTTCGATAATCAGCATTCAGAATAAAAGTACTGACCTTACCAAGACGTACAAATTATATGCGAAGTCAACTTCTCCGGCGTAGCACTTACACGGAATAAATACACAAATAAAAGAGAAGGATATGCTGCGAAGCAGAACAATAAACTGATATTTTTCGAACAAAGGTCAAGCGACAGCGTTGACGAGGATATCTTCTTATTCTCAGTGTTATCGTTATCTCAAACGTGCATAATAAGAAATATTGCTGCTTTTTTGAGGAAGTTCCCAATACGGAAAAAATGCGAGCTCAGATATATAAAAAAAACGAGCTTGGAATTGGTATTTGCAAGTGATTAATCCAGTAAAGAAAATTCCTCGTGAATGTGACTCGCCAGTTATTTGATCGTCCCTTTCCATTATTAAAAAAAATGGTGTAGTGAAGTTCCTCATTTGTGTTGCCCTTCATGAACAGTTGCATCGTCCGTGGAATCCGTTTGTCATTAACGTGATGGGCATAAAAGAAAGTGATATATGGAAAAAAAAACTCTCCGGCTGCTATGGAAATAGTTCGTGGAAGTTGTCTTGGCAAGCAGTATTCGTTATTGAATAATAGTTTCGAAAGTTTCTATTTAGTTTTGTTACTCCATTATTTCAATAATTCAGAGTAGTGCAGCTGTCTGAAGACTTTCGGCGATAACTTGATGGACCCCTGATTGGTCACACAGGAATAAAAAACTGAATACGCCTTTCTTCGTGTTTTAAAAGTTCAAGATAACACTGCATTAGATCTTCAGTAGAAAAATACGAAGACTATCCAATAAAGATGGTTGCACTTCAAATGATACAATATGTTTAAAGCTATACTACAAGACTCCGACTAATTCTTCGCCTCTTAAGGATGCATTAAATAAAATAGTAAAAATATTAATTTTGTTAACTCAAACAGAATAGTAGAACAGTGTCTGAGGATTTGTTACAGGTAAAACATATCCCTGACCTAGAAGCTAAAGTCACAGATGGACCATGACAAAATATCTATAGGATATGGCCTAATTCCGTTTATAGAAATGGCCGATCACTGTTCAACGTCGCTAGTTTCTACGTTCTGTCGTGTTGATGGTCATTCGGACTCTCATATAACCAGTTGCCTGCTGTCGTTGTTTACCTGTAGATTTTTTTTCTTTAAAGTAATGTAGTGTCAATGTTTACAATTCTACCTAGTAACAAACGATTATCCAGGCTGGTAGCTAAAAGTTATTCAGATACACCGATAGACAGCTGGAGGAAGGAGACTAATCTTCGCTCGAGTCATAAAACTGACCATAACGAGAATCCAAGTGACCTAGTGAGACAGTGTATTAACTTGACCGCACCATCAAGTGTGTGTGTGTGTGTGTGTGTGTGTGTGTGTGTGTGTGTGTGTGTTTTCTTGTTTCTTGCGAATGATCTCTCGTAATTTACCTGCTTCACTTGGCAGATTACTTCGCATTGCTACAGTTAAAGTTTCGTGAAAACTGTGGGGTACTATACCGCTACTTCCTTAATTTCCAGTATAATGCATCATCACTGTGCAGATGGCATTTATTACCAAACCACAACCTCTGGCGCAGCAGTAAACGCTTCTCGCAACTTTAGTACTTCTCAATTTCTTTCTCACCGGTGCTGTCAAATAGAAGTCTGCTCTTGCATTCTTTCTCCTTTGTGCTGTCTTCTGTCACCAACGTATTAGAAAATGGGATGAAACTTATTTTACTCCTAATTCGTACAAGCTGAGACAATAAATCTTTACTATACCTGTTCAGGGTGCAAAGTATTGCTTAGAGACAGCAGTGATCGAAAACTTGGAAGAATGTGCTGTTCCCCAGCAAACACTACATTCCGTTAACAGATAACTGCTCAGACATCTGATAAGAAATTCGTAGTAGTGGCTCGAAAATAGCTTCACGTACCCACCGTGTCGTTAGATTGCGGCTTGTTGCCTTCATTGTTACCAGGTTGATCGATTTTCCGCAAGGTACATTTAGCAAATTAATGTTCGTTCGGTGGGGAATTACGAACACACTGTTCTATAGGTGTCTGTCTCTCTCTCTCTCTCTCTCTCTCTCTCTCTCTCTCTCCCTCTCTCTCTCTCTCTCTCTCTCTCTCTCTCTCTCTCTCTCTCTCTCTCTCTCTCTCTCTCTCTCTTTCAAGATATCGCCCGTGGCTGAAAAGATAGCGCGCGGTAGGAATGTGACTAATACTCGATTGCCTTGGTCTCGACAGGATAGTGCGCGGTATTTTAAAAAGATTTTCGTGAGTAAAGAACGTGACTATGACTGACTTCAAGAGGTTTGACAGAAGTAAATGTATCAAATCATCTCCCATGTTCTTTGCATTGATATTTTCGATGTAAAGTTGATCAAATCCTCCACTTGCGTACATGGTATCAGTAAGTGCTGTATCAATAATTTGTTAATACTGGTACTGGCATCCAACTGCTGAAATGTATTTTTTCGTTACCATACGTGTTTCGCTTTGTTCTGTTAAAACGTATCCAATGGTTAGATTTCCTCGTCCATTTCTTGCCTTTAGTGTTCATGTGACCTCAGCATTCACCTTTGACTAGAATTTTCCCCTTTGTCATTGGAGCTGTAAATAAAAAAATGAAACAAGTTGTAAAACCATAATCGACGAACAGTGCAAATCAAGGCTGACAAAGCATTCTATTGGTAAAGCATTATTTTTCAGGCTCACTGCCTTGCCTCTCGCAGGCATTCTTCTGAGCTTCCTACCGTTCAACTTCAAATCTTGTGAAATTACTGACACGAAGGAAAATCAGAACTAGCACATTCTTTTCTTATGATCCGTATTAGAGATACACAGCGGAGGGAGCAGAAGTTCGCACGACCTTTCTCTGACTCTAAATTTACCCAACAGGGTTTGCGAGTTGCTTTTTCGACTATAGACCTGATTCTCCGTCCTTGTAGTTTCCCTGCTATTCTCTTTATTTTAGCAGAACTACCGTATAGTGAAAGAACTGGTAGCGAGGTGTAGCAAAGCTAATGTAGTAAGCGCTCAGCTACGATCTACTCTCTTCTGCAAGAAGGAAGTCAGTACCAAGGCTAAGTTATCCGTGCACCGTTCAATCTTTCGACCAACTTTGTTGTATAGGAGCGAAAGCTGGGTGGATTCAGGTTACCTTATCAACAAGGTTGAGGTTACGGATATGAAAGTAGCTAGGATGATTGCAGGTACTAGTAGATGGGAACAATTGCAGGAGGGTGTCCACAATGAGGAAATCAAAGAAAAACTGGGAATGAACTCTATAGATGTAGCAGTCAGGGCGAACAGGCCCAGATGGTGGGGGTCATGTTACACGCATGGGAGAAGCAAGGTTACCCAAGAGTCTCATGGGTTCAGCAGTAGAGGGTAGGAGGAGTCGGGGCAGACTAAGGAGAAGGTACCTGGATTCGGTTAAGAATGATTTTGAAGTAATAGGTTTAACATCAGAAGAGGCGCCAATGTTAGCACTGAATAGGGGATCATGGAGAAATTTTATAAGGGGGGCTAAGCTCCAGACTGAACGCTGAAAGGCATAATCAGTCTATGATGATGATGATGATGATGATGATGATGATACCGTATTGCACCATTTTTTGAACGATCTGCCTTAAGGCGCGCGTAGACGATCAGGCAGTTCGGCAAATTTCACGTGTTAATTAAATTATTCCGGCGTAAGAAGTCACCTTCAGTCTGCCACGAGCGGGCAGAGGTTTAGGGCACTCTTGTCCTAGAGGTGAGGAACTGCCCCTAAAGGCGAACAACAATGATCAACTGCATGAGGATTCCGAAGCCGATGGAAACCACTGCATTAAAGACAGGTAACGTGCATCCACAGGACATGTGGCCTGTGCTTGAAAAAGCGTCATGATTATCTCTCCATTGGCAAAAGATTTCGGAACAGTCACTCATTCGGATCTCCGGGAGGGGTCTGCCAAGGGTGAGGTGACCATGAGAGAGAGATTGGAGAATCAACGAAAGGATAACGTTCTACAATTCGGGGCGTGTAATGACAGAAGCCAGAACGTGTTAGGGGAACTAGGAAATCTGAAAAGGGAAATGCAAACGCTCTGTCTAGATATAGTAGCGGTAAGTGAAGTGAAATGGAAAGAAGTCAAGGATTTCTGATCAGATGAGTATAGGGTAATATCAGCAGCAGCAGAAAATGGTATAACGGAAGTAGGATTCTTTATGAACAGGAAGGTAGGGTAGAGTGTGTGTTACTGGAACAGTTCAGTGATAGTGCTGTTCTTATCAGAATCGACAGAAAACCAGGTATACATGCCGATGTCGCAAGCTGAAGATGAAGAGATACAGAAAGTGTATGAGGAGGATATTGAAAGGGTTGCACAGTACGTAAAGGGAGACCATAATCTAATAGTCACGGGAGACTAGAACGCATTTGTAGGGGAAGGAGTAGAAAAAAAGTTAAAAGAGAATATGGACGTAGGACAAGGAATGAGAGACGAGAAAGAGTAATTGAGTTCCGTAATAAATTTCAGCTAGTAACAGCGAATACTCTGTTCAAGAATCACTAGAGTAGTAGTTATATTTGGAAACGGCCGGGTGGTACGGGAAGATTTCAGTTAGATTACATCATTGTTAGGCAGATTCCGAAATCAGATACTGGATTGTAAAGCGTACCCAGGAGCAGATATAGACTCAGATCACAATATAGTAGTGATGAAGAGTAGGCTGAAGTTTAGGGTATTAGTCAGAAAGAAGCAATACGCAAAGAAGTGGGATACTGAAGTACTAAGGAGTGATTAGATACACTTTAAGTTCTCTAAGGCTATGGATGCAGAAATAAGAAATAGCTCAGTAGGCAGTACAGTTGAAGAGGAATGTACATCTCTGAAAAGGGCTATCACAGAAGTTGGAGAAAGAAAAAACATAGGTACATAGAAAAGTAACTGCGAGGAAACCGTGGATAACAGAAAAAATACTTGAGTTGTTAATGAAAGGAGGAAGTACGAAAATTTTCCGGTGGACTCACGAACACAGAAATACATGTCGCTGAGGAATAAAATAAATAGTAAGTGCAGGGAAGCTAAGACGAAATGGCTGCATGAAAAATGTGAAGAAATCGAAAAAAGAAATGATTGTCGCCGAGTGCAACGCGGAATTCCACTGTTAAATGCAGAGGAGAGAGCGCATAGGTGGAATGAATACGTTGAAAGCGTCTACGAGGAGGAAGATTTGTCAGATGTGGTAGAAGATGTAAACATTCATGGTGGTGTCTGATTGTGCTATATCGTGTCTTCCTACCACTTTCGCGTAACGACGCTCTGAGCGTGTTTTTTAGGGAATTGACTAGTTTGAACCTGGGACCTGTTGCTGGTAAGGAGACGCCAGACCACACATGACATGTAGAATTCAGAAGAGTTCAGTGAGACTAGCGATGATATAACCAAATACTAAATGATCTCAGCGTCAGCTCCACTGCACTCTCTGTAAAAGAATCTTAATGCTAACTAAATATAGTGGAAAGGGTTCAAGGCTTTCCTATTTTTAGTTAGCTGGTAAAATAACGTCGAAAAAGCAGTTAAGTTTACCATTGGTAACTTTACTCTACTCACAAAACATCATTTATAAATTGCACTATTGATAAAAGGAAATGTTTTAATACAGGATGGTAAAAACCAACTGCGTCCAACAAAAATGTGAACGAATATTCCCTGAATGGGTTTCCAAGTTCTACAATCGATCGAAGGATGACCTATGCCATATCACATCTATAATCTAGGTTTAATTTAAGTTTCACAAAAGAGCAAACTATCAAAATGGTCTACAGTGACCCTCAATTATCTTTACTTATCTAACCTGTCGTAAATTACAGTGGCTGATGTGGCTTCTCAATAACTATATAAAAGAAAAATCATCGCGTTTCAGATCTGTTCAAGTGGCAAATGTGAACACCATGAGTTTTAATTAACGATCGACACTAGTATTAAGCAAAAAGGGGGTCTACATCTACATCTACATCTACATGACTACTCTGCAATTCACATTTAAGGGCTTGGCAGAGGGTTCATCGAACCACAATCATACTATCTCTCTACTATTCCATTCCCGAACAGCGAGCGGGAAAAACGAACACCTAAACATTTCTGTTCGAGCTCTGATTTCTCTTATTTTATTTTGATGATCATTCCTACCTATGTAGGTTGGGCTCAACAAAATATTTTCGCATTCGGAAGAGAAAGTTGGTGACTGAAATTTCTTAAAAAGGTCTCGCCGCGACGAAAAACGTCTATGCTGTAATGACTTCCATCCCAACTCGTGTATCATATCTGCCACACTCTCTCCCCTATAACGCGATAATACAAAACGAGCTGCCCTTTTTTTGCACGCTTTCGATGTCCTCCGTCAATCCCACCTGGTAAGGATCCCACACGGCGCAGCAATATTCTAACAGAGGACGAACGAGTGTAGTGTAAGCTGTCTCTTTAGTGGACTTGTTGCATCTTCTAAGTGTCCTTCCAATGAAACGCAACCTTTGGCTCGCCTTACCGACAATATTATCTATGTGGTCCTTCCAACTGAAGTTGTTCGTAATTTTAACACCCAGGTACTTAGTTGAATTGACAGCCTTGAGAATTGTACTATTTATCGAGTAATCGAATTCCAACGGATTTCTTTTGGAACTCATGTGGATCATCTCACACTTTTCGTTATTTAGCGTCAACTGCCACCTGACACACCATACAGCAATCTTTTCTAAATCGCTTTGCAGCTTATACTGGTCTTCGGATGACCTTACTAGACGGTAAATTACAGCATCATCTGCGAACAGTCTAAGAGAACTGCTCAGATTGTCACCCAGGTCATTTATATAGATCAGGAACAGTAGAGGTCCCAGGACGCTTCCCTGGGGAACACCTATTATCACTTCAGTTTTACTCGATGATTTGCCGTCTATTACTAAGAACTGCGACCTTCCTGACAGGAAATCACGAATCCAGTCGCACAACTGAGACGATACCCCATAGCTCCGCAGCTTGATTAGAAGTCGCTTGTGAGGAACGGTGTCAAAAGCTTTCCGGAAATCTAGAAATACGGAATCAACTTGAGATCCCCTGTCGATAGCGGCCATTACTTCGTGCGAATAAAGAGCTAGCTGCGTTGCACAAGAGCGATGTTTTCTGAAACGTGTCAATAGATCGTTCCCTTCGAGGTGATTCATAATGTTTGAATACAGTATATGCTCCAAAACCCTACTGCAAACCGACGTCAATGATATAGGTCTGTAGTTAAATGGATTACTCCTACTACCCTTCTTGAACACTGGTGCGACCTCCGCAATTTTCCAATCTGTAGGTACAGATCTATCGGTGAGCGAGCGGTTGTATATGAGTGCTAAGTAGGGAGCTATAGTATCAGCGTAATCTGAAAGGAACCTAATCGGTATACAATCTGGACCTGAAGACTTGCCCGTATCAAGCGATTTGAGTTGCTTCGCAACCCCTAAGGTATCTACTTCTAAGAAACTCATGCTAGCAGATGTTCGTGTTTCAAATTCTGGACTATTCCATTCGTCTTCCCTGGTGAAGGAATTTCGGAAAACTGCGTTCAATAACTCCGCTTTAGCGGCACAGTCGTCGATAACAGTACCATCGGCACTGCGCAGCGAAGGTATTGACTGCGTCTTGCCGCTTGTGTACTTTACATACGACCAGAATTTCTTCGGATTTTCTACCAAATTTCGAGACAATGTTTCGTTGTGGAACCTATTAAAGGCATCTCGCATCGAAGTACGTGGCAAATTTCGCGCGTCTGTAAATTTTAGCCCATCTTCGGGATTTCGCGTTCTTCTGAACTTCGCATGCTTTTTCCGTTGCCTCTGCAACAGCGTTCGGACCTTTTTTGTGTACCACGGGGGATCCGTTCCATCTCTTACCAATTTATGAGGTATGAATATCTCAATTGCTGTTGCTACTATATCTTTGAATTTGAGCCACATCTCGTCTACATTCGCATAACAGATGAGACTTCTGCAGTTCTGAGTGAAGCCTTATGCGCTCAAAAATGCGGCATCGCGTGGGTTCATTACCTTGTCGGTGTTTAGGCAGCGTCAGGGCGGCAGCGGCCAGCGCACCAGCCATTCAGCTCGCCATCTCGTAACTCACTCTCTTAACTTCTCCTTACTACAATTTACCGAAGTTAGTTTAAAAAAAACTATCTGGCTATGTTTTCATCTGACCAATCAGGGTCTCGTTGTTAACCTTAAGCTCCGCCTACAAAAATTCTGTCTATCCAATGAGAAACGTTATACTTTTCGTGGTGGGGCAATGTTTTTAAAGTTTGCAACGTAACAGAGACGCTAAAAAGTCTCACGCTAAAACCTGCAGCTGGTGTGGTCCTTTTAGCGTTATCGCGAGATCTATACTGTTCTTCTGGAGGGCTCTATCTTTTAACATGGGCTGGAGGATTGTCCTGATGTAACAGACGCGAAAAAGTCTCACGCTAAAACTTGCGGGTGGTAGTGGCCCTTTTTGCGTTATCGTAAGATCTATACTGTTTTTCTGGAGGGCTCTAGCTTTTAACATGGGCTGAGGGGTGGTCCTTTACGTAACAGAGACGCGAAAAAGCCTCACGCTAAAACGTGCGGGTTGTTTAGTCGTACAGGTAGGCTGGCCCGTCCGTCCCTTATCGTAGGGCCTTCTAGCTTAACACGGTTCTGCTCTCGGCTTCTGTCCTCGTTTCTCCCCTTGGAACTGCATCTGCCTCATGGTGGGAAGGTACGACATCCATTTAGCCATTCTTGTGTTAGTCTGTGGTATTCCATTTGCTCACTCGTTACTCGTATTACTTTGGTTAATTTAATGTCACGATTTATTCGAAGCTATGTGACATACTACTGGATTTGCTTATCATGTCAGGGTTTTCATGTAAGGTGTTGGATTTGCCTGACACCTTACAAAGAAGAAGAAGAAACAGTATTTGATTTAGAAGAGATAGGGGATCCAATATTAGAATCAAATTTATAAGATCTTTGGAGGACTTACGATAAAATAAGGCAGAAGGTATGGATAACATTCCATCAGAATTTTTAAAATCATTGGGGGAAGTGGCAGCAAAGCGACTGTTTACGTTGGTGTGTAGAATGTAGGAGTCTGGCGACACACCATCTGACTTCCAGAAAAATATCATCTGCACAATTCCGAAGACTGCAAGAGGTGACAGGTGCGAGAATTATCGCACTATCAGCATCACAGCTCGTGCATCAAAGTTGCTGACAAGAATAATATACAGAAGAATGGTAAAGAAAAATGGATGATGCGCAACATGACAATCAGTTTGGCTTTAGAAAAGATAAAGGCAACAGAGAGGTAATTCTGATGTTGCGGTTGATAATGGAAGCAAGACTAAAGAAAAATCAAGACACGTTCACAAGATCTGTCGACCTGGGAAAAGCGTTCGATAATGTAAAATGGTGCGAGATGTTCGAAATTCTTAGGAAAATACAGGTAAGCTGTAGGACGACCAAGCACTCGGATTAAAAAGGGTGTAAGACAGGGATGGAGACGTTCCCCCATACTGTTTAATCTGTACATCGAAGAAGCAATGATGGAAATAAAAGGAAGGTTTTTTAGTGGAATTAAAATTCAAGGTGACAGAATATCAATGTTACGATTCGCTGATGACTTTGTTATCCTAAGTCAAAGTAAAGAAGAATTACATGATATGCTGAATGCAATGAACAGTGTAATAAGTACAGAATATGAATCGAGAGTAAATCGAAGAAAGACCAAAGTAATGAGATGTAGCAGGAATGAGAACAGCGAGAAACTTACCAGGATTGATGGTCACGAAGTAGATGAAGCTAAGGAATTCTGCTACCTAGGCAGTAAAATAACCAATGGTGGAAGGAGTAAGGAAGACATCAAAAACAGACTAGCAATGGCGAAAAGGACATTCCTGGCCAAGAGAAGTGTACTAGTACCAAACGTAGACCTAAATTTGAGGAAGAAATTTCTGAGAATGTACGTCTGGAGTACAGCATTGGATGGCAGTGAAACATGGACTGTGGTGAACCGGAACAGAAGAGAATCGAAGCATTTGAGATGTGGTGCTGCAGACGAATGTTGAAAATTAGGCGGACTGATAAGCTAAGGAATGAGGAAGTTTTTGCAGAATCGGAGAGGGAAGGAATATGTGAAGAACACTAATAAGGAGAAGAGACAGGTTGAGAGAACATCCGTTAGGACATGAGGGAATGGCTCCCAAGGTACTGGAGGCAGCTGTAGAGGGCAAAAACTTGGCGAACTTGGCTGGGGCGACTGCGCACGTTTGACAGACCTACCGATAGTAAACAACGAACTTCATAGATCATTTACAGGGGCCTGCTCTTGATCTTATAGCCTCCCACGGTGCTACCAACTACAGTATTCAGCAACGCCTTGTTTCTTAATGCGTGCGCAACCGTTATACATGCTTGTGATGTTGAAATCTGCCAAGATATTTTTGCCACTCATCGTTACGGCCACTTGAAATACGCAAGCCCAATTTCGGCTGCCGATTCGCACTTGAAATTACTTAAAAATCGCGTAAACCAGTATTATTTGGATTGCCGATTTCAACTAAGAGATGAATACCCGTGGACGTCACTAGCTGTTATTAATGCGCACGATATTGGGGAACTGCGGCCGTCTTATTTTCGGCGCAATGATCATTGAAGGAGAATGGCGGTTTTTAGACCCTCTCATGCGTCATGTCCTCCAATGAGTACATGTAATTTTACCTCATTCCTCTCATCTTTTAAATCTGATGTGAGCATAAACGTGCAGGTTCCGTAAATGACCACAAATGATAGTTCCAAGAATGTCTGCAAGATGGCAGCTTCATTCTTGGATTAGCACTGAAGCGTTGCTGTGAATGATTTTACATTGATTTGTGGATAAAAGTGGCACTGTCTGCGTTGTAATTGTTTTGTTGATAATTATTATCGATTATTTGACAACTTTTACCTCCACCTGAACTACATGAATATTTATTTTCGGAGTAATGGCATCTATCCTCATCGTTTGTCAAGATGACTTTGCATTACTGTCTTGAGGTCATATGGAATTTTTTCTTTCCCTTTATGCTTTTGCAATGCAGTATTTTATTCTATGCTCCATTCAGTCTTTTCTAAAATTTGCTAAATGTATCGTGTATTTTAAGCACAACCTCAAAATGCTATTTTTGTTTGCGTACATTTAGGAAAAGAATAACAATGTTTACATTAAGTGTCTTCTGTAGCAGCTCCTTGGTATTAAAACTGAAAGAGCTAAACATATATTACGTTGGTATAATTCACAATAAGAATGCACGCAGTAGAAAGAAAACTTAGAAGGGATAGTCATTAATGTGGTAGGGACGCTGCCGTTCTTCAGTAGTAACGTCAACGAAAGATGTTACTGTCTCAAGATGGATTGACAGGTCACTTATTGCTCATTTATCGTCATATACTGAAGTAGAACAGAACAAAATAGTTAAGCAGTTTAGTTGCAAGGACAAAATGTTTACAGAGCTAAAGAGACCCCTGCGTTACTGAATTTCACAAGTCCAAGTAGTACGTGGGAGGGTTTCACCAGATGGATTCTTTGTATTTCCCTCTAGAGAAGTGACACTAGGTATATTACGTGGTACATGAGGATTTTGTACCACATGGTGAATGTAGCTGTGTTAAATGCCTGAATGCTCTGGAAGATGAATGGATAAGAAAATATGGATCTGTTAGACTTCGAAAACAGAGTGGTCTTTGGACTAATAAACTGGGAAAGTAGAGATTACAAGCTCAAGTTGTTATCAGAAGATTAAAAAAAAAAGTGACGTTTCCAATGGGTTGCAGTTCGATGGTGGGTCGGAATGGCCCTCAAAGTCAAGCGGTCCACCTTCTGCAGGTATCACGATTAGGACTGTTGTAATTCACGCTACATCTGTGAGAAGCGTAATGTTCCTGTGTCTCCTGAATGTAAGAAACTATTTCATTCCACAAATTAGAATTCAGGCTGGTGTGTACATACTTTGATGCATTCTTTGATATTACTAATAAGTCATATGTAAGTTAATTTTCGTTCTCAATGCCCTTATATTAGGACGCCTCCCTATTACTAATAAATGTAAGATTTCGGATTGATAACTAGCGGATAAATGGGTTTAAAACTGGATCTAATATAAGATTTTTTCAATAATTTATTTTAATTTTGTGGTATATACACTCTAAGAAAACAGATACACAACAAAGGTGTTACGCAAATTGTTTGCAAATTAATATGCATACAGGTGTCGACGGAAAATAAAAAGAAAATGGTTCAAATGGCTCTAAGCACTATGGGACTAAACATCTGAGGTCATCAGTCCCCGAGACTTAGAACTACGTAAACCTGACTAACCTAATTACATCACACACATCCATGCCTGAGGCAGGATTCGAACCTGCGACCGTAGCAGCAGCGCGGTCCCGGACTGAAGCGCCTAGTACCGCTCGGCCACAACGGCCGGCGGAAAATAAAATATTGTAAACTTTGACGGCCAATGGATGAATGTGTGACGCTGCAGCGCGATTGTGACACGCAGCTAGTTTGAACTGGGGACGTGTCGACACCAGGGCGCGAAGTCGTTGCAAATTGTATTCTACGTACCCAGTTAGATAGTAACTATGCTTAGCAGACGGGCGCGTGAACAACATACGCAGATGACAACATCTGAGAGAGGACTTGTAACTGGACTCAAGAAGCTGGTTGTAGTAATCGGCGAATCGCTCGACGTTTGAATATGAGCGATGCCACTATTGGACAGCCAGCAGGAATGGGTTACCATGGCCGAACACAACGTCAAGAAGAAATTTGTTAGACCTAGAGGGGCGATAGGACTTGAGAACCGAGCAGTCATCACAGAGGCACTCACAACTCCGGATTCATCATCATCGATTCGACGTGCAACTGGTGCTTTATTGACCTCAAGGACCATTAATAGGCGAATTTCAGAAAAGGGGCTGAGCTCACGGCGCCGACTTCCATCGGTCTCCGTACACCAGCAAGCCCGTTTGCAGTACTGCTAGGCGCATTAGGCGTAAAATCTCATTGAAACGAGTTGAACGGCCTTCAGTGACGAGTTCCGCTTCTACTTCAGCCCTGGTGACCAGCGAAGACGTGTCTGGAGACGTCCCAGACAGCGGTGGGATACCAACCTGAATGTCGCCCGCCATCTACATCTACATTTATACTCCGCAAGCCACCCAACGGTGTGTGACGGAGGGCACTTTACGTGCCACTGTCATTACCTCCATTTCCTGTTCCAGTCGCGTATGGTTCGCGGGAAGAACGACTGCCGGAAAACCTCCGCGCGCGCTCGAATCTCTCTAATTTTACGTTCGTGATCTCCTCGGGAGGTATAAGTAGGGGGAAGCAATATATTCGATACCTCATCCAGAAACGCACCATGGTGGCCGAGCTGTTCAATCTCGAACCGCGCGACCGCTACGGTCGCAGGTTCGAATCCTCCCTCGGGTATGGATGTGTGTGATGTCCTTAGGTTTAAGTAGTTCTAAGTCTAGGGGACTGATGATCTCAGAAGTTAAGTCCCATAGTGCTCAGAGCAAGAAACACACCCCTCTCGAAACCTGGACAGCAAGCTACACCGCGATGCAGAGCGCCTCTCTTGCAGTCTGTCACTTGAGTTTGCTAAACATCTCCGTAACGCTATCTCGCTTACCAAATAACCCTGTGAAGAAACGCGCCCCTTTTCTTTGGATCTTCTTTATCTCCTCTATCTCGTCTGTCAACTCGACCTGGTACGAATCCCACACTGATGAGCAACACTAAAGTATAGGTCGAACGAGTGTTTTGTAAGCCACCTCCTTTGTTGATGGACTACATTTTCTAAGGACTCTCCCAATGAATCTCAACCTGATACCCGCCTTACCAACAATTAATTTTATTTGATCATTCCACTTCAAATCGTTCCGTACACATACTCCCAGATATTTTACAGAAGTAACTGCTACCAGTGTTTCTTCCCCTATCATACAATAAAGAATCCTCCTTTCCATGTATTCGCAATAGATTACATTTGATACGTTAAGGGTCAGATACCACTCCCTGCACCAAGTGCCTATCCGCTGCAGATCTTCCTGCATTTCGATGCAATTTTCTAACGCTGCAACTTCCCTGTATACTACAGCATTATCCGCGAAAAGCCGCATGGAACTTCCGACATTTTGTACTAGGTTATTTATATATATTGTGAAAAGCTATGGTCCCATAATACTCCCCTGTGGCACGCCATTGAGAACAATATGCTGTGTTTTGTTTGCTAGAAACTCTTCAATCCAGCCACACATCTGGTCTGATATTCCGTAGGCTCTTACTTTGTTCATGAGGCGACAGTGCGGAACTGTGTCGAACGCCTTCCGGAAGTCGAGGAAAATGACATCTACTTTGGAGTCTGTATCTAATATGTTCTGGGTCTCACCAACAAATAAATCGAGTTGGGTCTCTCACTATCGCTTTTCCCGGTATCTATGTCGATTCCTAGAGAGTAGATTCTGGGTTTCCAGAAATGACATGATAGGCGAGCAGAAAACATGTTCTAAAATTCTACAACAGATAGATGTCAGAGATATAGGCCTATAGTTTTGCGCATCTGCTCGACGACCCTTCTTGAAAACTGGGACTACCTGTGCTCTTTTCCAATCATTTGGAACCTTCTCTACCTCTAGAGACTTGCGGTACTCTGCTGTTAGAAGGGGGGCAAGCTCTTTCGCGCACTCTGTGTAGTACAGCTCGACAGCCTGGAGTGACGGTCTGGGCTGCCATTTCATTTCATAAGAGGACCTCTTTGGTCGTCGTCCGCTTCATCCTTACGGTGCACCGGTAGTTCGCCGATATTGTGCGCCACCTCGGCCTTATATTTCAGCAAGATAATGTCCGTTCACACAGGGCGAGAGTTTCTACTGCTAGGCTTCGTGCTTGCCAAATCCTGCCTTGGCCCGCAAGGTCGCCGGATCTCTCCCTAATTGAGAACTTTTGTAGCATTATGGGCAGGACCTTCAACCTAGCTCCGGATTATGACGATCCAACGCCCCACTTGGATAGAATTTGGGGCGATATCCCCGAGGAGAACAGCAACAACTCCATCAATCAATGCCAAGCCGAATACCTACTTGCATACGGGCCAAAGGTCGACCAACGCATCATTGACTTGTTCAATTTGTAAATCCCTTTCTATCGATCAAATCATCAAATTTCCCCGAAATTGTAATCATTTGTTTAACTGTACATTTACATCACATTTACAGATTTCCGTCCCTCTCGGATAATTCGTTGGTGCTCAGTGGTGGCTTCTTCTTCTTCTTCTTCGTAGTGTATTTGCAATCACGTCCTTCTAACAATATTTTGAGCGCCTGTACAATTAATCTCGCCGCGCAGGTGACGGAAACTCAGTGGATTTTTTGCTGCTTGCTATGTAGTAATAAAACAGACGCCAATTGAAACCATCAATAGAAATTACATGAAGATTAAAATATTCAAAGTAGTTATTACACTTCCAGACGAACCTTTAAAGCCGCGCGAAGTGGCCGCACTGTTAGAGGCGCCATGTTACAAATCGTGCGGCCCCTCCCGCCGGAGGTTCGAGTCCTCCCTCGGGCATGGGTATGAGTGTTGTCCTTAGCGTTAACTTACTTTAAGTAGTGTCCAAGTCTACGGACCGATGACCTCAGAAGTTTGGTCCCTTGGGAATTCGCACACATTTGAACATTTTTGAACCTTTAAATACTGCAGTCATATGGCTAGAAACAACTTGAGCACTGTATGTTACAGACCAAAGCCATCGGCTGCGAAGGGACTAAAGACAGCAATAGGCCTCTTACTGAAGACTCTGTAAATGACAATGGCATACTCGGTTAACAATTATCTCACAAAGACAAGTCTGGAACTAAAATTTATTCGTCAGACAAAGTGGTGGAACGTTGGATAAACTGAGAATACTGTTACAGGAGTAAAGAATAAGACCACTGACACAGTGAATCTTGCTTGTGTATTGCAGACCAGTCTAGTTTTGAAAATGAAGTGCAGGACAAAAGAAAGATTTCGTTTAAAGGTAAAAAAAAAAGCACACACACAGAGGCGACTGTATAGTCCATATATATACCTACACATTCATGAGTAATCATGGATTGTTGACTGTTACCTGTCTCTTACACAATCGACCGGAGACTGCACCGTGTATTAAAATATCACTGTTCCGCACTGTGTCATCTGTTTAACACGTCAGTCGGGAAAAAGTTAAATTTTTCATGAGTAATTATTCTCTTCCGTTTCGCGAAAACAAATCCTTTATTCTAAAATTTCTAAAAATTCTGAGTCATAAGCCACACACACAATCTCCAGCTGCCACGATGAATGAACTTCAAATGTCAAAGAAATTTTTTCCGACGCCACTCTGATAATATTTCTGAGCTTGAAACACTATTCTTCCCCCGGTTTCAAAATACAGGAAGAATCAAAAAGGGCTTTTACAAATTTGGAATGATCTAGAAATTTATTGATATAATCGGTAATTTTGTAGCAAAAGAACCTCAACTCTGATTCGCTACCAGCAAGAAGGTGCACCACCTCATTTACTCACGTAAGTCCGAGGTATCCTCTATCATCGCTTCCCAAATTTTGACACTACTGGTATTTTTTCTCTAGAGTTTCACTGATGATCGTGTGTATGTTTCTCCCGTACCAAACAATGTAGCGGACCTGAAAAATAGAGTCTGCGCCGCCGTTGCACAAGTTACGCCCGATTTGCTGCAATGAGTGTGGGAAGAAATTGATAACCTGTGGGTTGTTTGGCGAATCACAAACGGTCGTAACATCGAACGAAAATTACACTAGATACCTTTACGTGAAACCTGAGGTTGTTTGCTACCAAATGATACATCTACCGATTCTGTAAGTTCTGTCAAAAAATTCCTTTATCACTCCAAGATTGTAAAGTACTTTTTGACTCAATCTGTATGATCAAATATGCAGAAGACTCTTCACAATATACTGATACTTGGTAGAACTCAGTCTTGATTGCGGTCCAGGTTTCTGTGAAATTGTCGGAAGTTTGTCAGCTAATCACAGGTCTGTCAATTATAGTACTTAATTTATGTTCGTGGTGTACAAAAATGTGTGTTGGGAACATAATGTCAATATTTAACATTTTTGCAATAGTTAGGAGAAGTTAAATTCATGTAGACTACTTGTAAATTTTTCATCTGTTGTAATAATGAAACTGTAAAAGCGCCGTGTCTGTTCGATAGAACACGCTAATCTAAAAAAAAAAACTAGACTTATTTTCTTGGGACTTTCACAGGTAATCTGAGCGTAGCGTGGTGCAACATGAAGGCTTTAGTTCATCAAAATCGGATCGCGGAAAAAATGATATCATAGTTTAAAGTTTCTGGAGTTGGCTCAGCTTAGTAGTTAGGATGTTTACGCCAATGAGGCGATCATCACGGCTCAGAACACCAAAGAACCAATAGCTGATGCGTTAATTTTTTAACCTTAGTGACGGAAGCTTATTCGGAAGTTTACGTCAGTAACACAATTAAGCGCCGTAATCTTATCTTTACGAACAAAAACTACCATTGAATTTACTTGGCTAGGATATACGGTTTTACTCATTTCGCTTTGTGTATTAAAAAGTGAACGAAATTGTTGTGCTTCATTTCGATTTTTTATTTATATTTGACTTAAGGGCTGGGAAAAAACGAGTTTATTCACAAAGCGATCCCTTAAGGTACGGACCACTATAAAACAACAGTACTACAATGGCCCATCTGTAACTTACGTCCCGAAGCACGGTTTGTGTGCATATACTTGATATCAATTGCAAACAATGTTACTTTCGTCCCCAGTAGCAATGTTTTCTGCTTTCCTATTTAATTTGTATTTTTGGCATAATCTATACAAGTAATAAAAACATTGGTTATGGTCGCATAAAAATCAGTTTCACGTCGTTAAATCATTATAGCAGACTTACGTTCGCAGCATTTTGGTTATCCTTATCACAAAACTAAGAGTCTTGAGAGAACTTACTCGTGGCATTTGACGAAAGTGTTCCTGTGTCACACTCAACATTTCCTCTCCAACGGGCCCGGTGACAGGGACATGCATTTTTTTTAATCACCTGATTTTTGGAGCTACATGCGAAAATGGTTATAGAGGCTGGATTGGATTGGGGAGGGGGGGAAGCATGTTGCTTCTGTCCCCGTTCTCCCCTATCGACAATACAGTAGTACTCGAAACACCGTTTCTGAAAAAATGGCACGTAGAACATATTTTGACATTTCCACTCTTCAATTGGTTTCCATTCGAAAAAATCGCCTAATAGAGGTAAAAGCCTCTCCACCGTATTACGCAAGCTTTATACACTCAAGTGCCAAAGAAACTGTTACACTTGCCTTCCAGTTTATCATATATACTTCAACTGCTGGTGCTTAGTACATTTAATAATTTTTATAACAGGCGCAGGTATGAAAACTCAGTTCTAAAAGTTGTTTCATTTTACTATTCGTACCAACCATGGAATTTGCAACCTAAATGATAAATTTAAAACCTTTCTACAAATTTCGACTTGGTTATTTTCCTGGGAGCAATGCTTCTGTTCTAAAACACCAGTCAGTCAATGATGGAGTCTCTGAAACAGGTCGTAACTGAAAAATCCAAGTTTTAATAATGGTTACATTGTTCTCTTATTTATAGTTCTCATCTTGCGTTCCTTCACAATTGGTAGGTTTCAATAAAGTACGGAACGAAGGGGATAAATGTCATAAAGCCAGCCACTAAGCCAGCGAAGAGAGACGTAGACCCCAATGTGTAGACTACGTCTAACAGCAACATCCTAACGTCCTACAGCAGAATACGTACGGTCATATCCACTATGTTTGCTGTCTGTTTTTTTTCTGCTGAATACTCGCATTGGAAATAAGCGAAAAACCTTTAACTCGAAGGACAGGGGACTAAAACATTCTTTCGTGTTAATGATGCACTCGAAAAACAGCCATCCAGTCTCATCAGAATTTATTACATTACAGTAATTATGCTAAAATTTTTTCTTATAGGTACGTATTCTAGACTCAGTCTCTACAAGAGATATGTTACTGTTTGGTCTTAGAATAATCTCGAGAATTTGGCGTCGAAAAACATTACCAAAACCAATAACAAGTTATTAGTTATCGTCGGTCGCTTCAGTCATTTGGCCATTCGAATTAGCATCTGAGGAACTGTACATATTTTTCACGATGTTCCTTATTTATGATGCAGTGAGGACAGGAACTAGTGTTTTGGACACGTAAGTTATTTCACAGCAAATCAGTGTTTGTGGTACACAGCTACCGCCAAAGAATAGATCAACTCTTAATTTCATTATGTATCAAAGCAAATAAACGTAGAGTTCCAAAAATTTCCAAAGTTTTCATTGTCTTGGGCATAATCTAAATTTTAGTAAATTGCCGTTTTTGATTTACTTACCGTTGCAGATGTCCCAACTAATCTAGTGTGTTAACATCTAGTTTGCCCGTAAAGAGGAGTATATATTATACACATTTATCGCTAATGAACTCTGTTTTCGAGTTTCCTAATAACTGTAATTATGAAACTTCCTGGCAGATTAAAACTGTGTGCCGGGCTGAGACTCGAACTCGGGACCTTTGCCTTTCGCGGGCAAGTGCTCTACCAGCTTAGCTACACGACTCAAGCCCCGTCCTCGCAGCTTTACTTCTGCCAGTACCTCGTCTCCTACCTTCCAAACTTGCCCGCGAAATGCGAAGGTCCCGAGTTCGAGTCTCGGCCCGGCACACAGTTTTAATCTGCCAGGAAGTTTCATATCAGTGCACACTTCGCTGCAGAGTGAAAATCTCATTCTGGAAACTATAATTATCTTCAAAATGTTTTAAGAAGTTAATACTTCTTACCACAGAGTTTTCTGTTGCCTCAATAGAAATCTCATTTTGTTTATTTGCTTCAGTGCGTATAGGGAATTAGCAACATCGTACATAATGTGACAGCCGCGCGGAGTGGCCCTTGGGTTTGAGGTGCCATGTCACGGACTGCGCAGCCCCTCCCGTCGGAGGCTCGGGTCCTCCCTCGGGCATGGATGTGCATGATGTCCTTAGGTTAGTTAGGTTTAAGTAGTTCTAGGGGACTGATGACATAAGAAGTCCCATAGTGCTCAGAGCCATTTGAACTATATATTTTTTTAATTAGTTTAAGAAGTGTGTAAGTCTAGGGACCAATTGCCGCAGCAGTTTGGTCCCATAGGAATTCACACACATTTGAACATAATGTGATTAAAAGATAATCATCAGGCTTAAAGTTATTTGTTCACTTCCTTTTAATACTATGCACCAGCTAAAATGCAGCCCCACTGTTACTGCTGTTATCGAACATGGGATGGCGTGGTTGATATACATAAGCAGCTGGAAGTCACCCTGAATGTTGTCAAACGACTGGCGGCTGGTGCGAATCGATGTGTTGAAAGAGCTCCCGAGAGTCGTGTACCTGTGGTACCGGTACTAAAGATGCCTAAAGTACAATCCGCTCCTGTGGATTTTGTCTCCAACGCAGAAAGTATGGAATGCGCTATTACTCGCGCACTTGACTGCGAGTGGCATTTCAGTGGCAGAGCTAGGCATCCTAACCAACAAGTGTTGAAGTTCTGTCTTTCACTGAAACTGAAGCTAAGCCAGTGGGACCAATTACACCTGTTTTGCCCATTGTCAAGGGGAGGCAAACGCAAAAAGGTAGGGGTCTATTAATCTTCGGCGGTTCAAACGTATGGCGAATGATGATACCCTTCCGAAATTCGCTGCAAGGGACACGAAAGGACACCAGATGCACATAGTCTGTGTGCCTGGGGGCATCGTTCAGCATACTGAAGAGGCTATTCCGGCAGTCACTGAGGAAGCAGGCTGCAACTAACTGCAGATTGTCGCTCACGTGGGAACATACAATGCCTCTCGTCTGGGCTCTGAGGCCATACTTGGGTCACTTCAGCGACTGCCAGAGAAGAAGGTTCAGAAGAGCAGCCTTTAGCGTGGCGTTTTAGCGAACCCCTCATAATTTGCAGCATTGTCCTCAGAATTGATCGTGGCCCTTTGGTTCTCAGTCGATGGAAGAACTGAACCAGACACACCGAAGGTTCTGTGAGAAGCTAGGCTGTTATTTCCTGGACTTGAGCCATATGGTTGAGAAGTGTAGGGTCCTCCTAAATAGATCAGGTGTGCAATACACATTTGAGGCTGCTACTCAGTTAGCTCATTGTATTTCGGATGCACGCAAGGGCTTTTTAGATTAAGCGATTCTCCATCCAATCCAGATAACTATAGCTGTAGGCAACCAAGAAGTATCAGTCTAACAAAACAATTATCTCTCACTGGTGAGAGTTTTAAAATCCTAATGCTAAACTGCCGAAGCGTTCGCAACGAAGTGGCAGAGTTTGAAGTGCTCCTGAAAAGCTTGGTTCAAATGGCTCTGACCACTATGGGACTACAACTTCTGAGGTCATTAGTCCCCTAGAACTTAGAACTACTTAAACCTAACTAACCTAAGGACATCACACACATCCATGCCCGAGGCAGGATTCGAACCGACCGTAGCGGTCTCGCGGTTCCAGACTGCAGCGCCTAGAAATGCATGGCCACTTCGGCCGGCTCCTGAAAAGCAATGAAGCTCACGTAATACTAGGTACAGAAAGGTGGATGCGGCATGAAATTGATAGCATTGAGATTGTGGGGGAAACTTTAAGTGTAAACTGGAAATGGAGGTGGTTTTGTCGCAGTAGACAAAGTGAAATCCACGGAGATCGAAATTGAAGTATTAGGTATGGGCATAAAATAACTGGCTCTTTCTGTCGCCTACCAGACTCATCTCTTGATGTAACCAAAAACGTGCGAGGAAACCTCAAATCACTTGTACGTAAGATCCCCAACCGTACTGTAGTCATCGGTGGAGACACTAATCATCCAACAGTTAATTGGGAAAATTACAGTTTGGTTGGTGGTGGGCGTGAAAGGGCATCCTGTGAAACATTACTGAATGCTTTATCTGAAAATTACCTAGAACAGATAGTTCGGAACCCCACCCATGATGGAAGTATACTGAGTTCAATGGCAACAAACAGATCTGCCCTCTTTGAGGATGTCCACGTCGTAACTGGTATCAGTGACCATGAAGCTGTTGTGGCAACAGTGATTATCAAAGGACAACTAAAACAAGCAGAAATTATATATATATATATATATATATATATATATATATATATATATATATATATATTGTTACAAAAAGTGAAACGTCCCCTTAGAAAAATTATTACACGACTGTGCTTAAACTGACACACAATAATTTTTGGCGCAACGCAAGCTGACTATCAAAAATCCCTACAAAAGAATGGCCCTGACTAACATTAACCTATACCTTTCAGAAATCACTTACCTCACAAAAATCTTCGTTACTCGAGCTACTGCAATACAGTGAGCACCACTACTGCCAGCTAAATAAAATATTCAAACTACTGAAGGCACTAACTACTGACAGGCATAGTTAGCAAATGAAAGATTTTAATACAGAACAGACAATGTATTTACCTTAATAGTCATAATATATAAATCAGTTCGTGACACCAATTCTTACAAATTTTAAAACTCCGCCATCTCTCTCCCCACGTCCACCACTGCTGGCGGCTCACCTCCAACTGCGCAACGCTATGCGCTGTTAGCATCCAGCTGCCGCTGTCCTACACTACAATGGCAGACAACAATGCAAACTAAACACAGATTGCGCACAGCACAGCCAGTGATTTTTCATACCGAGCGCTAAGCGGCGTTACCAATAAGAAAACCTAAACAGCCTACCTACAAAAGTTACGGCCAAACTTTCAGAAAACATTCCTCACACACAAATCAAGAAAAGATGTTATGTGGACATGTGTCCGGAAACGCTTAATTTCCATGTTAGAGCTCATTTTAGTTTCGTCAGTATGTTCTTCCACCTACGTTCAATGGAGCACATTATCATGATTTCATACGGGATACTCTACCTGTGCTGCTAGAACATGTGCCTTTACAAGTACGACACAACATGTGGCTCATGTGCGATGGAGCTCCTGCACATTTCAGTCGAAGTGTCAGTACGCTTCTCAACAACAGATTCGGTGACCGATGGATTGGTAGAGGCGGACCAATTCCATGGCCTCCACGCTCTTCTGACCTCAACCCTCTTGACTTTCATTTATAGGGGCATTTGAAAGCTCTTGTCTACGCAACCCCGGTACCAAATGTAGAGACTCGTCGTGCTCGTATTGTGGACGGCTATGATACAATACGCCATTCTCCAGGGCTGCATCAGCGCGTCAGGGATTCCATGCGACGGAGGGTGGATGCATGTATCCTCGCTAACGGAGGACATTTTGAACATTTCCTGTAACAAAGTGTTTGAAGCCACGCTGGTACGTTCTGTTGCTGAGTGTTTCCATTCTATGATTATTGTGATTTGAAGAGAAGTAATAAAATGAGCTCTAACATGGAAAGTAAGCGTTTCCGGACACATGTCCACATAACATATTTTCTTTCTTTGTGTGTGAGGAATGTTTCCTAAGTTTGGCCGCACCTTTTTGTAACATCAACCTGAAACTTTCAGCTCAGGGCAGGAACTATGGATAAAGTTCAAAAGAACGGTTGACCATACACTGGATAGGTATGTGCCACGTTCAGATCAGTTCATAATGGGAGGGCCCCTCCAAATGGTATATAGTCACTGTAAAGAAACTTCTAAAGAAATAGAGCTCTTGGGCGCAATGGGAACCACAACAGATTCTACACTGAATTTGCGGCTGAGTTCTTATAACTTCTTGTAACTATAATCTATCGTAAATGCCTCGAACAAAAAACCATGCCCTGTTCTTGGAAAAGAGCACAGGTCACACCCATCCAGAAGAAGGATAGTAGAAGTAACATAAAACTCTCGTCCAATATCCTTAGCATGGATTTGTTGTAGAATCTTAGAACATATTCTGAGCTCCAACATAATGAAGTATCTGGGACAGAATGACCTCCATGCCATTCGGCATGGATTTCGAAAACATCGATCATGTGAAACCCAACTCGCACTTTTCTCACATGACATACCAAAAGCTTTGGATCAAGGCAGTCAGGTAGTTGCAGTATTTCTTGATTTCCGGAAAGAATTTGACTCAGTACCTCACCTACGCTTATTGTCAAAAGTACGACCAGATGGGGTAGCAAGTGAAAAGTGTGACTGGATTGAGGACTTTTTGGTAGGGAGAACACGGCATGTTATCTTGGATGGAGAATCGTCGTCGGATGTAAAAGGAACTTCGGGTCTGCCCCAGGGAAGTGTGTTGGGACCCTTACTATTCATGTTGTATATTAATGAGCTTGCAGATAATATTAATGTAACCTAAGCCTTTTTGCAGATTATGCAGTTATTTGTAATGAAAAACTGTGTGAAAGCGGCCGCATAAATATTGAGTGACTTCTTGAAAAGATTTCAAAGTGCTGCCAAGATTGGAAACTTATTTAAATGTCCAAAAATGTAAAACTGCGCATTTCACAAAACGAAAAAAAATAGTAGCTTATGACATTAATATTAATGAGTCACTGTTGGAATCTGCCGACTAATACAAATACCTAGATGTAACATTTCGAAGGGATATGAACAGGGATGATCACATACGTTCAGTTGTGAGTGAAGCAGGTGGTAGACGTCGGTTTATTGGTAGAATACTGGGGAAGTGCGAGCAGTCTACAAAGGAGATTGCTTGCGAATCACTCGTGCGACCGGTTCTAGAATATTACTGAAGTGTGTGGGACTTGTACAAGACGGGACAAAACGGGATATTGAACTTATATGGAGAAGGGCAGTATGAATCGTCGCAGGTTTGTTTGATCGGGGGAAAAGTGTCACAGAGATACTGAAAAAACTGAACTGGAAGACTATTGAACATTGACGTAAACTATTCCGAGAAAATCTATTAACGAAGTTTCAAGAACGGGTTTTAAATGATGACTCTAGAAATATACTACAAACCCTTACGTATCGCTTAATAGGAATCGTGAGGCTAAGATTAATTACTGCAGGGACAGAGGCATTTAAATAATCATTCTTCGCCCATTTTATGCGTGATTGGAGCGGAAAGACACTCTAGTAACTGGTACAATTGGACTTAGCCTCTGCCATGCACTTCATACAGGTTTGCAGAGTATAAATGCCGCTTGTTTCCTTTATGACTGTGTCCGCCTCCGTAGCGCAGCGGTAGCGGTGATGTCTACCACGCAAGGGGGTCCGGGTTCTATTCCCGGTAGGAGACTGTGAATTGTGTGTCCTCCATCATCAGTGACACGCAAGTCGCCGAAGTGGCGTCATCTAAGAAGACTTGCAATACGGCGGCCGAACCCTGAAGGGGATATTCCGGCCAATAAATGCCACTCGATTATTTAATTTCATTTCCTTTATCACTTGACAAAGACGGAGACTCGTAGCGAATATTTCTCTAATGCAATTCTCCTACAGTCTAACAAAAAAATTAATTAGCTCTTTGTGTGTCACTAAGTCTTAATTACCAAAACGCAAGGTTTTAAATAAAAAATCCTTTAATTTGTTAGTGCTGCTAATAAATTCTGTACGTGTCGTCAGTCATTTAGCTTCTGCAATTTGTTCATATACATTTTACAGAACTGTGTTTTCATTTTGAAAGAGAGCCATTTCTATTCGGCCATAAGTTACAAGTAGCTTAAATTTTTGACTTTATCTTGTAAGGAGTTCTTCTACGTTGTAGGAACATTTTTTTTCTTACTAGTAATTTTTGACTGCAACTTCAGTGTTTCTGCCTTTTACTTGTGTTGTAGGAATAGACACTGCCATTTGTAACAGCAAGCTGTTTCATTTAGGCTTTTCCTGATGAATAATGTGACTTGTAGAATATACATATAACGAAGACAGTGAAAGAATTTGCGGTTTTCTACGTAAAGGTTTGCAAGAGTTTTTAATGTTAGAGATTCTGTGGCTCCTGCAGTCCTTTTTTGTGCTATAAAACAGCTTTTTTTGGGAGCTTAATTCCCCCTCCCGCACACACAGAAAATTACACCATATCACTGCAAAGGCTCTGCTTGGGGAAAGTCAACATTTTTCACCGCCTCCTTTGATGTGCACCTGGAAATAATGTTGGCTCTGTAGCCGATGGGCGTTAATGTTGGTGGAGCAGTCGAGTGCTGAAGCGAGTGCAGCCTTGGAATGCCGCTGCCGCGACGCCGGGCGGGCCTGGGAGCCGCGCCGCTCACCTCCTCGTGTTGTCGGTGCAGGCGATGCGGAGGATCGGGCGCGCGGCGCCGCCCATGAAGACGCACACGGACTGCGTGACTTCGCGGCACATGGTGCGCCTGCCCGGCTTCATCGACGTTCACGTGCACGTGCGCGACCCGGGCGCCACGCACAAGGAGGACTTCGCGTCGGGCACGGCGGCCGCGCTCGCCGGCGGCGTCACCATGATCATGGCCATGCCCAACACCAACCCCGCCATCACTGACCACCACTCGTTCACGCTCGTCAAGGAGGTGAGTCTGCTGCCTGCCTGTGGTCATAACTGAACACTGCATTTTACTAATGTATCCCTCCTTTGTTGCAATTTTCCAATAAAACCCCTTTTTCGTTTTGTTTCCCCTTCTTTTACGAGGGCAACGTGTAAAGTAACCTTTTGCCTAAAAACATCGGTATAGTTAAAGCAATAAAAAATTTTGAAAATATACAATTGTATCACTTCTCCTCCAGCTAGCGCATTGCTGAGCCTACCACTGCTAGTCTCTCCCTTCCCCGTTCTGCTTGAAACTGGAGCAAGGGAAAAATAACGGTTCGTATGCATCTGTACGAGCCCTGATTTCTCTTTTCTTCAGTCATTACGTGTGATGTACGTTGGTGGCAGCAGAATAATCCTGCAGTCTGCCATAAATCCTAGTTACCTAAAGTTTGTTAATTGTGTTCTATGAAAAGCACACGGTATTCATTATATACAACCTATATTTTCCTAGAATTCTTGCTGTAAACTGAAGTCTTCTATTCACCTTTCCTACAACAGACATAATGTCCTCATTCTATTTTCTGTAGGTTTTCAGCACTACACCTCAATATTTAATTGGCGTGGCTGTTCGAGCAGCACACATTGTGTTGTTGTTGTTGTTGTTTTTCCTACCCATCTACATAAACTTCTACACTCCTGGAAATTGAAATAAGAACACCGTGCATTCATTGTCCCAGGAAGGGGAAACCTTATTGACACATTCCTGGGGTCAGATACATCACATGATCACACTGACAGAACCAAAGGCACATAGACACAGGCAACAGAGCATGCACAATGTCGGCACTAGTACAGTGTATATCCACCTTTCACAGCAATGCAGGCTGCTATTCTCCCATGGAGACGATATTAGAGATGCTGGATGTAGTCCTGTGGAACGGCTTGCCATGCCATTTCCACCTGGCGCCTCAGTTGGACCAGCGTTCGTGCTGGACGTGCAGGCCGCATGAGACGACGCTTCATCCAGTCCCAAACATGCTCAATGGGAGACAGATCCGGAGATCTTGCCGGCCAGGGTAGTTGACTTACACCTTCTAGAGCACATTGGGTGGCACGGGATACATGCGGACGTGCATTGTCCTGTTGGAACAGCAAGTTCCCTTGCCGGTCTAGGAATGGTAGAACGATCGGTTCGATGACGGTTTGGATGTACCGTGCACTATTCAGTGTCCCCTCGACGATCACCAGAGGTGTACGGCCAGTGTAGGAGATCGCTCCCCACACAATGATGCCAGGTGTTGGCCCTGTGTGCCACGGTCATATGCAGTCCTGATTGTGGCGCTCACCTGCACGGCGCCAAACATGCATACGACCATCATTGGCACCAAGGCAGAAGCGACTCTCATCGCTGAAGACGACAGGTCTCCATTCGTCCCTCCATTCACACCTGTCGCGACACCACTGGAGGCGGGCTGCACGATGTTGGGGCTTGAGCGGAAGACGGCCTAACGGTGTGCGGGACCGTAGCCCAGCTTCATGGAGACGGTTGCGAATGGTCCTCGCCGATACCCCAGGAGCAACAGTGTCCCTAATTTGCTGGGAAGTGGCGGTGCAGTCCCCTACGGCACTGCGTAGGATCCTACTGTCTTGGCGTGCATCCGTGCGTCACTGCGGTCCGGTCCCAGGTCGACGGGCACGTGCACCTTCCGCCGACCACTGGTGACAACATTGATGTACTGTGGAGACCTCACGCCCCACGTGTTGAGAAATTCGGCGGTACGTCCACCCGGCCTCCCGCATGCCCACTATACGCCCTCTCTCAAAGTCCGTCAACTGCACATACGGTTCACGTCCACGCTGTCGCGGCATGCTACCAGTGTTAAAGACTGCGATGGAGCTCCGTATGCCACGGCAAACTGGCTGACACTGACGGCGGCGGTGCAGAAATGCTGCGCAGCTAGCGCCATTCGACGGCCAACACCGCGGTTCATGGTGTGTCCGCTGTGCCGTGCGTGTGATCATTGCTTGTACAGCCCTGTCGCAGTGTCCGGAGCAAGTATGGTGGGTCTGACACACCGGTGTCAATGTGTTCTTTTTTCCATTTCCAGGAGTGTATATGGAGTGAACAAGAGCAGTCCTGCAACACTTCCCTGAGCACAACTGATGGTAGTCTTGTCTCTGTTAAACACTCACCATCCAGGCCAGTGTGCTGGGCTTCATTACTCAAGGATATTACAGCCACTTGAATCTCTGAGAAACAATTTCATATGCTCAGACCTTTGTTCATGGAATATGTGTGTTGCACTTCATCTGTAGTTCACAGTATCTCCTGCAAGAAGACGGCAAGCCGAGTTTCACACGAGTGATGCTTTCTAAATTTGACTTGATTTGTGAAAATAAACTTTTCTCTCTCAAGGAAACATATTATATTTAAACTTACAATATGCCTAATAATTCTGAAGCAAACCAATGTTAAGGTCCTTAGTCGGTAGTTTTGCTGGTCTGTTCCTTTACCCATGCATATGGGAGTCACCCAAACTTCTTTCCAGTCTCTTGGGACTGCCTGCTGAGTGAGAGTAAGATACCAGTGGTGAAAAGTACTCTGTTGGGGTTCCATATGGCTCTTGCATCTTCATTGTTTTCAAGTTTATCGGCTGCTTTGCAACAATAGGGATGCCTATTTCTGTGTCCTTCATACTAGAGTTTGTGTGGCAATCAAACGATAGTATATCTTTGTATCCTGCATGAATGGTTTTTTTGGAACACACAATTATTGTTTGACATAATCAAAATTCAGTTATTTTAATTATTTATGGCATGTCATAACAGATGTGATCTTAAATGTTGTGGGCGATGGGTGAGGGCAAGGGGGTTTAATGATTATTAAAGCAACCCCTCTCCAGAAAAAAGTTGTATTCTTACATCAATCATTATTCCTTCCAGTTTCCATCCATACGGATGGGGAACATTCCCACCAAGTAAAGGCAATCATTCACAGGCTAACAGTGCGTGCTGCTGCCGACAGCAAACTTGATTCTCTCTGTGAGTTTTGCAAACAATAAGAAGTTACGTAAGGCAAGACAAAGTGAAGCACCGTCCACTTCAACTAAAGTGACAGAGAAATTGATTTTGTGAATGTAGGTGGGTGTCTGCAGTAGAGTGCAGGCCTGTTTTAAGAATTGCACTGGTAAGAGAAATACTGATAATGATCAATGCACACTTCGATTTTATATCATGTAAATTATGATGTCGCCAAAGTTGTCTGTTTTTCCTATTGCTTTTAAGTAAATTGCTTGACAAGTGTCATTCTTGTATTTTCAGATAAATGCTTTTCAGATTATTTTATTGTTGTTGTTACAATTGTAGGCATGTGTTGCTCATTAAAATTGTGGGCAATGACAAGCTAGATTGGGAGTGGGGGTTTTTGCTGTAAGAAAATGTGATCTTTCCCAGAACCAAACCCTGTATCCCTGTCTATTTATTAAAAATCGGAGAAATTCTCCTGCATTAAATTATGTCACCTCAGATTGCAATCAGCTCTTGTCAGTGAATTGGAGTATCTTGCCAGGTTTGAAAGCATTGGGAAGCAAGCCACTTTTTTGTGTGCATGAAGAGGTTGAAATCACATGGAGCAATTTGAAAATTACTAGAGCAATTTGACAAACTCAAGAATTGTTCTCTCAGTCCAAAGGGAGGATCATTCATCCTGGTGTGAGCTACCATTCTCATGTAAAAACAACACACAGGTGGTACAAAAAACTGATACTTGTTTTCAATTATTGTTCTCTGTTTTATTAATGTTTCATACAAGTTTCAAGACATGTTCATAGGATTTCTTGACCTGGAAAAAACTTGAAGGTGTTGTGGTGCAAGATGGTCACAGTTCTGGGAAAAATAGGGTAAGCTTTAAGGAAAGATGGGTAATATATAACATAGACAAGAGTCAAGGGGGAATAATAAAGTGGAAGAACAAGAATGAAGTACTCGGATTAAAAAGCGTGTAACACAGGGATGCAGTCTTTTGCCCCTACTGTTCAATTTACACATCAAAGAAGCAATGATGGAAACAAAAGAAATGTTCAGGAGTGGAATTAAAATTCAAGGTGAAAGGATGTCATTGATACAATTCGCTGATGACATTGCAATCCCCAGTGAAACTGAAGAAGAATTAAATGATCTGCTGAATGGTATGAACAGTCTAATGAGTATAGAATATGGATTGAGAGTAAATTGAAGAAAGACAAAAGTAATTATCAGTAGCAGAAATGAGAACAGTAAGAAACTTAACATCAGAATTGATGGTCACAATGTAGGTGAAGTTAAGCAATTCTACTACCGAGGCAGAAAAATAACCAGTGACAGACAAAACAAGGACGACATCAAAAGCAGATGAGTACTGGCACTCCTGGTCAAAAGAAGTCTACTAGTATCAAACAAAGGCCTTAATTTAAGGAAGAAATTTTTTAGAATGTACGTTTGGAGCACAGCACTGTATGGTAGTGAAACGTGGACAGTGGGAAAATCAGGACAGAAGGGAATTAAAGAATTTGAGATGTGGTGAATGTTGAAAATTAGGATGATGTAGGTTGCAAGTGCTACTCTGAGGTCAAGAGGTTGGCGCAGGAGAGGAATTTGTGTGGTTTTCATCAGAGCTCTCAGATTACTGATGACTCGAAGTAGCTGTCCAAACTGATTATCCTACCATATTCCATAAAATGAATGAAGATGATTCCATTATTTGACCCAGAAACTATAGTCATAATCTTTCTTGCTCACAGTTTAGTGTGATTATTTTGGTTGTTAGTTGAAGCAGTACAATGCCAAACAGTTAGCACTGATTTGTCTCTAAATTAACATAGGAAATGTATGTCTTGTTACCTGTCACAATTTTGTTCAGTAAGCCTTCTCCTATATCTTTGTGACAAAAAGGAAGTGCAGAAGTGCAGTCATTGGCTGAGTTTTGTTTTAATCAGAAACAGATCTTGGAACCCAGCAGGTACACAAATTTTGCTAGCATATCTGTCTAGTCATGATCCCATGCAAATCACTAGAGAAATCTGTGGAAAATTTCCCTGCAGATGGATTGTATAATGCTGTTTTTTGCAGTTTATTTATTTATTAATTTTTAATTTTCTGCAGATACAGCCTGTGCTTCTGTTATAACTACTCATCCTACCACTTTTAAATGACACCGTTCATGCACAGCACCTTCACTAATCATTATTGATCAATGTACAGCACAAATTTTTTGACAAATGTCAAGAGCTTAGAGATTCTTTTACCACTATAAACTCTATTCAATAAAATATTTCACATTTTGCAGGCTTCTCAAGTCCAGAAATGGTTTTAAATGGTGCTTGTAGAAAAACAAAAAGTAATGTGATTTTCTTGCTCTTGTCAATATAAGCATAATGACCTGCTGTGAGAGTGGCCATAGTGACTGTTCAGTTGAGCCATTACTTCCCATGATACATAAAATGGACGTTATTTTCCAGATAAACTTTGCATTCTGATAAGAGTTCTGTTGCTCCATGCAACAGATGCTTTGTGATGGTACAGAATGAATGAAGTCTCTCAGAACAAAATTATAATTATGTGCTCAAAAAGATGTGAAACAGAAATTTATCTAGAGTGTTGTCTATATATATAAAACAACTGCTGTGTTTCTAATATTGTAGGCCAGGGCTTAAGTCATTCAGCTGTTTATGGGAACCTAAGCAAAAATTTGCTGAGCAGTTTGATAGGACATTTCTGGAATGAAATGGAAAATCTACACTTGACATAGAAGTCACAGGAAACAAATTCTTGAGACAACACACATACTGTTTTTATCCTGAGTGTTGGACTACTGTGTTCCACAGAGTTCGATATTTAGTCCAATTCTGGTTGGTTGTGGGTTTTGGGGGAGGGGACCAAATTGCGAGGTCATCAGTCCCTCCAATTTCTTTTTGCTAATAATGAAAGCTTCATAATCAAGTCCAGAAGAGAGGCATTAATTAAAGTAATGCAAATGGAATTCCCACATTGTTGACTAATTATCTGTAAATGATATATAATGTACCTTAGAAAAAAAATTCTGTATAAGGCAAGTTACAACTGAAGGAAAATTGTGATGTAATGACCCACTGGAGACATACTCATTACAGACGAAGCACAAAGGATCAGAGAAAAAATTTGCGATGTCCTTTCTAAAATGTTATTTGCACCCATCCATGTGGAGCAGAGAAAAAAACTGAAGCGTGAATAGAGAGAAAAAGACTTTGGACCCCAATCTTAATGATTATCCATTGCACATTAACAATATGTGCCACATGACCCAGACAACAATAAGAGGGCCTAATGAGAATAATACTAATAAAAAGGCTGAATGTACAAAACTGTTGCATGTGTACACTGATAGGACTTGAATAGGAGGTGGGGGGAGTGTAATTGAGAAACAGTTAATCTGAATATATTTGCTGATGTTAATGATGAAAACATTAGACACACACACACACACACACACACACACACACACACACACACACACACACACACACACACTCACTCTCACTTTAACATTTTCAAGCTTTCAGAGTCAGTGGCTTCTTCTTGTAGTAGAAGAGTTGAAGGGGAAGGAAGAGGGTGAAGGAAAAATACTCCAGAGGTTTAGGGAAAGGGGTACAGTTCATAAAAGTTACCCAGAACCATGGAACAGGGGAGACTTACTATCTGGTAAGCTGTAACTAGTCATTTCAAATGTTAGAAGAAAACAATGACATACCACCCCCAACAGATCCACGCCTGGTAAAGCACTATGATGTTCATACCTATCTTTCAGTTGATAACAGCTTTACATTACCTCCCTTGTGAATTTCCTTTAGTGTCACTATACTGATGTGTTGATAGTGAATGATACGTGATCATTCATTTAAAGGTGTGAAATCATTTGAGAATTTCAACTGAAAACCTCATAAACTGGCTTGTTACAATAAAATAAATTTGGTTTGAGAGAAACGCATACCAGATTAGAAGCATTTGTGACAGTATGTTCACATAAGTCTGTAAAACCAAAGGAAAATTATACATGCTTTTTAGATGGTGGCTACATCAAACCATAGACTTTTTTGTCACCAAAACTTTTTTTGTCTTGTAGTTGGCAAGTGCAGGAGCTCGTTGTGACTATGGATTATTCATCGGTGCTTCATCGGACAACTATAGCCTCATACCAGAGCTCGCACCATCGGCAGCTGGACTGAAGATGTACCTGAATGAGACTTACACAACCTTAACTTTGAAAGACCTCAGTGTTTGGATTAAGGTAAATTTCCTATCTATCAGCAACAGGTAGGGTAAAAGGTTAAAAATTAGATGATAATATCATTTTCTATGCAACAGTAAATCATTTTCATTAAACAGTTTGCACTTGTTGAAACTTGGTAATATAACATTCATTAGTATGTCATATAGTTAAGTTGCATGATGTAAATGTGCACAAGCATTAAGTAGTCACTGAAAAGAATTAGAGGAATGGAGAAGATAGTGTTTAAATATTTCTCACAACACAATAACCTCTACATACTGTAGAACTGGAAATATCTAAATAACATACATACAAGGATTAATTTAAATTTATCCATTTTTCTGGTTGTTCAGCTCTGTGACTGTGGATTGTGCTACTTCATAAATACAGTAACCAACCACTTTTTATGTATGTCTATTTATACCAGTATGCATTTTGAGCTTTCACCCACCTTTCCTTAAATTGGAATAGTACATACTTAAAACTTCAAGCAGTGCATCATTTAATGAATGCTGAAGCTGGTGTTTTATTCTACTTATTGTTGGTCTAATTTTCCACATTTACAAGCAATGTGCTAATTGAAGATGTAAATATGTATTACACTAATTGAAGTCAAGATGGACAAAAGCCTACAATGTGTATTGGTACAAATAAAAATGCACACAAAATTGCTGGTTGCTTTGCTACTTAATTTACTGCAATAGTTTGAATTTGTGGCCCATAAATTGATCTACTTCTATTTATAATCACAAGTGTGGTTGATTTCTGATTATATTTATTGGATCAAGAAGTCTGGCTCGCAAATGGTGGGCTCATATTGAAACAGATTTCACATGGGACATGCAATGCTTATGCACAGAAATTTTAACTTATTGTTTGATCTCATTTACTGTCAGTGGAAATCTCCTTTTTTTGCCAAAGGAGTCTGCAGAGATGTAATCATCCACTTTTGTCAGTATGTTCTCTGTGCAGAGTGAGATAGTGTTTATAGATTGACTTTCCATAACTGACTTTCTTCTCTTCTCAGCAAATCTGTCAAGAGACAGGTATCAACTGGATGACCTCTATATCTTTCTGTCCAGAGCATCCTCCTTCATTTGCTTCTAACTTCTTTCTCTCTTCACATCTGATAGCATTCCAAACCGTCTTCTTCCTCTCCCTCTTCTTCCTTCTACTTTTCACTCCACGATTCTCTGTAGCAGACAATTACTATGTAATACATGTCCCATGCAATATGTTTTCCTCTTCTGTATCATCCTTAGTAAAGTTCCTTTCCTCTGCTTCCCTGCTCAGCAACTCCTCGTTTCTCATTTGCTTGATCCATTTCACTTTCTCCATAAGCAGATTTCAAAACTTTGTAAATATTTTTGTTTTCTTCATCTAGCTGTCCACATTTCAGAACCATAAGTCACCACACTCCACACGAAGTACTTGGCAACTCTCTTTCTAAATGTAATGGGGATGCTTATGACTGCAAGCAAACCTTTCAGCATTGTGAAAGCTCTCTTTCCCTTGCCGATTGTGTGTCTCACTTCTGTTGGATGTTACTGAGCTTCCGAAATAATGGAATGACTGAACCTGTTGTAATACAATTCCATTTAGTGATATATTAATCATGTCATCTTCTTTTCTGATTCTTATCATTTTGGCCTGGCTGGTGTTAAGTTCCATTCCAAACTTTTTACCCACACTTACAATATTCTCCATCATTTCCTATAGCTCTTTCTGTGCCTGAAATACAGTGGTATCATCAGTGTATTTTATGGTTTTTATTCTTTCTCCATTTTGATCTTTCCAAGGCCTTATTGATTAGCTCTGCAGGATATATATTCAGCAGTGCTGGTGATGTGCAGAAACCTTGTCTCGCACCTCTTCAGTCTCATCTTCTTCTATTTGAAAAGTTGCTATATTAACTTTCTACTCTTGCAATCTATACCAGTATCTTTCAGACTCTTCAACAGTGTGCACCAGACAGATCTGTCAAATGCTTTTTCCAGTCAACAAAACATACATACATTTCTCAATTGACTTAACAAAAATGTTTGTCATCATCCTCAGACACCCAACTGCAGCTCTGTCCCTCTTCCTTTCATAAAATTGAACAGATCTTCTTCCATATTCTCCTCTGTTTTCCTTTCCGTTCTCAGCACTGCTCTGGTCACATACATTTTTCTGTTACTGGCACTCAATTATTTTTTTCACATTCTTGTTCATCCTTCATGATCAGCTGTAGGATCATTTAGACCTGTGTAAGCCTTCCATACATCTTCGTTCTCTTCAGTGTCCTTCATCACCTTTTCCTGCATGTTCAGCATTCCTTACTTGCTAATATTTCACAGTCTTTGTGTTATACTGCTTGCAGCTCTGTACATTTCATCTATTTTTCCTTGGTTTTCTAATTGTTCTCTTTCCTCACATTGTCTTTTCATCCAATATTATATGGCTTTTACTGATTTTACCAAATAAACTGGTGTGGTTCAAATATATAATTACAGATTTGATATTATCTTTGCAGCATTTTGACAGTTGGCCAAAAACATCTCCACTGTGTGTTCATGCTGAGAGTCAGACAACTGCTGCAGTACTTCTATTGGCCACACTCCACAGCAGACCTATTCATATCTGCCATGTTGCTCGGAAGGAAGAGATAGAGATTATAAGAGCTGCTAAAGAGAAGGTGAGATGACAGCTGAAAAAAGAAATGTCGCATTAATTTAGAGAGTATTTGGAAGTAGTTGTTTATTAGGAGAGTTAAGTATAAATATAATTTGTCTGTTTGACGCTACATAGCTGTTCAATCAAGTTTTTTGTTGTTGTTGGCATGGTTTGCAGTATGAGACACAGGCTCCCATTGTTCCAAGTGCACAGGTACACACTTACTTACCTCTGTATTTACACATTTTAATAGGGAAGCATGCACATATGCTATAGTCTTCTTTGAAAACATTTTGTCTGGCTGCACATGAGCATTATAGATAAGTGCCGTTAGCACAGCATTCTTCACGATAGAGGATGATTGATAAGTGCGTACATAGAAAGGTCATTCTGAGTTTACATTCTATGTTATGTACGGTAATTACTGCCCAAACACTGAATAAAGTCTCTCTCTCTCTCTCTCTCTCTCTCTCTCTCTCTCTCTCTCTCTCTAATTCGTGCTATGTGCTCATTTTCTTGCCATTGCAGACCATGAAGGGAAAGTTCAGAAAAATAATTTTTACTTTGTCTACTCACACAGGGTCTGCCGGTTACATGTGAAGTCTGCCCACATCACCTGTTCCTGACACAGAAAGATGCTGAACGATTAGGAGCTGGGAAAGGAAGTGTAAGACCAGTTCTTGGTACTGAAGAAGATCAACAGGCACTGTGGGATAACATAGACATTATTGATGTTTTTGCTACAGACCATGGTTAGTGTTCAGTTATTACCCTTACTGATTAATGAGACAGTTTGAAATTCCAGTGACAACATTACACATCAGTTACATTGAGTTGCTTTTGTTTGTCAATATTACAGTTACATAAATGTCTAGTAACTGATGAGTAAATATAATTTCGGAATGAGAGAACTCTTTATTAATACCTTTTATAATTATTAGTTTGCCTTCCTCTGTGGCTGAGGTCACTAATGCATGCTCATGTGGAGACACGCCCGGGGGTTAGCGATTTCAAATCATGGCAATGTAAAAACTTTTTGCAGCCAACGTCTGGCCAGCCAGGGGAGGAGAAGTAGTGTTGCAAAGTTCCTCATCATCAGACTTTGTGCCAATGTCCTAATTTAAATACTACACCCTTCTGCAGTGTCCCATGAAGTGAGGGTATGTGACACTGTTGACGGTGGTCCGTCCATGGAATGGTGACATTAAGCTCGGCAAAAAGTGACAGAGAACCTCATGAATCAGGACTCGGAGTAGCAACTCGGTAGAGCCTGGGTTACTGCATTACAATTGCTGATAATACAATGGAGACAGCAACAGAATACCACAAAAAGAACAATCGAGATATGGATATGAGAAGAGGTGTAGCTGTCAAAATGGCTGCAATAATTGTTACTTCAGGAGCATCTGTGCCCCAATTACTTGTATTACCTATGGCAACTTTAAAGACCGCATACTGAACCAATGCCCCATCTGGCTTTGAGGTTGGAGCCATAATCTTATGTTGGATGAACAGTGAATTATATTTACCAACTCTACAGTAAATCAACAAACAAGGCAGGCCCCCAATATTAACAACCTGTTTTTCATGTCCTAAAAAATGTCATTTTACAGATATTTGACTGGAACACTGAAATTTACATCAACAGTTGAAATAAGTTTTGTACCAGAGACTGATGTTTTATTGTATCTCTTAAGATAACCTTAAGATGAAAATGTTTTCTTTTCATTGTGACCCGAATGAATTCACATTGTATTAGCTATATATTATCCATTTATAGACAGCTGTGATTTTCATTATTTGTTATCTGTATTCAGTATTCCATGGGTAAAATCATTGGTTTTTTATGTGCATTACATTTTTGAATGTAAAACCAGTTAATGGCAGTGGTTCAGTTAGCCTCACAGCATGACTCAGTTAACCTCTTGTAGGTCATAAAGCGGATCACAAGCAACTGTCCTCTTGTAGGGGGTTAATTGGACCACTTGTAAGAATCCAGTGTTATGTTATCAGCTTTTAATAATATTCAAGTGAGGCCTTTAATATTTTTTATACTCTCATTACTCAACACTCAATACAGTGACATCTTCAGTTTTTACTTATGAAAAATACGTCTACTACATGACATCTACATCTACATGACTACTCTGCAATTCACATTTAAGTGCTTGGCAGAGGGTTCATCGAACCACAATCATACTATCTCTCTACTATTCCACTCCCGAACAGCGAGCGGGAAAAACGAAAATAAAATAAAATAAACTGGCTCAGTTGACCTAACATCAGCCTAATTGATATCAAATGTACAGTCACACACATACCATATAGAGAACATTAGGTGTTACCGTCACTAGGCAGTTATCCTCCTCTTCAGCATTTAATAACCATTAAGTTAGTTTGCCAACCTCGTAAGACTCCAGTACCTCAATTCTTAAAGTTTTCTCATCCAGTTACCTCTTACTCCTAGCTGTTGTGACTCTTTCATGACTTCATCTGCCCATCTTCCCTCTTGTATGCTAAGAAGATGTGTTCTGTTGTCTATTCTTACAATCACAGCTTTGACTTGAAGATTTCAGAAATGCGAGTAATATGACTTGTTCATCATTTCCTATAATTCTTTGTTCTTATGGCCTATCCTGTAAGTGCCTCTCACAAGGCTAGTGTTACAAATAAGAGTTTGACAAATGTGAGAAATATGTGGAACTTGGGGAGCTGTACCAAAATAAATTACTGGAGAATTTGAGCATTCTACTTGCAATGCAGAATCTTGTAAACATATTTATCCTCACTGAATACTTGATATACAGGTGCAAAACATTGACTGCTAATGGTGACAAGGTGACAAACAACTTTAACAGACAATTTGACTCAAATGTTGGTGGTGTACAAATTTATGAAATATTTTCAGTGAATTAGAGTGGAAACGGCATTAAGGAAAAATTATATCCTTCTTCAGATTTAAATTTATTTGTGTACCAGAAACAACATAACACTGAAAATAGCATCCAAAAGTTATGATATACCAATGATAGTTGGAATGCCAGTTCCTAACTCATGACTGCTTATATTCTTGTTAATGAAGCTGTGAAATAAGTATAGATTCTGTCTGTTCTAACTGAAGTTCTCAGCCATTGTTTTCCATTCCTCCAGTTTAAAAAAAAAAAAAGTAAAATTTTGTTAAAGTTACTGCTGGCCAGAACAAGTTGGATTTATTCTGTCTCACTATTGGAATCTTTCATGATTCATCTGCTTTTCAGCACCTCATACATTAGAGGAGAAGATGTCGGAAAAGCCACCACCAGGATTTCCTGGGTTGGAGACCATCCTTCCTCTTCTACTGACAGCTGTTCATGAGGAGAAATTAACACTGGAGGTATGTAAATGACATAAAAATATTAGTTAATTATGATTTTACTCTCATTATTTATGTCTATTTATGTAGCAGAAAGGGGGGAAAAATTTGAACATTATTGATCATTGCACTAAATCATGGAAATTCTTATCATAACAATAATCTATTCAGTAGATCATAAAACTTCAAGTTTCAAAGAGTTCATACATATGCACACATTTTGCTCTTAAGAATATGTCTGATGTTTTAGATGTAGTTGTTCTTTTATTGACATTAATGACAACAGTAAACATAAGAAAAAGTCTCATCATGGTGTTTAAATTTCTTACTGCTGATCTTGCTTCCCAAATGGATAGAAGTGGGACATTTATTGGTGTGTAACACATATAGTTTCTAGTAAAATGGCTTTCTGTAGTTGACAAATAGATGTTTAATCTATGCCACTGAGATCCTTTGGGCAGTGCTCAGTGTGCCAAGAACAACTAGAAGACTGACTTAGAGAAGCTGAAATTTTATTTTTTAAAGTTTTATATCGAATAAATTTAACAGTTTTTATTGATTCTACTGTTCCATGTAATTGAACATAAATTTCAATCACACCTACATTTTTCCTTTGTAATACTGATCTGTCATAATATTTTTTTTTTATTTTACAGTTCTGATTATTTAGTATTAGCCACTTTTTCTGGATTATATTCCACAAGTCCCATAGTCCAGAAAAAGTGTTCGAAACTGAAAAAGTCAGACTAATTGTTGTTGTTCATACATTAAACAATACAAAAATCCCTCCGTGTGATAAAATTCGACCAGGTTACGCACCGTATCACTTGTGTGGGGTGGCAGAGGTTTGGAGATGGTAGCAATGACTCACATCTTGTATTGTTTCTCATCCTGTGCAAACACACTATTAGAAAATTTGGCTTAAAACTGTGAATATCTTGCCCGTGTACATGACTAGTAGCCCCTACCAAATTTATCACAATATCTTTGTACAAGAGAAATCTCACAACTAAATTTTGTGCAGCTGTGTGTGGTAATTACTACTCACAACCCCCAGAAAAACTAACCAAATGTAGCCACGCATCCATTCTGCTCCAGCGACAGTGATATCCCACTCTCTTTCCACACCAATACCCAACATAGGGAACACTGGTACATCCATATTAATTACATTTTAAATATAGTAAGGAAAGTTCTGGTTGAATGTGAGTACTTCAGGAATATAGGAGGCCACTCAGCAAATACCAGGAGTCGACAACTATCTGTTTGGAGGGAGAAAGCAGGTCTGCAGGATAGCAATGCAAGAGGGAGGAGCCAACAGGTTATCTGGGCTAAGCATGCAGCATACGGGCACCAAAGCCAGTAATTTCGTGTGGTAAATGACAAAGATCACGTGAAAGGGGGGGGGGGGGGGGGTAGGAAAGAGTAAGGATAAATTGTTTTGGAAGGTTAACTCCCACTATGTAGTTCATGAAAGTTGGTGTGCTGGGGGCAGGATCCAGATGGCATAACTTTTGAAGCAGCCATTCAGCTTGAGCTTGCTGTGTATTATGCCAGTGGGTGGTCACCTCAGTTCTTCAGGTTTGGTTGTGGCCATTCATTCTGGCAGAGAGCTGGTATGACATGACTGCTTTCACAGGTGGCCCTGCCTCTAAAGGGATAGGCTTACCGTACCTTGTTACCAGATTTTTTGGAAGCTAGCAATGTTGTCATTCTTTTTTGTGGGCCTGTCGATGAATCAATGCCTCTGCTATTTGGTGAGTGATCTCCATTACTTGTAAAATATTTAATATGATAAATTACAGAAGAAAATAAGTCAGAATTTTAATTTTCTGAAATATTCTGACTAGTGAATTATATATTACAGTTGTGAACTCCTGGTTGTCTGTAGCTGAAATGAAACAGTTATACTTGGCCATTAGTGGCTGCTGTTATATCAGAATACAAAGATAGGTATTCAAATGGGCTCTTGGATAATTAATGTCACAAATTTATGTTTCACAGTACAGGGAACAGTAAACAGCCACACACTTTAAAACAACTGCTCAGCCAGTTTAACTGTGTTAAAAGTAAGAATTTACCCCAAATAAAGAAAAATGAAACTCAGATGAAACAATTCACTAAATTCACAAATGTGTTAGAAATGGACAGGTAGTAGTGATATGGTAAGTCAAGACTCACTATGACAGTGTTGTGTTGCTAATTTTGCTAAACTAGTTCTGTCTTATTGCATTGTTATCTAACTGCATTTGGCTTACTGAAAATTGTGGTACAGTAGAAGAGCAATATACTATACATTTTGATATAATACAGTATAAAGTATGTCCTCCAAAATAAAATATAATTCATGAATGATTTTTTTACTCTCAGTATATTTTATAAACTTAAAAAAAAATTGTATTATACAGTCAATATGCAGCTGTCCTGCAGCATAATTTACTGCTGCAACCTCAAAGGTCTCTAAATAACAACCAAAATAGATGGATGTAATTAAACTGAACCTTTAGTTTATCATCAGCATACCAGGATTGTTGTTGGAAAGAAACTTTGAATACACATCTCACAGTTAACATTTTGATACAGTCAACAAAGTGATTATGCAGCAATAATTGAAATGAACACAACTGTCATGTGGATCATAAATTATGCATACATTGTCTAGATTCCTGTGTGCTTGCCGTGATGTCACAGAAATAGAAAGGGTATTCTGTGAGTGTGTTGTACCTGAAGGGACAATTGGGGGATCAGTAAAAGAACAGAATAACTTCCGTAAACACAATTGAAAGTGATGGGGGAATGGACAGAAAAAGGAGTAAACTAGGAAAAGGTAGTGAAGTTGATGAATGCCTTTGTAGTGGGTTTTTAATAAAGTGAAGTGTAGGTCTGAGCCAATTATTAAAGTGCAAGCTGAAAAATTTCACTTTGATTTACATGACAACAAATATTTTATATCTTGTAATGTATGGTTTTCAAGATGGAAATGTCACCATGGAATCTACCAGTCAACCATTGAAGTAGAAACAAGATCTTGCGATAGTAAATCTGCTTCAGAGTTTTCTGGAAGTCTACACAAAGTAGTGGCAGATGAAAATTTAAATGATCATAAAATGTATAATTGTTATGAAATGACATTTCAGTATCAATTGCTTCCAACCACAACTCTAGTTTAAAAAATAATAATAATAATAATAATAATCGGGAAATAAGAGGATTTGAGATTGAATAAGACAGAATAACCCTCCTCTTTGGCCCAAATAAATCAGGTAGCCATAAACTGAAACTTTTGTGTATAGATCAGAGCTGGAGGTGTTTAAAGTACATAAACAGGTACCATTACAATTCAGTTACAGGCAGTTAAAGAATGCTTGGATGATATGTGACATTTTCACCAGTTCGTTTCAACAAGTGTTTCTTCCTTCAGCGAGAAAGCACCTGCATCACTTAAGCTGAGAGAAACAGCTGTACTAATCCTTGATCAATGTCCATCTCATCCACATGGTGATGTGTTGCAATCTGAAGATGGAAAAATAAAAGCTTTGTTTTTGCCAAGAAACGTGACAGCATTAATTCAGCTGCTGGATCAAGGCATCATATGAGCATTTAAGGCTCTTTAGCACCATGGACTGCTCAATTAACTAGTAAGTTCAGATGAAGAAATGAAAGTGTTCTTGAAATCTGCAAACCTTAAGAGTATTGCATCTTCAATAGGTCTGACAGGGCAAACCATCTGTCTGACCATTATTAGGAGTTGCTGGAACAAGTGTTCCATTGAAGAAAATGCAACAGATGAATGCTGTAGTGACATAGATTTCAACACCAGTGACGACTGATCTGCATGTGGTGTTCTACAGTGCAACATGGAACTTGAAAAATTGAGTAATCGTTAACAATGAAGAACAGATTTTTAAGATCATAGATGACAAGTGCCTCATGGATATGGTTCAAAATGAGAGTAGTGAAGCATTCAAGGGTCAGGATGATGATCCCTGTACATGCTACATATTAAAATCTAAACTCTGCCCGAACAGGCCTTGGAAGGCCGACTGGCCACCGTGTCATCCTCAGCCCACAGGTGTCACTGGATGTGGATATGGAGGGCCCTGTGATCAGCACACCACTCCTGGCCATATGTCAGTTTAAGAGACCAGAGCCACTACTTCTCAATCAAGTAGCTCCTCAGTTTATCTCACAAGGGCTGAGTGCCCCCTGCTTGCCAGTAGTGCTTGGCAGACCGGATGGTCACGCATCCAAGCGCTAGCCAAGCCCGACAGCACTTAACTTCAGTGATCTGACGAGAACCGTTGTTACCACTGCGGCAAGGCTGTTGGCACATGCTACATATTGGATAATATAAATAAAATGATTGCATGGATGGGGAGAAAAAGTGAACCAAACCAAATTGAGTTGTCGCACCTGATGAACATTAAACAATATCCACTAAAGAAACTGCATGGAATGATGCATAGAAAAAAGCTGACTGGCTTCTTTAAAGCAGTGGAATAGTGACATACTGTTACTTCCTGGCAGTGTTATCAAGTATCGTACTGTACTTGATGGTGTTCTTTATATACTAATTTGAAACTCATATTCTTTGTTTGGTCTGTGTTTGAGTGGAGTTTGTTAAATTGCTGTACCCTTTTTGGCAAGTTTCTGTAATGTTTTCCTTCTAATGTTTATTTGTGGTTGTTGGTCTTTTTTTAAAAAAAAAAAAAAACGGTGTAGTATAGTATGTATAATATTGCACTGTGTGTTCTCCCTGACTTTACATGTGTAGTTTGTCATTACATGGCTCGCTCTCAATATACTGTGGGCACACTATAGCATGAGAGTACAGCATTTTTCCAGACAACTGCATTATCTCGGGCTTCTGCTGTATTTCCCTTGAGTGAAATTCTTTTCAAACTGTCTAAGCCTATAAAATAATGTTCAAGTTTCTGTGAACCTGTCAAATATTGGATGCTCAAATGTTCCTAAGTTGTGGATGCTATTTAAACTGGCTGAATCAGTCTTTCTTTCCCAAACCATCCGATAAGTACCCCTGACCCAGGCTTCTGGGTGACTTTTGTGAACTGTAAGAGCTCTCCAGTCCATTTGCTTCATCCCTCCTCCTTCCCCTTCAAATGTGTCAGAAGAGGGAGCCACTGGTTCTGGAAGCTTGTAAGAGTTAAACCTTTCTGTTTGTGTTCACCTGCCGCCGCATGGTAAGAACATTTTTTATCTATCCATTTCATTTACATTATATTGTCAAACACAAACATACAGAGAAAATTCAAGCTTTTGCAACCAATGGTTGCTTCATCAGGAAAGAGGGAAGGAGAGGGAAAGACGAAAGGATGTAGGTTTTAAGGGAGAGGGTAAGGAGTCATTCCAATCCTGGGAGCGGAAAGATTTACCTTAGGGGGAAAAAAGGACAGGTATACACTCGCACACACATCCATCCGCACATACACCGACACAAGCAGACAAGAAAATGTCTGCTTGTCTCTCTGTCTGTGTATGTGCGGATGGATATTTATGCATGTGCGAGTGTATACCTGTCCTTTTTCCCCCTAAGGTAAGTCTTTCCACTCCCGGGATTGGAATGACTCCTTACCCTCTCCCTTGAAATCCAGATCCTTTAGTCTTTCCCTCTCCTTCCCTCTTTCCTGATGAGGCAACCGTTGGTTACGAAAGCTTGAATTTTGTGTGTATGTTTGTGTGTGTTTGTGTGTCTGTCAACCTGCCAGCACTTTCGTTTGGTAAGTCACATCATCTTTGTTTAGCTGGAGGTTTTTCCTCCAATGCACAGAGAATATTGTAATATAATAAGTTACATTACAGAAGATGTGCCCCGCCTATTGCAGTACTCTTTAAATTCAGTGGTAAGACTTTTAAAGCTGAATGTAGGGATTTAATAAACATGTTTTCGACATATAACCTCTTATTAATATGCATAATTTGGAAACCCATATGGTGAAAAGTGATGGGATGAAGAGAGAATGACCTTAGCCAGTTACCTTTACGACTGAGCTACCTCAACTGTGTTGACTCATTTTGCTGTAATATAGATCAAATTAATGATTTTACATTTAGTCTGTAGCATGAAGAAAATACAGTGTTCTCTTTTTATACACTCATTTCATTCACTAAAAATAAGTATTTACCAGATTAAAGAAAGCCTAGCTACATCCTTCAGATAAGTTTCTTCATGCTAAACCATTAAAATTTTAAGGTTTAATTTGTTGATGTGGCATCGTAAGTGGCCTGCTTGTTATCAATGGAAACATGCAAAAAGAGATGAGAAAACCAAGTAAAGTATTAATTCGAACACCGCCGTATTTCCATTCACACTCTTACTTGCATTTTGCAATTAAGAACTGAACAATTTTATGAGGTAATGTGTGTGATTACAGCTGTGTATTTATGAGATGATGTTTGCTGTAGTTTTAATTACTGAAAAACTACATAACAGGAACTAAAATGTTTCAGGATCTTATCGACAAGTTTCATCGGAACCCACGCCGCATTTTCAATCTTCCTGAACAGCCAAATACTTATGTAGAAGTGGACATGACAGATGAATGGATCGTACCTGAGGCAATGGCATACACAAAGTCTAAATGGACACCATTTGTTGGAATGAAAATGAGAGGCTCTGTGCACAGGGTGGTACTTCGGGGTGAAGTTGCCTATGTGGATGGCCAGGTACTGTGATTTAAACAACAGTGAAGATATATTATTTCAAAACATCAGTTTGTGTTTAATATCTTGTTATTAAAAATTAATGCAAATAATGAGACGAAGTAATGTGCTACAACAGAACAGCAGTATCTCAGGATGGTGTTCCATTGCAGGTACTAGTCCCACCTGGCTATGGGCAGGATGTGAGAGAGTGGCAGACAAAGAAACATCCAGTTCCCACAATCCTTGAGCTTAGCAGGCCTCCATCTAGTCTAGATGACTATATTACCTCAGCTGAAAATTGTGTGCGTTTTGCGCCAGAGACATTCAAACTGGCTGATTTTTCTGATGGTGAGAACAAGCAAGCATTTGGTAAGTATATTGTCAAAAATGCTGTCTTTGCTTTGCATTATTTTAACCCTCTATAGAATTTTGTCTGTAAAACTTAAAATCTGATAGAAATAGCAGTAACTAGTGACCCTCCCCAGGTTTCACATAGGTAGCACTAAATATATATGGCCTCGCGACTTGTCTGGCATAGTGGTAATAAGTTACGAGGGGGCATTCAATAAGTAATGCAAAACATTTTATTTTCTTTCTTTTTTCCTTTTTTTCTGAAAACAGGTTGGTTTTATTCAGGATTCCAGTTCATGTATTACTTCCCACTCTTTTGGCTATGAAACTCTATCTTTCAATATAATATCCATTCTATGCAATGGCCTTATGCCACCTTACTCAGAAGACCCGTATGCCTGTATGGTACCACTCTACTGGTTGACATCTGAGCCAATGTCTTGCTGCATCAATAACCTCCCCACCGTGTGTACTACTTCTGTGGAGCGCGTCCTTCATTGGACAAAACATGTGGAATTTGAAAGTTGCGAGATTCGGGCTGTAGGTGTAGGATGAATTCCAGGGGGCACACACCCAACTGGTGGATGATTGTGTCAGCACTACAAACAGATGTCTAGTTTTGCAGCAAGGTGTTTGATTGGATCCATTGATCAGCTCAGATGAGAGCATCCGCACATTCCAACACTGAAAGAATTACAGCTGCGTGCGGCCAGACAGTGTGCAGGAGACTGACAGGTTTGTGCGACCTTGTTGTGATGATGTCAGGTGCCTCACCTAATGACTCGCCATGTTTTTGTTCACTACAAAGTCTCCGTTAACATTCTATCAGTGAATATCTGCGATGATCTGGTTTTCTGCCAAAGTAAAAGTGCACTGCCACTGACTTCTGCTCACAATTACTCAAAGCTGTGTATTTTGTGACAGTAAAGAATTGTTTGCAGTTAAGTGCAGTTGGTTTTGTACACAGTAGTGGCTATGAGATAGTGGACTAAACACCATCATAGTGAAAACAATGTAACAATTGGAAGGAAAATAAATCACTTAGCAATCCAGCAATTAAATACCCCATACTCATACCCTTTTTGGAGATGCAGCATCTTTTTAATGAAAATGTGCTCCACCTAATTTATCACATTGAAGTATTTTGCTATTATGAAAAGGAAAGTTGCGGCTCACCAAATAGCAGAGATGCTGAGTCACAGGTAGGCACAACAAAAAGACTGTCATAGATAAAGGTTCCAGCCATTAAGGCCTATCTGCGACTCAGCATCTCCGCTATATGGTGAGTAGCAACTTTCCTAGTCATAATACTGTTACGTTCCATCCTGGCTTTTCCATTATTTGAAGTATTTCACTTGCAGTTTCGACCTGATTAGTTGGGTCATGAAACAAATGTGGAAGGGCAGCTGTAAAATTGTTTAGGAAATAAAACAATTTCAATAATGCTACAGGAACAATCATTTTAAACAATGTAAAGCAACTCTAATTTCAGTGTACAAATTGTGTCGAAGTGGGTAGAAAGAGAGATGTGCAGTCTTACGTTGGTACTACTGCATTTGAGGGACACATGCTTATAGGTACAGTAAAGAAGAGAGGGAAAGGAGATGTAGGATTAAGATAAGAATAAAAACTTAGAGAGATTAAAAAAAGTTAACATGGACGAATTAGGAAGGAATAGAAAGGTGATGGGAGAAGTGGGAGGGGAGGGATGGGGGTGGATGTCAAATTGGGGATGGAAACAATGGGAGGAGCAACAAATGAAGGACTAGAGCCAGTTTAAATTGAGTAAGAACAGGGCAGTTTACTTTGCTAGCTACAGTTTGGTGATTGTTGGTGTGTTATCTGTATTAAAAGTGATTACACATCTCCCTTTATAAACTACTAGCTGAAAAATACCCACTTTGCTTGATCTTCATTTTAATTTGTTTCCTGAGAGTATTCCAGGTCACTTGGGAACATTCTAGAACAATTTTCATACATTGATCTTTAAGTTTGGATGTGAAGCGGGATACATCTGATCAGTATATCACAATAAATAGTAATATCATCAGTTGTGTGTCTAAAGATCTTCATTCAAATTCGACCAGTGTCAGTGGTTCACTGCACCAGTATCAGGCCCCTCTAATGGCAAATATTGATTCTGTAACCAAGTTCCCATATTATTCCCTGTCATGGCAATATGGAAAGGTAGTTACAGGACCAATATTTGCCAGAGAGAGGCCTGATGATGGCACAATGGATCACTGAAACCAGTAGCATTTGAATAGAGATTTTTAGACCCACAACTACAGGTGTTCCCATTAATCCTCACATTCCAGAATATTCTTGAAATATATTTCACTTCCATGATCTGCTGTAACACATCTCCAAATATATACTGTCACCTTCATGTCATGGAGACTTCTATATACATTCTTCTGAGCTGGAATGTACCTCCATAACAGTATGACAATGGAACATCAGAGAACACACTAAAATATTTTAGAACATCCTGAAATGTCTTCGAACGTTTTGGAATAGTCTGTATCATTTTGCAGCATTCTAAAATCATTCCTCAACATTACAGCACTTTCAGTAACATTTGAAAAAAATCTGTCTGTAATATTCTGGCCAGTTTCAGCCACTGTGCCACTCAATTCCTGTCTGCCCCAGTGACTTCCCATAAGTCCACTGGGGTGGTGCCCTGTGTTGCCCTGCGACATGCAGTCATCAAGGGTACACGTGTGTGCGTGTGTGCAAGCATGCTCGCGCTCTCACTCTCTCGCTATCTCTGCAAAAAGCAAATTTACATACAATTTTAGCTTCATCATTATTGCATGGAAGCATCAGTTAAACTGTTCACAGTGACAATTTAATATGTAACAGAAATTGCAAATGTTATGCATGCTGATCACAAGATAAAGGAATGTGCACTGTCTGAATAGATGAAAGGGTACCATTGAGGGCCATTGTACATGCACACATCTGAAATGCAAAACATGGCCAAATAAAGTAAGTCACTATTCACAAGGTTTCATTAGGCATGAATTATAACATTCTCATACCTTATTTCCTCATTTTACATTACTAGGATGGGAAAGGTGACTTCTGATAACTGATTCTGATTTGTTTTATGTTCTTTTGTGTGCAGAAGCCATAGTGGTAACAACAGTGAGCTTTTACAGTCAAGCAAACTCGCTGGTTAAGAAAGGGAATCAGCCCCAAAGTTCAAACAAAACATTTAGCTCAGGTTGTCTTTTTGTGTTTTGCAGTTTGCATGCAATCATGTTCTGTAGTAATTGATTATATTTTTGTTACATAAATATACTTCCATAAAAAAGGGTAACAAATCGTTTTTAATTTTAAGGGATGGACTTTGTAGATTTCATCACCTTAACCATTACCATTTCTATAAATGTGAGTGTTAGATAATTTTATGAATCTGTGTAAATAAAAATGTAAATGTTTGTACGTTCAAAATCTTAAGCATCTGAAAGTTCTTCACCTACTACTTTCAAATTTTGACACAACATAGCAGGTAAATGCAAGCATTTTTACATATCTATTTTTATATACACATCACATAAAAAAAAATACGTAATATACACTGAAGTGCCAAAGAAACTCTTACAGGCATGCATATTCAACTGCAGAGACATGTAAATAGGCGGAATACTGCACTGTGGTCAGAACACCTACATAAGACAAAAAGTGTCTGGCGCAGTTGTTAGATCAGTTACTGCTGTTATATTGGCATGTTATAAAAATTTGAGTGAGTCTGAATGTGGTGTTATGGTCAGATCATGAGGGATAGGTAACAGTATCTCTGAGGTTGCGATGAAGTGGGGATTTTCCCATATGACCATTTCTCGAGTGTACCATGAATATTAGAAATCTAGTAAAACATCAGATCTCTGACATCGCTGCTGCCAGAAAAAAGATCTTGTAAGAACAGTACCAATGATGACTGAAGAAAATCATTCAATGCGACAGAAGTGCAACTACTTCGCAAATTGCTGCAGATTTCAACGTTGGGCCACCAACAAGTGTCAGTGTGCAAACCATTCAACGAAACATCATTGATATGGGCTTTCAGAGCCCAAGGCCCAGTAGAGTACCCTTGATGACAGCACGTCAAAAAGCTTTATGCCCCGCCTGGGCCCATCAACACCGACATTGGACTGTTGATGATTGGAAACTTGTTGTCTGCTCGGACGAGTCTCGTTCCAAATTAGATGGATGTGTGGATGTGTACGGGTATGGAGACAATCTTGTGAACCCTAAAAGTCAGCAAGGGGACTGTTCAAGCTGGAGGAGGCTCTGTAATGGTGTGGAGTGTGTGCAGTTGGAGTTACATGGGATCTCTGATACGTCTAGATGTATGACTTCGACAGGTGACACGTACGTAAGCATCCTGTCTGACCATCTGCATGCATTTCATGTCCATTGCGCATTCCCACAGACTTAGTCAATTCCAGCACAACAATGCGACATCTCACACATGAAGAATTGCTGCAGACTGCATCCACGAACACTCTCCTGAGTGTAAAAACTTCCGCTGGCCACCAAACTCCCCAGTCATGAACGTTATTGAGTATATCTGGGATGCTTTGCAACATGCTGTTCAGAAGAGATCACCTCCTTGTACTCTTATAGATAGGACGGCTATGCAGGATTCATGGAATCAGTTCCCTCCATGGGTACTTCAGACATTAGATGTGGCACTTTTCAATGCTTGTGGGAGGGATGTACATGGTAATAGGCAGGTGTACCAGTTTCTTTGGCTCTTCAGTGTATAAATGGGAAACTTCAATAATGAATCATTTTATACATGAAATTTGCCAGTCTTTACAAATCTTGAATCAAATATTCAAATATTAGGGTTCCTGTGGGGGGAAAAAAAACACTTCAACCTTCAAATCACCTAGAAAATAACCTTGAAAGTCATGGCTGCTAGTAGCAATGTGTGACCCTCTTTGCCACTTACAACTTTTATCCCAAACATTTTGCTGTTATCTCATCTCCATCCTTAGTTATTCTCCACCATGGATTAAAATGGTCCACCCTGTGTGTACAGGATGGTCAGAAACAGTCTGAACAGGTTGTACTGGTGTTGCAGGGCAGGTTACACCGAGAAATATAATTGTTAAGAAAAAATAAAGTATGTTGCACTGTTACCAAGTTAATTAGCATTGAAGTTACCTAATCAGGCCATTGTGCATACAAATCAAGTGACCTACTATATACAGTTAGTGTGTCAGTTGTTCTCATAGCGTAGACGACAGTGCATGAGACAGCTCTTCCTTTGGCTCGGGTTTGATATTTACTACTGCCCCACATCTAATTTTTGTATCACTCTCTTGCTTGGTTTGAGAAAACTAAATGAAGCATGTGCTTGGTGACACCATTTTTGGTGGGTCATTTGAATTTGTACTTTCAATGACCTAATTGGCTAACTTGAACATTAATTAATTTGGATCAGCAAAGTGTGTTGAATTTTATTAACAATTATTTCTAAGCACAATCTACCTTCAACAGCCTCGCAAACATTTCAGATTATCTCTGACCACCCTTTGTATAAAATACATAATAGGGAAATGTTGTTGGCAGAAAGCTTTTAACTTATTTATTTAAAATATGCAGCCATCACAAAGCTGTAAAAGGTTAAAGTAAGGCACGGTATCCATTTATGTTGTTGTTACTGTACAGGTGAATCTAATAAAACATGTCCCAGATGTGTATCTGCTTCTTTGGATGTTCTGGAAAACTACTGCAAAGATTTTTATACAAGTAATTTTTTTTACTTTCTATTAAGAATGTAGAAACATTTATGTCATTGTTGGCAACCATTAGTGAGTTGTTTGTCATTTCCTAACCTTGAAGAGAGTTAGTTTTCTGTATTGTTCAGTGAAAGAACATAAAAAAACTGGTATTTAAGTGAAACCACATAGTAATAGTTGGAATAATGTAGAATATTTATGAAATAGGGGTGCCTTTCAAATTTATGACAGAGGAATATGCTGGTATGGTGTTTATTTATGGCAAATGTGACAGTAATGCTATGGCTGCAGTTAACAAATGTTGTGTACATTATCCAACTCAGAGGATTCCGAATGCATGAACCATTAGAGGAGTATTTTGAATGTTAGGGGAGACAGATTCTCTACCTAATGTTTATAATCAGTACGAGCACTTGATACGTGATGATGATGATGATGATGATGATGATGATGATGATGATGATGATGATGATGATATTATGGGTGCTGTTTAACATAGCCTGAGTACCAGTACATGATGTATCTCTCAACAAATAGGCATTTCACAGTCTAAGGTATGGCATACACCGAAGTTCAATAATCTGTCTCCTTACCATAAACAAAAAGTTCATCATTTACCTCCAGGAGACCCTGCCCTTTGCTTGGAGTTGTGCAACTGGTTAAATACTCATTGGCCATTACACAAATACATTTTATTTACTGATGAGGCACAGTTTACTTGATACGGTATAAACAATTTACATAATGAACACGTATGGTCTGAATCAAACCCACTTGCAACAGTGCAATGCAATTTCCAGCAGTGATTTAGCATAAATGTGTGGTGTAGTCTAATCAACACTCATTTTATTGGACCATTTATTTTCCCAGGATGTTTAACTGGTGAGAAATACTTAAAATTTCGAAGAAATTCCCCACTTTTTTGAAGATGTTCCACTTGCTATGTGATTGCAAATGTATTTTCAACATGACGATGCATCTCCACATTTCACCAACACTGTTACTACACATTTAAATGAACATTTTCCCAGAAATGGATTGGTTGTGGTGCTACACGCCTGTGGCCACCCAGATCAGCCAATTTAATGCCAATGGATTTTTGTGTGTGGGGATTAATGAAAGACATAGTTTATGCGGACAAATTCAATACACATGAGGCATTACTTGCTCCCATTGTGAATGCAATAGACAAAATTAAGAACAACCCGGTGAAACTGAAACGAGCAACAAAATCTGTTCATACAGATGCAACTAAATGCACTGAACTTGGTGGAGACATTTTTGGACATTTATTGTAAATGTAATGTATTGTGAAACTGTATGTAAACTGTAAAACTTCCTGAGCTTTGTTTTTTCTGGCTTAACATGATGAATTCATGTGTGCTATGGTATTAATAAAAGCAGATTATCTGACACATTCATACAGTTTCAGTTAACATTATTACAATTATTTTTCCAAAACAAAATTCTCAATAACTTCTGTTGAAAACTTTGTGCAATTGTCTGGAATTTAAAAAACAAATTGGGCTAATTAGTTAATAAATTAAAAATTTTATGAAATTACATCTTTGCTTCTCTGGATGTTCAGGAAAACTACTGCAGATATACATCTGGGACATGTTTTATTAGATTCACCAGATCAATGACAACAAAATAAATGTAAACCTTACTGTACTTTAACTACTTACAGTTTTGCTGTGGCTTCATATTAGCAAAGTTGCTCAATTTCAGGCGAAATCTTTTATTAGCCATAACTCCGTAGATAACATTTGTGGACCTATGTTTATACGAACTTTTTCTGTGCGCACACGTGTGTGTGTGTGTGTGTGTGTGTGTGTGTGTGTGTGTGTGTGTGTGTGTGTGTGTGTGTGTGTGTGACTGCACTTTGGGAAGGAATCAACACATCAGTCTACACAAGTAGAGTGCGTTTGGTTTTTTTGCGGGAAAAGTAATGAGACTGATTCTTTTTGTCTACTAAAATCCCCCCCCCCCCCTCTTCTTTGAACAACAATATTATCCCCTTCAGAGTAGTTTCCTTTAGTACCTACACGCCAGTGGAATCATTGTTCCCAGTCTTGGTAGAAATGCTGAAAGGCTTCACTTGGTAGGGGCTTTAACATGTCAGTCACACTCTTTTTTAATGTTTTCCAGAGTTCCAAAATGACATAATTTTAAGACATTTTTCAATTTTGAAATTGTGACAGAAGTGGTCGTGTGACATGGACCGTTGTCGTGATGCAACATCCACTTGCCTGCAATGTCTGGTGTCACTCAGGTCACCCTGTTCATAAGTCTTTGAAGGGCATCTTTGTAAAACACTCTGTTGAAAGTTTGTCCTGGAGGAACAAATTCACAAAAGTACGTGCACATTTGACACTTTCGTTGGTTTTTGGAGATGGTCTCCCTGAGTGAAGTTAGTCATCAGCTAGTTCTCAGCCTTCCAAAAATTATTTGTACCATTGGATAACTTGTGCTGTTGATAAAGAATGTTCACCATAGGCCTCTTTCAAATTTATAAAGGTCAAAATTATGGGTACCCAAAATTTAACACAAAACTTGAAGTTATAATGTTTTTGTAAATTCTGCTGTTCCATTTTCATAATACACAACAAGAAAACATTCACTGACACTACTGTCAGAAATCACATGATGGCTGTATGATGCTGAAGCTCAGACTGCACTTTGGGATGGAATCAACAAATCAGTCTACACAAGTAGAGCAACACAGCATTGCAAGATCATTCACAGTGTTGTTAGTCTCATTACTTTTCTCACATGCCTCATAATCAAATGCTATACATATTATAAACATCTGTTTCCTTTTTTTTTCATTGAACCAGACAGAGCCACAGCAATGTATGGCTAAGTACAGTTAGTGATGAAATAAATATGCAAATCGGAATTTGCTGTAATTGTATTACATAAATTTCTTTCTTCTATTTTTCAGAAAAATATTCTAAGTTGATATCGGACATGGCTTCATCAAAACAACAAACTGGTTTTCCTGCTACCCATGATGGACTTGCTCCAATTGCAGCACCACAGCGAAGTATTTCTCCATTGCCCTTGTTGCGATACAAGAGTGACAGCATTCCCAATCTCCCCAGTGTGGTTCCTGGACAGCCATCATCATTCAGCCATGGGCTCACTGGTCAACATGTTCTTTCTGTCAGTATGTTCACTAAGGACCAGCTGAATGAAATATTCAATCTTGCACAAACACTAAGAGTATTCGTGCAAAAGGAGAGGCAGTTGGATCACGTATTACGGGTAACTTCCATTTTCGGGAACAAATTGTGTGCATAGTAATGTTAGCTCCACATGTTGAATACTTTTTTTTCCTTTCTTGTCTAAATATTATTAGTACATGATACAGTGTGTCTAAGATTCCTAAATTGTTCACATAAATGTAAGTTGTTTTAATTTGTATATCCATAATAATACACCATTAATAGGATTATTTCGTATTTACCTCAACTTTTAGTCCAAAACGATTGCTTTTTGTAAAATGCTATCAACTAGAACACTTATTAAACCAACTTTGGTAAATGATACTCATTAACTCATTTCACTGCCAAATAACAGGATGTCAAGAAGTTATTAAATTTCTGTAACTGCAGTGGGTTTGTAAGTGTAACTTTAGAACAACAAACAAGTTGTGTAAAAAATGGTGAAAGTTATTAAGTGAAAAATAGCATAAACTTCACTCCACAGTCTGGAACACTTGAATTATTCCAAGTGTATCCAAATGACTTGTTACATGAAATAATCATGCAGAGGCCTCTGGTGGTGGTGTATGCTTAGTGAGCTTACAAATGCCAAAACAATGTGGGCAGGTGGGTTGAAAGATATTTTTATGTATCAGAGAGCAAATGCTGAAGCATTATTACTGCAGATATATTCTTTCTGTGGCTAGTCCAATCTTACTTTTTGAATGTTCTTGACAACCATGTACATTTTTGTTTTTGTTAATTTCAGGGGAAAGTAATGGCTTCCGTTTTCTATGAAGTGAGTACACGAACTAGTTGCAGCTTTTCAGCTGCAATGCAGAGGCTTGGTGGAAGAGTAATCTATATGGACGAGAGTTCATCATCTGTTAAAAAGGGTGAAACACTGGAGGGTAAGCTTTTTATTTGTAATGGCTCTCATTAACTTGCTCAAAAGTTAATTATCTGAATAAACTGAGTAATTTGTTTTATACTCACCAGATTCAGTTCAGGTGATGGCTGGATATGCAGATGTTGTCGTCTTGAGGCATCCAGAACCAGGAGCTGTTTCTGTAAGTTACTAAAAGTACAACAAAAATTATTTCAGAACTAATCCTTACAAAGGCCTCATTGTTGGTGCTGAAGGGAAATATGTTTTTTTCTATATGTTGCTATTGTTTAGTAATCTAAATTTGCAGAATTAGATCATTTTGTTACATATATGTTTATATTGACTGTCTAGAACATTTTGAAGGTGTTGATCCTCGTGTGTGTTAACGATCTTCAGTTCAGTACACATAAAGTAAAATTAGTTCCTTTGCATATGACATGAGTATCATAGTAAATCCCAACAATGATAGATGAGGATTTTTGGTTGGTTTTCTGCAAATGGTTTCTCTTAGTTTTAAAAAACATGTTCAATGAAACACATCAGGGGGTACTACATCAGTAACAAATTTAAAGCATTAGCATTAATTAGGAAGCAAAGCATGAGGATCGAAAATTTCAGGTGACAATTTGAGTTAGAAAAATCACATTTTAGAGCTTCTGGCAACTCCAGGTGGAATAAAAACAGTCTGAATTAGGGTATACTCTCCTCATAGAGGTGGTTTTATGTGGCAGACAGGCACATTTAAAAGTACACTGAGCTATCAAACAAAGTTCTTCAGATTTAGAAAAAAAACACGTGTGCACAATGCACAACTCACACACATGGCCACTGTTGTGGCTGGGTGTTGCTGTCTGACTGCAGTGAGTAGTGGTCTCAGCGGGCAATATAGTGGGGACATGGGAAAGGCATGGGGCAGGGAGAGGTGTGGACAGTAGGGTAGGGATGTGAGAAAATGCTGTAGTGCTCGCCTGTGAGTGTGTGTAGGATGTGGTGGGGACAGGATGATGGGCTGCTAGATGCAGCATCAGCAGGCTGTGCTGCAGGGTGTGATGGCGAGTGGGTTTGGGAGGGGGTGCACTAATGGAGTAAAGTGGGGGGAGGAGGAGAGGAGATAATCTGCCCTGGGCGTCTTTACACTGTTGTGCAGCAAATAAATACTGTAATATTGAAACATGTTGTAAATGATAGAATAATTGTTTGATAAATAAATAATGTTTAATGTAATAGTAAAATAAAAAAAAACGGTTTTATCCACTGGAAGAATTGGCTTTATTGACATCCAAAATGTAAATTTTGTATACAACATTCACCTGAACAGTTGCTGTCTACTCTATTACAAACCTACAGGATACCAAGACCTGTCACTGAAATAATATTGCAATCTTCTTCTTCTTCTTCTTCTTCTTCTTCTTCTTCTTCTTCTTCTTCTCTCCCCCCCCCCCCCCTCCCCCTTTTTTTAAGTGAAAAAAATTCACATATTTATATTGTACATAAAAATTCATCAACACTATAGTAACAGTTCTGTAGCAAGTAGTCACTCACTGCAGTTTTGAATTTATGCATGCCAGTTATTGCCTTAATTTCTTTATGTAGTTTTTTTTCCTGCTTGCAAGGATCCTTTTTGTTTTAATATTGTATGTGAAAACTGCGTATGTAAATTATGATTATTTCTTGTGTTGTATGAATGGATATTTTGGAGCAATCTTGTTATTTTCATCTACGATTTTCCTTACAAACATTGTTGTTTCCAGGATATATAGGCATGGTAATGGAAGAACATGAAGCTTTTTAAATGAGGGTTTGCATGAAGGTTGAGGTGCTAAGCCTTCCATGGCTCTTATAATTCTTTTTTGTGCTATAAAACAGCTTTTGCTGGATGGTGAATTTCCCCAGCAAATTAAACCATATCTTAGTAATGATTCTGCTTGGGCATAGTACACATTTTTTATGGCTTCCATAGATGTGCATCGAGCAAGAATTTTTATACTATAAAAATGGTATTTAATTTACTATATAGGTGTTGTGTGTGTTTCTGCCATCTTAGGTCTTCTTGGATCCAAACTCCCAAAAATTTTGTGCTATTTACAATTTCAAGTATTTTGCCTAACAGTTCTATGGTTGCAGTTAAAGGCTGGTTATTCTGCACTGTGTGTAGATGCATAGTGTTTGTTTTATGTGTGTTTATTATTAAGTTGTTCATTGCGAACCACTTTGACGCATGTGTAGTGCTCTTTTTTATTTTGGAGCTCTTCCTGGATCTTTCCTTTGATAAGTATATTTGTGTCATCGGCATATTTAATGTACTTATAGTTAGGGCTGGATGGTTCCAGGTCATTTACAACCTGCAAGAACAGGATTGGTCCCAGTACGGAACCCTGCGACACACCGTATTTGAAACACTGTTTATCTGATTGATAGGAAGTTAAACTTTCTCCTTCTTTGTACAAGACTTCAACTATTTGGTGTCTTTTTTGTAGATATGACTTTACCCATTCATAGGCTGGGCCTCTGACACCAACATTTTCTAGCTTTCTAAGCAAAAGACCATGGTGTTGACTCTGGCTCTGCCATACTGATAATTATTGATACTGAGAGTACACACACAAGTGAAAAGCCTGCTGCGTGCAATTTTTAAAGGCTTCTCTGTACATGATACTGACTTGATGTACATAATACTGGAAAGAAAAAAGATAAAGATAGAAATGATGAGAAAATTACTCAGCATGAATCATTGCCTGAACATCTACCAATTAGAAAAACAGAAAACACTCTCTTTGGGCTTGAAACTTAATAAAACTGTTGACAAAAATAATCAGAGGATTGTTAATTATGAGGAGACTAAATGGAGAAACATTTTACATCATCTTTTAGATATTACATTATTTTTAGCTGAGAAAAATCTTGCTTTCTGCAGTCACTGTGAAGGTGCTTCATTGGCAAACAGGAAATTTCTGAGAATTGGTGCAGTTGATGGTGAAATATGATGCGATGTTAAAAGAGCTTTGTTTGAAACTTGAATTCATTGGTGGGTCAAAGAGAGCACCATCTTATTTTCCAAAATGGATACAAAATGATTTTCATCCAAAAAAGTTAAGTAAAAGATTATTGCAGATATAAAAAGACTAAATATTATGGAATAATTTGCAACAGTGCTCCTGATGAACCCAGAGCTGTCCCAATATTATCAAATAATTAGATATGTCCATGTGAAAGACAACATTGTGGAAGTTCGAAAATCCATGTCGGCAGGGGGAGGGGGAGGGGGGGGGGGGTCTGTATAAGATACGTCAGAAGATATTCAGTGGCAGCTGAAGAAAGATGGGCTGGATATTGTGTTGCTCGAGGTTATGAAAATGCTGCATCAGTCCCAGTTGTACATGGAGGAGAACAGTGAAAAGTATGAGAATACAGCCCAAAAGGTCTGTTCAGTCCCTGTGTTAATCCTTCCCCAAATCTCTGTGGTGTTCATGCAGTCTCTAGCATCACCTGTTGTGGAACCAAAGATAATTTATATTCTTCTTGTCATCTATGTATGGATGAGAATTACTTGCATGGAGTGTGGAGGGAACAGGAAAAAGTTTGAAATGATTGTCTAATTCACATCAGAGTGCTCATTACAATTAAGTTAGTTATAAAAAGAAGACATGGAAGCAGTTGTCAGCACTCTGAAAGGTATGAAGATCTATTCAAGGCAAACTATAATACTAGATATGCAGAAAGCTTGTTCCTTCTAACTATATGCGATTTTGCCATTGTGACATCGACTCTTGGTACATGATACTACTGGAAGTAAATTTTTGTCTATCAGTATCTGCAGTCTCCAAAACTGACTTTGGGTTAAGAACTGCCAAATTAAAAACTCTTCCAGTTTTTACTGAGGGAACAAACTAGTTATAAATGAGCTGTTAGTTTTGGCACTAAAAATAAGGTTATGTGGACATAAACAGTGTCTGACAAGGTAGGAGGACAAATAAATACTCTGCCAGGTGAAGTAGCTCCTGACACTGGGTTATTGATTCCCAAAATATTTTATCAGTCATTGTTTGAATGGAGAGACTGATACACCTGAGAATTGTCACAATGATGCACAGCCATGAAGGAAATTACCGAAACTTTCCAAATTGTTCAAACAAAATTTCTGCTTTAAGCTTCTGATGACACTCTACCCATAGCACTGGAGAATCTGGTTGAAAATTATGGCAGGCTTGAGAAGGAGCAGGTGCTGTAAGAATTAGTAGTATATTGTAGACAGCTAAGTGCAGCCCACACAAATGTGGATCTTGCTGCTAGATGGACAGCCCAATAAATTTTCCAGTTTATTATTAAATGGGATTTGAGTGAGTGAAGGACGACTAGCCAGTATGTCTATTTTATCAATTGAAAGAAAAACTTCTAATGAAAACTAAAGTGTTATTCAGAATTACAGCAAAATAAAGGCACAAAAACATGTGGTATAACTTCAGTAATAAATAGTAGCTCATACTAAAGACACAAAACTAACTGATATGGTTGTTCAAACTTTGTTTCAAGACATATAAAATAAAAGGTATTTTTTTATTCTATTCTTTATTATTTCTTTGCACCTTGCCTAATGCTTGCTGTGCTAAATGCTGATTTGTATTTCAAGTTTCTCACCTTTATCTTTAAGTATGTACATTACATTTACTACTGTGTAGAGTACACTCATTATAAATACACTCCTGGAAATGGAAAAAAGAACACATTGACACCGGTGTGTCAGACCCACCATACTTGCTCCGGACACTGCGAGAGGGCTGTACAAGTAATGATCACACGCACGGCACAGCGGACACACCAGGAACCGCGGTGTTGGCCGTCGAATGGCGCTAGCTGCGCAGCATTTCTGCACCGCCGCCGTCAGTGTCAGCCAGTTTGCCGTGGCATATGGAGCTCCATCGCAGTCTTTAACACTGGTAGCATGCCGCGACAGCGTCGACGTGAACCGTATGTGCAGTTGACGGACTTTGAGCGAGGGCGTATAGTGCGCATGCGGGAGGCCGGGTGGACGTACCGCCGAATTGCTCAACACGTGGGGCGTGAGGTCTCCACAGTACATCGATGTTGTCGCCAGTGGTCGGCGGAAGGTGCACGTGCCCTTCGACCTGGGACCGGACCGCAGCGACGCACGGATGCACGCCAAGACCGTAGGATCCTACGCAGTGCCGTAGGGGACCGCACCGCCACTTCCCAGCAAATTAGGGACACTGTTGCTCCTGGGGTATCGGCGAGGACCATTCGCAACCGTCTCCATGAAGCTGGGCTACGGTCCCGCACAACGTTAGGCAGTCTTCCGCTCACGCCCCAACATCGTGCAGCCCGCCTCCAGTGGTGTCGCGACAGGCGTGAATGGAGGGACGAATGGAGACGTGTCGTCTTCAGCGATGAGAGTCGCTTCTGCCTTGGTGCCAATGATGGTCGTATGCGTGTTTGGCGCCGTGCAGGTGAGCGCCACAATCAGGACTGCATACGACCGAGGCACACAGGGCCAACACCCGGCATCATGGTGTGGGGAGCGATCTCCTACACTGGCCGTACACCTCTGGTGATCGTCGAGGGGACACTGAATAGTGCACGGTACATCCAAACCGTCATCGAACCCATCGTTCTACCATTCCTAGACCGGCAAGGGAACTTCCTGTTCCAACAGGACAATGCACGTCCGCATGTATCCCGTGCCACCCAACGTGCTCTAGAAGGTGTAAGTCAACTACCCTGGCCAGCAAGATCTCCGGATCTGTCCACCATTGAGCATGTTTGGGACTGGATGAAGCGTCGTCTCACGCGGTCTGCACGTCCATCACGAACGCTGGTCCAACTGAGGCGCCAGGTGGAAATGGCATGGCAAACCATTCCACAGGACTACATCCAGCATCTCTACGATCGTCTCCATGGGAGAATAGCAGCCTGCGTTGCTGCGAAAGGTGGATATACACTGTACTAGTGCCGACATTGTGCATGCTCTGTTGCGTGTGTTATGTGCCTGTGGTTCTGTCAGTGTGATCATGTGATGTATCTGACCCCAGGAATGTGTCAATAAAGTTTCCCTTTCCTGGGCCAATGAATTCACGGTGTTCTTATTTCAATTTCCAGGAGTGTACTTCATTTTTTGTCAGCCATTACAACTATGTTGTTCATTTTTTACAAAAGATGCGCTACAAGTAGGGAAATTTCTAAGAAGACTGGGGGCCTCCTTCCTGGCCTTTGCAGGGCTTAGTCCACCTCTAAGGTGGGGGGGGGGGGGAGGGGAGGGAGAGGAAAGAAGCAGAAGAAAAGAGAGGATTATTTAGATGAGCAGGGAGGGGGAGGCGGCAGTATAAGGCGTATGGTATGTGAGGCGGGAATGGGAGTGGGGAAGAACATAGAGGCAGGTGGAGGACAAGGACTAGCAAAGGCTGAGGCTGGGAGGGGGGGGAGGGGAGGTTTACAGAAATGAAGGATAAGTTTTAGGGAGAGCTTCAACATATACATTTCAGAAAAGCTATTGTTAGTGGGAAGAATTCAGATGGCACAGGCTGTGAAGCATACACTGAAGTAACAATACGAGAGAACGAAAGTTGTTACTCACCATATAGCGGAGATGCTGAGCCATGATAAGCACAATAAAAAGATTCACACAGTCATAGCTTCCAGCCATTAAGGCCTTTGTCAGCAGTACCGTCCCCTCCTCCCTCTTCTCCCCCCCCCCCCCCCCCACACACACACACACACAGTCTCAAAGTGTAGCTTCAGCTCTCTGAGACTCTGTGTGTGTGTGTGTGTGTGTGTGTGTGTGTGTGTGTGTGTGTGTGTGTACTGCTGACAAAGGCCTTAATGGCTGAAAGCTATGATTGTGTGAATCTTTTTATTGTGCCTATCGCAGTTCAGCATCTCTGCTATATGGTGAGAAGCAACTTTCTTCTCTCGTATTGTTATATTCCATCCTGGATTATACATTGAAGTAAAATGCATCTCAGCAACTGGGTGGTCCAGCAGTTGCCTGGCCACAGTTTGATAGGGGCCATCCATGCATATAGACAGCTTGTTAGTGGATGCACAATTATTTACACAGTGAGCTAAGTTGTTAGACCACGTGGCTGCTTTTGCAGGTGGCACTGCTGTTGATGGTATGTTGTGCCAAACAGTACTGGAGTTGGTGATAACAGGATGATGTATGGAACAAGTCTTACACCTAGGTCTTCCAAAGGGATGGGAACCAAGGGGTAAGCAATTTGGAGTAAGGGTGGAATAGGGGCCACCCTGTCAAAAACTGTGCCACAAGTGAAAGAAGCCATGTGATCTACCAGTACTTAGACTGTTTTTCAGCTTAACCCATCTGAATATTCCCACCAACACCAGTTTTCTAAATTGTGCAGGTGGGTCTATCTATGCAAAACACCTTTCATTCCTGTAGGAACTGTGTCCTCATCCATTGCTAGTTCTTGTTCTCAACCTGCCCCAAGGCCCTTTGCTCTCCCTCTACCAGTCTCACAAATACCTTCTATGACCCTCCACCCCCCCCCCCACCTTCCCCTTCTCTGATTCACTCCTCCCCCTCTCCCTCCCCCCTATAGCCTCCTGATGCTGCACTGTAGCAGAGCCCATCATCATGTCCTCCCTATTACATCCCTGCACACCCCCACAGGCAGGACTACAGCATCTTCCTCCACCTGTATCCTGCTATCCCTCAGCCTCCACACTCCACACCTCTTCTGTACCCCCACTGCCCACCCCAGCTGAGATCATTGATCAGCACCCCGAGATCACAATTCCTTCTGGGACACTACTATTTCCCAGAATTATTTTAATTTAGACACGTAAATTATTTTGTGCCAAATTATTACATATATACATAGGTTATTAAACTGAATAGTTATTGGTTGATTGCTATGTCCAGATATTTATAGATGTATTCAATTGTCAAAACTGACACATTTCATATCGTCATGATATAACATGCATTGTGACCCATGGAACTAGTAACCAACTAACATTATGATATTTATTGAATTTAAAAAGTTAATTGCCAGTTATTTTTTGTTAAACATCCTCATTGCACCATTTTTCATTAGTGAGCTCAGTCTCACATTATCCCCTTTACCTCATCTCCTCCTGCAGAGACTTTGTCACAAGCTATGACTGTTACACTTGAGACAGTTACTCCTCATGTTAATTGATTGTATTGTACGAGATTTAATGAGCCTAACACCACTTGCTTGCTACACTTCTTATTACATTGCTGCCTACAATTCTTCTTTTTTAACATACAAAACAAAATGAGGATAATAAAAGAGTGTTCATAGAACTTAAAGACATTTAGTGAAACAAATGAACATAGTGTTTGAAGTGCTTGAAAATAGTTTACTTTTCAGACAATGTCTTGTAATTTGTGTTTTCCCACTCAGTGCAGATGTTGCTTAATTATTTCTGCGAACTGAGTAGAGAATGTCACCACACATTCTGATCTTGCAATTGCATGAGGCACTTGCAAACACTCTTTATCCTGGTTAATAGGCAGCAGGTCCAATGGTTTTGACTCTTCATGTGCACTGTCTTCAGCAGAAAAGATATGCTGGCTTGAGTAAAACATCAGAAATGTTGATTAACTTACTTTTACTCTTGATGGTACACTTCTTCAGTAAACATTGAATCACTTCATAAGGACCTGCATATGGTTGTGAGTCCACTCTTTATCTTATTAAGTCTAGTGAACATATGACTTGTACTTTTAATATCACTGTATTGTGTGAAAGGAGTTTCTTTGGTCCTGTGGGAATTCTCCGCAGGCTTTAGGTGCTTCGTCTTTTCCTTGAAGTCGATGACAGAAGTTAGAGCGACAATGTCTGTTGTGATATGAGTTTCCCAGAAGAATACCCAGTTAGTTAGACAAAATTTCTTCTACTGCATAATTCCTTCCTTTCTGGAAGGAGCAACACAGGCCAAGTAGAATAGTAGATATTAAGTTAATCCATTTAGCTCCAGAATGGACTCATATAGTGCTCTTCAATATATGGTAAATTTTTCCATTAGCCTGAGGTAGTAGAAAGTAACTCTAGTCATTTTATAAATCTTCGCCCAAGCTTTGAACATACTAGCCTGAAACTGTGTGTATGCTGTCTGCTGCAGTGTTCCAGCAACTGAAAATTGCTGTTGCTTCTGTCTCTGCTTCAATGTTTTGATGGGGTGCAACTTTCATCCAGCTAGTGAATCTGTATTTGAAAGATAAATAGTAAATAAATCTGTTGGAAGATGATGCTGGACCCACTCGGTCAGCATGTACCATCTGAAAATGTGTGTCAACAATGAGGAATTCCCCAAAGGTCATTTAGTGTGATGTGTAATTTTCTCTTGGAGAATCTGTACACGCCACAATCAATCATTGCACATCCTGTGCAAAGTTTGGCCTGACAGATTTTAAGAATATTAGCTTTATTGACGACTGTCGTACCCGAATGAGCCATTTTGTAATACTACTTAAAAACTATGATCATAAATTATTTTGATTCATGTGGACTAATGGTTTCAACTGAAATGTCAAACCACATTTTAATTCCTCAGTAGTAGTAAATTGTTTGAATTTCAGTTAAATGCTGCTACTTATTAGTGAAGTTTGGGATAAAATTTACTTGCATTTTGCAACCTGCTCTGTTTCTTCTGTAGTCCAGTTTGTCTTCCTTCCATAATTAGCAGAGCTTAGTTTTATGCAGTATGTTCTAGAAGATGGCAAAAGATGTGGAGCTTACAGAGAAATATTAGAATTTCTTTCTCTATTTCTGGACAAGTTGTCTTTACAGTGATTGTTACCATTCCTGTTATGACCTTAACTGAATAGTGCAAGTAGTAATAATTAAATGCACACATTACATTAACAACTCTTTGTTTATTAACCTTGAATTAAACTTGGTGCAACTTCAGAGCATGAAGACCACACTTGAATAAAACAGGTAAGCCCATCTGATGATGTTTAGTGGACACTCACTGTGACAAAGTCCAAGATCATTGGTAGTCATGGTGAGTCAGCGGGTAGCCGTGGGTGGCAGGCAGTCACAGTCAAGAGCGGAACTCATTGTTGAGAGGCTGAGGGGTGATCTAAGTGCCTGTTAGCAGAGGAATGCAGATGAGTCACGTGGACATGTGACCATGTGGTCACAATTAGGGGCCTGCAACTGCAGCATTGCTTACCATGACCTGCGCACGACCTATAGGTGCACCTCATGCCTGCAGGCATTGTGATTGCTGCAGAAGGCTTGGCGGTAAACAGACAAGTGAATCTTCTGTTGACAAACAACCTGCAAAAGTAAAGTAGGGGCATACCTGGCCCACAAAGCTCATACATTGTGGTGGCTAAATAACCAGGGCCCCTGTCTTGCATAGACTGCACTCCTCCCCTCTTAAGACAGATAGTACAACCATCTCAGAGAAATGCAGCCCTTAAAAGAGGAGGCACTGAGCAGCCACCAGAGCAGACTGGAACAAAACAACAACAACAACAACAACAACAACAACAACAACAACAACAACAAACATGTAATCAATTAATGAACATACAAAATTTCATCTTACTGGGAGAGACAATAGCAACAGTCCCCCCACAGTTAATGATGGGAAGGTGGGGCTAGCAGCAGAGTAGTGCTATATTTTAAAACTATTATCCGTGTTGCCACTGGTACAACCCTTGTCAATGGTATGGCTGGTAGTTATTTAATTCAAAAGTTACAATAATAACTCTTTATTTATTAACCTTGAACTTAATTCAGTGCAGCTCTAAGACATGAAACTCCACATTTGGGTACAACTTAAAAGTCCATCTTGACTATGTGTGGCAGAGGCCCACCATGACAAAGTCTACAAACATCAGTACTGGTGGTGATCCGACAGGTACCATGGGTGATAAACAGCACTATACCGCAGGGTTGTGAGCTTGTGGGCTGCTGACACACATGTCCAGCAGAGAGAGAGACAGAGGGAGAGGGGGGGGGGGGAGGGGGGGGGGGGGGGGAGGGCAGTGCTGGATGGACTTCCAGCAGCTGGCGATCCCAGCAAATGTATGACACAGCACTGTCTGATGGGTAGCAGTGATGACAGGTGTCGTGGTCCAAAGAATAGACTCAAGAGCAGCTGGCAGTTGGTCTGACGCCCCGAAGGGAAGTGGCTGAGCATCAGTTTACATACCCATCAGCAGAGGAATAAATGCATAAATGCATGGTGTCATGTGGACATGTGGCTGTGTGGATGCAATTAGGCGACTGCAGCACTATTTACCATGACCTGCATGCCACGTACCGGCATGGCTTATGTCTACAGATGCTGTGGGTAGCTTCAGGAGACTTGATGGTAAACAGCCCAGTGAATCTTCTGTTGACAAACAACCACCCGAGGTAAAGCTGGGACCATATCTAGGCTACAAAGCACATCAGTGAGTGTGCTGTCTGAACACCCAGGAGACAGCCCTGCATATCGTACAATCTCCAAGCCTGGTTTCTTCCCTTCTGGAGTGGTTACATATCACAGAAAACTTATATTCTGAACAATCTAATTCTTTTATTTGAAAAGTGCTGAATTGTGTCCTTAAATGCAATGGCACAAAGCTAAATTCGTATAGATCGAATGAAGTGATAATTGCTGTTTTCTACACTCCTGGAAATTGAAATAAGAACACCATGAATTCATTGTCCCAGGAAGGGGAAACTTTATTGACACAATCCTGGGGTCAGATACATCACATGATCACACTGACAGAACCACAGGCACATAGACACAGGCAACAGAGCATGCACAATGTCGGCACTAGTACAGTGTATATCCACCTTTCGCAGCAATGCAGGCTGCTATTCTCCCATGGAGACGATCGTAGAGATGCTGGATGTAGTCCTGTGGAACGGCTTGCCATGCCATTTCCACCTGGCGCCTCAGTTGGACCAGCGTTCGTGCTGGACGTGCAGACCGCGTGAGACGACTCTTCATCCAGTCCCAAACATGCTCAATGGGGGACAGATCCGGAGATCTTGCTGGCCAGGGTAGTTGACTTACACCTTCTAGAGCACGTTGGGTGGCACGGGATACATGCGGACGTGCATTGTCCTGTTGGAACAGCAAGTTCCCTTGCCGGTCTAGGAATGGTAGAACGATGGGTTCGATGACGGTTTGGATGTACCGTGCACTATTCAGTGTCCCCTTGACGATCACCAGAGGTGTACAGCCAGTGTAGGAGATCGCCCTGTGTGCCTCGGTCGTATGCAGTCCTGATTGTGGTGCTCACCTGCACGGCGCCAAACACGCATACGACCATCATTGGCACCAAGGCAGAAGCGACTCTCATCGCAGAAGACGACACGTCTCCATTCGTCCCTCCATTCACGCCTGTCGCGACACCACTGGAGGCGGGCTGCACGATGTTGGGGCGTGAGCGGAAGACGGCCTAACGGTGTGCGTGACCGTAGCCCAGCTTCATGGAGACGGTTGCAAATAGTCCTCGCCGATAGCCCAGGAGCAACAGTGTCCCTAATTTGCTGGGAAGTGGCGGTGCGGTCCCCTATGGCACTGCGTAGGATCCTATGGTCTTGGCGTGCATCCGTGCGTCGCTGCGGTCCGGTCCCAGGTCGACGGGCATGTGCACCTTCCGCCGACCACTGGCGACAACATCGATGTACTGTGGAGACCTCACGCCCCACGTGTTGAGCAATTCGGCGGTACGTCCACCCGGCCTCCCGCATGCCCACTATACGCCCTCGCTCAAAGTCCGTCAACTGCACATACGGTTCACATCCATGCTGTCGCAGCTTGCTACCAGTGTTAAAGACTGCGATGGAGCTCCGTATGCCACGGCAAACTGGCTGACACTGACGGCGGCGGTGCAGAAATGCTGCGCAGCTAGCGCCATTCGACGGCCAACACCGCGGTTCCTGGTGTGTCCGCTGTGCCGTGCGTGTCATCATTGCTTGTACAGCCCTCTCGCAGTGTCCGGAGCAAGTATGGTTGGTCTGACACACTGGTGTCAATGTGTTCTTTTTTCCATTTCCAGGAGTGTATTTATTGTCTTCTCACCGTGGGATCTGATAATAAACTTTCCAGAGGTCTACCTTGGAACATGTTTTCTTCCCATGAAGGATTAAGTTGCCATCATCTATTCTTCAAACTGGATAGTGGTTTGGTGATTATTTCCATGAACACAGTGACTATCTGGTTTTGTAACAATATATAGAAACAGTCATATTGTGTTCTTTGCAATATGCAGTTTGTTTAGCTCTAAAGTGAGAGAGTTGCAGCAGATTCAAGGGCCAGTAGATGCTGAAATTTGGTACTTACCATGCTTAAATTGTTTTGCATGACATGTAGTTTTCCCAACTCTAAAAACTTCTTTAAAATTTCAGAAAATTTGCAGTTAATATGAAAGCAATTAACTCTCAGTGGCTTCAATTCATGACACATTCCATTTCATGTTCAACTGAGAGTTATTAGTTAATCTTTTGCTTTTGAAACCAACCATAAGGTAAAACTGATGATAAAAATCAATACCTAATATGCCATTTTAAATGCCTGCGACAATAAATAGGCATCAAAAATATATCTTTTCATCGTAGGTCAACATTCAACAATTTTAAACTGCAGGATGGAATCTGGCCCCATGAACCATGGACCTTGCCATTGGTGGGGAAGCTTGCGTGCCTCAGCAATACAGATAGCTGTACCGTGGGTGCAACCACAATGGAGGGGTATCCGTTGAGAGGCCAGAAAATGTGTGGTACCTGAAGAGGGGCAGCAGACTTTTCAGTAGTTGCAGGGGCAACAGTCTGGATAATTCACTGATCTGGCCTTGTAACATTAACCAAAATGCCTTGCTGTGCTGGTACTGCAAATGGCTGAAAGCAAGGGGAAACTACAGCTGTAATTTTTCCTAATGGCATGCAGCTTTACAATGATTAAATGACAATGACATCCTCTTGGGTAAAATACTCAGGAGGCAAAATAGTCCTCCATTTGGACCTCCAGGTGGGAACTACTCAAGAGGACATCATTATCAGGAGAAAGAAAACTGGTGTTCTACGGATCGGAGCATGGAATGCCAGATCCCTTAATCGGGAAGGCAGGTTAGAAAATTTAAAAAGGGAAATGGATAGGTTAAAGCTAAATATAGTGGGAATTAGTGAAGTTTGGTGGCAGGAGGATCAAGACTTCTGGTCAGGTGAATACAGGGTGATAAATACAAAATCAAATAGGGGTACTGCAGGAGTCGGTTTAATAATGAATAAAAAATAGGAGTGCGGGTAAGCTACTACAAACTGCATAGTGAATGCATTATTGTAGCAAAGATAGACATGAAGCCCACACCTACCATAGTAGTAAAAGTTTATATGCCAACTAGCTCAGCAGATGACGAAGAGATAGAAGAAATGTATGCTGAAATAAAAGAAATTATTCAGATAGTGAAGGGAAATGAAAATGAACATTTAATATTTATGCGTGACTGGAATTTAAGTGTAGGAAAATGAAGAGAAGTAAAAGTAGCAGGTGAATATGGAATGGGGGTAAGGAATGAAAGAGTATGCAGCCTGGTAGAATTTCACACAGAGCATAACTTAACCATAGATAACACTTGGTTCAAAAATCGTGAAAGGAGGTTGTATACAGGGAAGAGACCTAGAGACACTGAAAGGTTTCAGATAGATTATGTATTGGTAAGACAGAGATTTAGAAACCAGGTTTTAAATTGTAAGACATTTCCAGGGCAGGTGTGAACTCTGACCACAATCTATTCATTATGAACTGTAGATTAAAACAGAAGAAACTGCAAAAAGGTGAGAACTTAAGAAGATGGGACCTGAATTAACTGAAAAAAAAACAGAGGTTGTAGAGAGTTTCAGAAAGAGCATTAGGGAATGATTGACAAGAATGGGGGAAAGAAATACAGGAGGAGAAGAATGGGTAGCTTTGACGGATGAAGTAGTGAAGGCAGCAGAGGATCAAGTAGGTAAAAAGACGAGGGCTAGTAGAAATCCTTGGGTAACAGAAGAAATATTGAATTTAATTGATGAAAGGAGAAAATATAAAAATGCTGTAAATGAAGCAGGCAAAAAGGAATACAAACGTCTCAAAAATGAGATCGACAGGAAGTGCAAAATGGCTAAGCAGGGATGGCTAGACGACAAATGTAAGGATGTAAGGGCTTATCTCACTAGGGGTAAGGTAGATACTGCCTCCAGAAAAATTAGAGAGACCTTTGGAGAAAAGAGAACCACTTGTATGAATATCAAGAGCTCAGATGGAAACCCAGTTCTAAGCACAGAAGGGAAAGCAGAAAGGTTTAAGGAGTATATAGAGGGTCTATACAAGGGTGATGTACTTGAGGACAATATGATGGAAATGGAAGAGGATGTAGAGGAAGATGAAATGGGAGATATGATACTGTGTGAAGATTTTGACAGGGCACTGAAAGACCTGAGTCGAAACGAGGCCCCGGGAGTAGACAACATTTCATTAGAACTACTGATAGTCTTGGGAGAGACAGTCATGACTAAACTCTACCATCTGCTGAGCAAGATGTATGAGACAGGCGAAATACCCTCAGACTTCAAGAAGAATATAATAATTCCAATCCCAAAGAAAGCAGGCGTGAAAATTACCGAAATATCAGTTTACTAAGTCACGGCTGCAAATTACTAACATGAATTTTTGTACAGATCAATGGAAAAACTTGTAGAAGCAGACCTCAGGGAAGCCCAGTTTGGATTCTGTAGAAATGTTGGAATATGTGAGGCAATACTGACTCTACGACTTACTTTAGAAGACAGATTAAGGAAAGGCAAACCTACATTTCTAGCTTTTGTTAACTTAGATAAAGCTTTTGGCAGTGTTGACTGGAATACTCTTTCAAATTCTGAAGGTGGCAGTGGTCAAATACAGGGAGCGAAAGGCTATTTACAATTTGTACAGAAACCAGATGGCAGTTGTAAGAATTGAGCTGCATGGAAGGGAAGGAGCAGTTGGGAAGGGGGTAACAAGCAGTAAAGGAAACAATAGAAAAATTTGGAATTGGAACTAAAATCCATGGAGAAGAACTAAAAACTTTGAGGTTGGCCGATGACATTGTAATTTTGCCAGAGACAGCAAAGGACCTGGAAGAGCAATTTAATGGAATGGACAGTGTTTTGAAAGGAGGATATAAGATGTTCATCAAGAAAAGCAAGATGAGAATAATGGAATGTACTCAAATTAAATCCGATGATGCTGAGGGAATTAGATTAGGAAATGAGACACTTAAAGTAGTAAAGGAGTTGTGCTATTTGGGAAGCAAAGTAACTGATGATTGTCAAAGTAGAGAGGATATAAAATGTAGACTAGCATTGGCAAGAAAAGCAGTTTTGAAGAAGAGAAGTTTGCTTTCGAAATGTGGTGCTACAGAAGAATGCTGAAGATTAGATGGGTAGATCACATAACTAATGAGGTGGTACTGAATAGAATTGGGGAGAAGAAAAATTTGTGGCACAACTTGACTAGAAGAAGGGACTGGTTGGTAGGACATGTTCTGAGGCATCAAGGGATCGCCAATTTAGTATTGGAGGGCAGTGTGGAGGGTAAAAATTGTAGAGGGAGACAAAGAGATGAATACACTAAGCAGTTTCAGAAGGATGTATGTTGCAGTAGGTACTGGGAGATGAAGCAGCTTGCAGAGGATAAAGCAGCATGGAGAGCTGCATCAAACCAATCTCTGGACTGAATACAACAACAACAACAACAACAACAAAAGGATGGGCTCTAAGAACAATTTGCTATAAACGGTTTAAATTCAGTCCTTCCTGTTTTGCTGTTTCCTATTGTTAGGACAGGGATGTTTTCCCTATTGTCTACCATAAACAGTTACTCTTTGTTGTAATCTTTGACAAAGATGCAGTAGTGACATGCCAAAGAAATATACTGTATACACTCGAATAATCCGCGCATGTTTTTTCCCGAATTTTAGGACAAAAACCTGGGGTGCGCAGATTATTTGAAACATTGTTGGTACTGCTCCACCTCCAACAATACATCCGATCATACTTTGCATTGTTGCGGCCTCAGTCTGTGATGCATCAGTAGCACATTAGGAGTGAAGTATTAACATCTTCAAACTTGTTCATTATGGCTACAGGTTCTCGTTATCGCTCGTACACTGCTAAAGAAAAAGTAAAAATTATTGAAGAAGCCGAGAATATTGGAAACCGTGCAGCAGGAAGAAAGTATGACGTGAGTGAGAGTTGTATTTGCGAGTGGCGAAAAAATAAAACGCAGCGTTAAGAAACTAATAGTAATCACTGGGCATTTCACGGCCAAACAGGGAAGCATCCAGACCTCGAGAAAAGGCTCTGTGATTATGTAGATGAGAAGCGACAATACGGATGCACAGTGATGAGTGAAATGTGCGAACTTAAAGCATTGTCTTTATCCAAAGAACTAGGCATTACCAGTTTCAAAGCTATCCGGGGCTGGCTGTCAAGATTTTTCAACCAAAATGGTTTAGGATTCCAGAGGAAAACTACTATTGCTCAGCGACTTCCAGGCAATTACGAGGAAAAATAGTGAATTTTCATCGTTATCTGATAAATCTGCGCTGTAAACAGTCCTATATATTATCGCAAATTGGTGATGTTGTGTGTAACTGGTGATGGACGAAAGCTACCACCTTACATGGTATTTAAAGGGAAAACTATTCTGAAAATATCAGTAAAAGGCATACCGGTATTAATGAGAGTGAATCTGAAAGGGTGGATGGACAATGAACTTATTATTGACTGGGTGACACATGTTTTGCAACGTCGTCCTGGTGCATTGCTGAATTTATGCAACATGTTGGTCCTGGACAGCTTTCGCGGACATACAGCTAAGGAAGTGCGAGACAAATTACAAAAAGGGGAAACTGACTTGGTCATTATCCCTGGAGGCCTAACATCCATCCTACAACCAAATGATGTGTGTATAAATCGGCCATTCAAAGCTGCACTTAAACAGCGATGTACACAATGGATGGCTGATGAGAACCATAATTTCACACCTAGTGGAAAAATCAAACGGCCGGATTTGTCCCAGCTTTGTGAATGGGTGAAAAGTGCATGGGACTCCATTTTGCAACCACTGGTGGAAAAATCCTTCCAAAAATGTGGAATCACAAATTCTCTGGACAGAACAGAGGACGATGCTCTATGGGAAGATGGTGAAGATGACAAAGATTCTCCTGCTAGTGAGGACGATGAAAGTGATGAATAGAGTGTTAAGAGAGGAAACGTACCAGTATTGACCAAAATATTTTATTGCACAGACCGTATTAATGAATTCTTAAACAAATCTTTTTTTTCCTCTCCCCTCAAAATTGGGGTGTGCGGATTATTCAAGTATATATGGTATGTGACAGATTATTTGACTGTTATTATGCCCAGAATATTTGACTGGTATTTTGAGTGCCACTTCTAGATCACATGATTTTTTCCATTTACAAGTATGAACACATTTTTTCTGGTTTAAAGTCTAACCAAAACTGGTAGTGGCAGTACTTCCCAATTTTATACTATCTTGATAGGTTTCTGTTCTCGCTGTATCCACATCGCCAGCTCTGATTTCTGTTTTTCCTCACTTGACATTTTATTTTGTTGATTTGTGTATGTAGATGTAATGATAACTTCTGTGTTAGGCTTAGCTGAACGTCATTACCTAACTACATTTCCATCATTTAGTTTGCCATCAGAGCCATTTTATTAACACCTCTTTCAAAAATAGCTAAAATACTTTTTATGCTGCCAGAGCGTTTATCCAACCACGAAGTTTCAAGGATCTTTTTGGCTGTACTTTATTTTACATATTCTTCAATTTTTAATAATAGTTGACTTAATTCTATATCACTAAAGAGCAGTTTACTTACTAATGATTTTTTTTTTCACTTCATGAATATTCATTTGACTCAGAACTGGCAATCAAATCCAAAATGTGTTGAACAAATCATCTATCTTGTTGCACTAATAAATGACTTAATTTCATAGTTTAAGGTGTTGAGGTAGTGATGTGAAATTTTGCTTCAGCTTGACCTAAACAAATATCTGTTGTTTTTTCTGTATCCAAAACGGTGGTTATTTAACATTAGCATTGACCTTGTCCACTTGTATGTCACCTAGAGATTTTGGTTTATGTCTACGGTCTTGTATGTTATTTCTTCTTATCACATTGGAGTTGTCACTTAAGGGGTATCCCTTAGGTTTAGAGATATTTTTGTGAGAAGTTTATTAAGCCAGGCTGCATTTGTCTGCAACACATTTTTTCATTACTGCTTACAGTTTGTTTTGAAAAACAAAATTTTGATGAGGTAACTGGAAGAGCAGAGCTATAGAATTTTTGCAAGGATATGTAGTGAAACAAATGAACATGCTATTAGGAACAGCTTCAAAAATATATATGTTCCCAAATATTATGGTTCTTTTGCACTCTTTTTCTTAAAATTGAGAGTGCTGTAAGAAACTGAGTACTTAGTCATTACTTTACAGAAAGACTTCCTTCATTCTGTTCTCCTAAAAGTGAAAATAAATCATGTGAATTTTGATGTGATGTTTAAAGCTTTCCCGGCGTACTGATTGTTCCATAAAAACACAGGCAAACTGCCGGATATCAGTGGCACTCACCTGAAGATGGTCAGAAGACTCTGCGCCAAAATATTGTGGCAGGAAGTTACTGATATCCGGCAGTTCTCATGTGGTTTTATGGAACATGTGAAACTTTGTTCAAGTTTTTTTTCTTTTTTTTTTTAAGCGTGCAGCTCAGCATTGCCGTAAGCCCCTACTGAATGCCGGTGATGGTACTGGTGAACACCCTACCCAGGCACTGCTGGATGTGTTCACAATTCGAGAAGAGATAGGCACTGTGAATGGCCTGACAATAACAATGGTGGGAGATCTTAGACATGGAAGGACAGTGCATTCTCTTGCCAGGTATTTGTATATTTAGTTTTTGAATGTATAGCTGTATTTTTCATTAAGAATTGTGTGCTGATATACTATCTACACACACTAACATTCATTCTAGAATTATTGTTGTTATGAGCATATGGACCCAACTGGATCACGCATTACATTTATGATTCGCCTTTCTAATAGCCCATATAGCTTCCATTTGTTTGCTATGTGCTTTCTTCCTTTCTTCTGACCATTTGGTCCCTGATCTTTTAGGGATTTCATTCTCTGGCTTTACTACCCATCTATTTATCTTCTGATGGTAAAGTTTCCTGTCTAGTATGTCCGATGTTCCTATCTATGACTTTCCCAAGTCATATTTGACTTCAAGTCCTTCTTCTATCCATGGAATGTTCTTCTGTTTTGCAGTTATGTCAAAATCTTATGAGTAAGCCTTGAAGGTGGGAGTCTATAAATGTGCCCATACAATTTCAGCCTTCATTTCCTGATACCTGCAGCAAGGTTGATTAGTTCTTGTCCCAGCATTTTCCTCATGATCTTTCTTTCCTCCTTCAAGATGTTGGCAAACTGCCTTTTCTATTAAGTACCAAGGTTTCGCTCACATTCAGCACTTAAGGTCTAATCAGTGTATTATAATGTTTGATCTCTGTATGAATGGATGTACATTTCTTGTTGTAGATTTCAAGCGTTCTCTCATATGATCATTTGAGCTTTTGTAACTGAACTTTCTGTGCTTCCTTTTCCAACCCTGTAAGTTCCATGACCTCACAGAGATATTTGAAGTGTGGAACTCATTTGATCTGCCCGTATTTTATGTTCAGTTCCTGAATGTTGAATTTAGTGGAAATGAACTTGGTCTCCTCGAATGAAATTTGTAGTCCAGTTTTCTCAGTGCATTCCTTGAGGACTTCAATCTGTCCAATTGGTCTATTTTCACAGGTCGCTAGTATCGTGAGGTCATCTGCGAAAGCTAAAAAACTGACCTTGATGTCATCATTTTTTCATCAGAGTTGAATGGGTTTCCAGTGGTTCTAGGTTTTCAAATCTTTCTCCCATTCTCGGATGACTTTATCAAGAACAAGGTTGAAGAGCAGTGGTGACAATCCATCACCTTGTCACACACCAGTCTTTATCTCAAAGGGTTCTGACAGTTAGCCCATGAATTTCACTTTTTACTTTGTGCCCACAAGTGTTTCCTCAACGAGTCTTAATGTCTTTTTATTTTATGTTGCTTTCTTTGATCTCCTTGGTGTCAAATTTTTGAAGATGCGTTTTCCTTTTGGATTAAATTTCACTTTGATCCACACTAGATAGTGGTCAGAGTCAATGTTGACTACTCTTCGGACTTGCACGTCATGAATTTTTAGAATTGTTATAGTGTGTCTTCAGAATTTGTGGGAGAATTAAAAATGAAAATCTGTTATTTATCTGTGCTGGAGCAACATTGTGTTTTCTAACTAAAACACAGATGTGAGGCCAGTTTACATCATATTGCAACATAATATTGGATCTGGGGATTAGAAAAGTTGAATACTACCAAAATCTGCAGTGTGCTTTTCATTGTTGTAAAGCAATGGAATTGCACCATATTGGATGAGCATGGGGTCCGTTCAGCCCTAGCAGGCTGTGAGACTTCACAAATCACATGAATGCCTAGTTTTTTGTAAAATTAAACTTGAATGCAATGCTGCAGATCGAGCCAAGGATGTAGGAAGTTTAACATAATAAGTTAACATCACTTGCTGCTTGTTTTGGTTTCATAAAGTAGGTTCCTCATTGAATTAGTGCTGCTGTTCATTCCACTGGCAAACCCAACTACTCATATGCATAATTCCTACATTACTAATAAATAAATAAACAAACACTACCTGGATCACAACTCATATTACCATCTACCAGCTTCAATCTGCACTGCAGATGATATTCAGGTCAGGTAACAGGAAAGGCAATTTGTCAATAGCTGTGTAAAACTGATGTTGACATTGGTATTAGTTCTACACTGTTGTTGATAAACTGCACTGTGTAGTGCCAGACCTGAAGATATGTGACATCAATTGAAACTGGTAATCAGTAAGATAAGTTGTGATCCAGACTTCATTTGTTTGTTTACTATAGCAAAACAGATCATGGTTCCTAGACCCGGCATCAAATATGTTTTGTATGATTGTTTATTTACATTTTCTCTCAATTCAAGTTGCCTCTGAGATAGAAATGAAGGACTGAATCAAGATTTCTGTTTCCTGTAAGAACAGTGAAAATCCTCAGTAGCCTAATTATGTATTTGATAGACAGCATATTCTTCATTTTATGACAAACTGGCAGTTTGTTCAATCATTACCAAAACTAAAGGTAGCTGTTGTTAAAATCGTGTGTGGTTTGGAAGCAGCTATTCAGTACAGCTATACATGACACATTTAGTATCTCTTCCACCTTCTTTTCCTTCTTAGTTTAACTATAAAATGATTCAGTTTCTATACTTTTACACTTGTGTTTGGAAATAATGTTTCTGTATTTTTACAGCACAGTTCCCTTTCCCTTGATTTTTATCATTTTCTTGGGCAGGAATGAAGTCCAGCATAGATGTTTACCTCTAAATTTTGGAGAAAGCACAAAATTTATCGATGGACTTTGAGCTCTCAAACATTTTAAACATTACCAAAAGACAGTAACAAAAGTTTTATGTGTGGAATTATCTTACAAAACTGCCAAAGTCTTCATAGATGCTGTTAAACATGCTAATTTCTTATATTTAACATAGTGAGCCAATTTTCTACCAGCTAATTTTGATCTGCTATGATCATTTAATGGATGATTAGTAAAATGAGTTACAAAAGTTTTTATTATGATAAGTGGTCCTATACTTCAAAACATTTTTATGTACGTGGGTGCAAATTTGAACTTTAGTGCAGAACAAAAAGTGTTGTAGGTAATATCTGCCAAAGTAAAATAATTAAAAAAATGTTTTTCCATAGGTTGCTTACATTATACAATGTGCAGCTGAGGTACGTGAATCCACCAAATCTTGGAATGCCTTTAAATGTTGTTCAGTTTGTTGCATCAAAAGGCATACCACAGGAAGAATTTAGTACGCTGGAGGAAGCTCTTCCAGAAACAGATGTCCTGTACATGACCCGCATTCAGAGAGAGAGATTTCCATCTCAAGAAGCATATGAGAAGGTAAATATTATAAATGCAGTAACGATTCTAAATTTAGTTTATGAGAAAATTAACTCCTCTCTCATCAGAAATCTCAATAATAATAATAGTTATTATTATTATTATTATTATTATTATTATTATTATTATAAATGTGGTTGTATTACATGTGCAAAGCTCCCAAAGATCATTTTTTATGTTTACGGAAGACTAGCATTTCTGATTGGGCAAATAACAGTGATACGAAGTTAAATCAAAATATTAACTGAAAACAATAACAATCTGCAGGAGCAAAATCCCTTGACCTGCTGCATTGAAACCATATTTGATATAATTCATTTGGAAGAGTAAATACTGTTAGCAGACAAAAAGACAGTATCTGGTATCTTTATGAAGGCATTTGGGCAGACAACATTAATTTGTTGGGAACTGCATCCTTATCATTTGTTGAGATACAATGAATGTATTGCACTTTGTAACTGAAAGGAAGCTATGCAGACTTATGTTGGAGAGAGATAGATAGAAGAACTGTGAGTTTCTGTTACTGATTGTGGAAGTATGCAAAATAACCAGTTGGCTGTACGCCACTGGAAACATGAAAATTTTACTCATGATAGATGATTGGCAGCCAACAGTTTGTTAGCAGTCTTTTGTCTGCGCAGAACAAATGGCAACATTCTGTCTGTGCTCCTCTTTACTCTGAAATGGCAATTGATTTCATGAAACAGGCATTTGTTATTCCACAACAGCCCAAAAGGGATACTATAGAGAGAGAAGTACCTCACCTCCTCTAAGGATAAGTCATTCACTTTTGGAAGGATACCATTTGAAATAAAAATTTTTGTTTGTACTCTGATTTTCTTCATGTGATGTGACTTCATGGCAAAGATTATAATAAAATGATCATCAACGTCTTTGCTGTCGAAGTTAAATATCATTAAATTTACTTGAGAGAAAGGAACAATCAGAGTACAAATATTCCTATGAAAGTATACTACAAAGATACGCATCATCTCAAAGCATCATTGAGATACTTACATAGCATACATAACTTCTAATGATTGTGTGGAAACAGTTACAGTCAATAATATACCTCTCTTGGATTTGTTTCACAATGAATTGGTGAAGAGAGAGCAATTTAATTTGATAAAGAACGTAGTTAGGTTTTAGAAGAACAATGTACTTGCTCACTTGTCTGCAACTACCACAGTCAGATTTCATATTAACTGCTATACTAAGTGAGATTTTGCTGTTAATTGAGTGTAAAAAGTGGTGAAATACCTTTCACTGCTTAAATTTCAAATTGACATACAAAACATTTTTATTACTATCATTATTATAATTATCCTTTCTAAAATAAGTGTCTGTTAATTATATGTGTAGGCCCTAAAAATGGAATAAATAGGAATAGAAAAAATGTGGTATTCACATTCAAAACTAAACTTGTAGCAAAGTTTTTACAGCTATTATTTTCTTACTTTTTCCAGAGCATCTGTGTGTACAGTCCCACAGATCTCAAATTTAGTTATAGTAGAAATGTAAAGCCATGGCCATTAAATAATTCTATGGCTTTACATGTTACTGACTAGTAAAGGATTAATATGATGCTGGAAGTGCCAATGTGAGATAGAGGATGGCACAGAAAACTGGGAACATTTCCACAATCCAATAAAACTAGAAGTGATGAAGGAAAAAAATTGCATTCATAATAATTGAAAACTTATTTTTAAAAAAATATGTCCTTTAGATGGTATCCTTCTGTACGAATGCAATCCTGAAATCTGCTGTTGAGATTCCTCATTGACTGGTGCAACAACTGTTAGGGTACTGTGAATTGCATCCCGGATTCTCTGTTTTAACTCATCCAGTGTTCTTGGTTGAGTTGTGCAGACTTTGCTCTTAGGTAGACCTACAAGAAAAAAATCACAAATGCATAAATCTGGTGATCCAGGGGGCGAGGGAGTGTTACCAAATTGTGAGATCTCACAGTTGCCAAACAGTTCTCACACATATGCCATTGATTGCCGTTTTGTGTGTCAGGTCCCTCCATGCTGTTGAAACAAGGCTTCGTGAACGATTGGAAAGTTGTTCAATGCAGGTGTAATGAAAGTCTGTAATATCTCCACATAATGATCAGCATTGACAATTATTGTTTTTCCCTGTTCATTTGTGAAAAAATATGGCCCATGTGATGAAACACCACTACATACTGTCACTTTACTAGCATGTAAAGGGTCCTCATGAATGTCATTAGGAGTTGTGTTTGCCCAGTATGGTAGTTTTGTTCATTCACATACCATGTAAGATAGATATGTGCCTCATCTGACATCCACAGCTTGTTTAGAAATTTATTGTCGTTGTTTATTTTTATCGTCATTTGTTGACAGAATCCTAATCGTAATCAGTAATCGTTGTCCTTCAATTGTTGCACCATCTGTAGTTTGTACAGGTGAAACTTTAAATCAAGATGAAGAATTCTGTGAACACTGTCCTGTCATGGGCTACATAAGACAGACTCGTGTACAGCGTCAATGTTCACTGAAGACCACACACTTTTTGGCTGTCCTGTTGGTTTCTTCTTGATGGCAGATCCAGTCTCTTCAAAGTTATTAATCCAATATTTTATCACATGTTTCGATGGTCCGCAGCTCGTGGTCGTGCGGTAGCGTACTCGCTTCCCAAGCCCGCGTTCGATTCCTGGCGGGGTCAGAGATTATATATGTATAATGGAAGAGATGGCGATAAGGTTGAAAGTGGATGTGCGACAGGGGAGTGAGATATTGTGGGTTGGAAGGGTACATTGGATGAATGAACCCCACCTCTGGTGCTACAAGATGCTTGTACTGTGAGGGGAGTAGTTAGTTGTCCAGGTAGTCAGTCCTTACACTACATGCAATTAGCACATCAGCTGTTACATTCCTGTAAAAGGCTTAAGTGCAAGGCCTGCCATCTGCACCCCACAGCACATCCTGGTCAAGTCACACCACAAGTATCTCCCTCACATCAGACAGGACCAGCTCTGAAAGCAGTCATGATATGTGTCAACTCTGCTGTAATTTCTACACAGCCTTTTATGTGAGTGCCTACAACCAGCTGTCAAGCTGAATAAATGGCCATGTGATCAAGAGAAAATTTGATCACGTAGCATCAGTACATTATGCTAAATGTAACCCTTGCCCCCTTCCCTTCTGAGTGCGAGCTTCTCTTAAGTCTCAGTCCCCTATTTTGTGTGGCTCCAAGTAAGGCCACTGAAAGGGTAATTACAATTTCAGACACGTGCCTTACTGTAAAGTGAGTGGGTACCTTAATTTCTTCCATTGTTTATAAAAAAGGACTAAAGTAGTAGTATAGTAAACTAATGCAGGCAGTTGGTGTCAGATTATGGACAGATGTTTCTAATGACATGTTTAATTTATAACTGAAGATCCTCAAATTATACATATCAGACCAAGTACATTTACCAAGGCAAAAATAATCAAACTTCCCATTATTGAACCTGGTAGCCAACAAAAGACCTGGAATTCTTTCTATGGCTTAATCTACAGTGGTAAGAAGTAGAAAAGTTAATCCACCTGTGAACAGTGGAAAGGCCAAGTGTGTGTGTGTGTGTGTGTGTGTGTGTGTGTGTGTGTGTGTGTGTGTGTGTGTGTGTGTTTCTATTTCAGAAGCTCAGATGTGTAGCTGTCTTTTCTTTCAGCCTGTCTGCAACTTAATATCTCCTTTATTAAGTCAGAACCAATTTATCCTTTTCATAAAATAATCTATCTTTGAAGTAACCAGATGTAAATGATATCTAAAACCAGCACTTCTGGATATTATTGGAGTAACTTGTAACTGAGAGTAATATTCCCCAGTGTTATTTTTCATAGAAAAAATTGTATTTTCTGTTCACAGGCTTGTGGACATTTTGTGGTTACTCCTGAACTGATGACACTGGCCAAACGCAAAATGGTTGTTCTGCATCCTCTTCCACGTGTGTTCGAGATCAGCCCAGAGCTTGACATTGATCCGAGAGCAGCTTATTTCCGTCAAGCAGAATGTGGAATGTATGTTCGTATGGCACTGCTTGCAATGGTTCTTGGGCGATGTTGATAAAAACTTTTCCAGATGCATTGTGAGGAACCTTTCAACCTTTACACTGTGATATGTGCCCATGAGTGATATACATATATTTTTTTTATCACAGTTATTTCTATTTTGTGTCAGTATTGTGATTATGTATTAGAATGCAACATTCCATAGAGAGTATCTAAGAAGAAACTCAAATTATATTCGCTGTAATTTTTTTAATAACAAATCTGAAATCCATATGAAGCCAGTCACAACTATGTAAAAAAAAATCTAGCAATATTCACTTATTAATAAAGAAAGTAATCTCATATTCTGAATATTGCCCATGTAGACTGAAGAACTGTCATTTTCCATCATTGTCACCATCTTTCCCTTTTTTTGCAGTCCATTTACAATTTTGAAATTATTGAACTCTGATGTCAAAGTATCACTTGCTAGTGTATTGTATGTCAAACATTAGCAACTTATCAGTTGCACTGTTAAAAAAAACTTTTGTATATCAATTTTGAATAAAATTATCAGGAGAATTTTGTTTTATTTTTTGTTGTTGTATTGTAAATATTAATAATAGATTTCCAACATCCTATAATGGAGAAAAATTGCAGGATCCAAAATTACACATACAGAAGGTTACAAGGATGTGCACTTAATTTTTACTCTTGTTCTCTTTTCATACATGGTGAAATAGATGCTCTTGTTTAATACTGTAGCAAACTATGTAGAATTTACTGTGCTGAAGAAGAAATTAGGGCATAATGAAACCATATTACGACTGTTGTAATTTTAAAGGCAATACTTTGCTTCTGCATGAACACTACCCTTCAACCCACTGCCGTATAGCAATATGGGCATGAGGACGATGAGAGAATGTCACATTATCAGATTCATTACGTGCCATCTTTTCATTCCTCCTACTAGCAATATTGTAATTTACATACGAGGGCATGCGGGAAAGTAATGACTCCAAATATTTTTTATTCTGTTCTCAGTAATAGGTAAGACACTACTTGTCATGCCTATTACCTGGTTGTCTCTCCTGTATCACTGACGGAAGTTACAATCCTCTACTACTAGAGGGCTCCAAATTGTAGCATGTAATATGGCAGTGTGTAATATGACTATGTTGGCATGTGAGAAAACCCTCAGAACTGAAAGTTCAGAGAATGACTGTGCCATACCACACAAGAGCACTGTGAGATTTGCAACAATCAGCTGCCTTGGGTTCCTTGTCATTGATATTATCAATAAGATTAAGATTTCCTCCCCCCCCCCTCCCAATCTCATTTTTATCTGTTTCCAAAACTTCAAGAATGTCTTTGAGGACTTCACTGTGGTAACAAAGAAGCAGTGCAAGCAGGTGAGGTTTTGGCTCTATCAAATTTAATCATTCTATAGTGGAGATATCAACAAAGAGGTCTCTTGTTGGGAGAAATGCCTTCACTGCCAGACTGACTGTAGTGAGAAATAAATATGTAGACATGAAGAATAAGACTGTAGAATGTTAATTTTTTAAAATAAAATGAACATTAATAGCTTCCACATAAATTTACACATTACTTTGCATCTTTCCCTCATTTATTTTATTTTTTTTTAACAGAAGACAGCTGTAGTCTTGTTTTGGAAAAAAAAATAAATTTTCTTTACTTAAGAAAAGGTTTGTTTTAAAGCCTTATATTTATAGCTTAGGAGACACACTGTTCAGTGGAAATCATGGAGTAAAGTGTTTGTTTATCTTTGGTGTGCTAGTGCAGATTGTCATGACAACTAAATCTGTGATGTTTGCAGTTGGAGGTGGGTGAGTGACTCAATTTATACAATTTCTTTTCACAATGTGACATTTTTAGCCTTCTTATCCACACTCATAACTTTTAATAGTTGTGAGAGTGCTGATAATCTACATCTACATTTATACTCCACAAGCCACCTATCGGTGTGTGGCGGAGGGCACTTTACGTACCACTGTCATTACCTCCCTTTCCTGTTCCAGTCGCATATGATTCATGGGAAGAATGACTGCCGAAAAGCCTCCGTGCAAGATCGAATCTCTTTAATTTTGCATTCGTTATCTCCTCGGGAGGTATAAGTAGGGGGAAGCAATATATTCGATACCTCATCCAGAAATGCACCCTCTCGAAACTTGGACAGCAAGCTACACCGTGATGCAGAGCACCTCTCTTGCAGAGCTTGCCACTTGAGTTTGCTAAACATCTCCGTAACGCTATCATGCTTACCAAATAACCCTCTGACGAAACGCGCCACTCTTCTTTGGATCTTCTCTATCTCCTGTCAACCTGACCTGATATGGATCCCACACTGATGAGCAATACTCAAGTATAGGTCGAACGAGTGTTTTGTAAGCCACCTCCTTTGTTGATGGACTACATTTTCTAAGGACTCTCCCAATGAATCTCAACCTGGTACCTGCCTTACCAACAATTAATTTCATATGATCATTCCACTTCAAATCGTTCCGTACGCATACTACCAGATATTTCACAGAAGTAACTGCTACCAGTGTTTGTTCCGCTATCATACAATAATCTTGCTGTTCAGTGCTCCTACACAGTAAAAACACGTGCACATACATGAGGAGTTGCTAACATCACAGCATGGTATTCCACTACAATGCAGAACATGTGATATTGAGTCTGACATGTCATTTTTTGCTTCAGGGAGTGGGAGGTGGCCAATGAGATGACATTGTTTTTACCTCATAAGCAGAACTGAGGAGCCACCATGTTGTATTGAGTTAAACTGTGTGTTTGGTAGATTTTTCTTTATTATAATGCATGTCATATGAATATAAGCTGTTTCAGAGCATCAGCAAATTTAGGATCTACTGAAAACTCATTTTAGTTGTGATTTGTTATAACAAAAGTGTCATTACATATCTACAGATCTAGCAAAAGCATGTCATTTTGATACAGTTTGCATTTTAAATATCGAATAATGAGTATCTAAAAGTCTTTAGACACTGTACAGAGGCTTGGCTGTCTTGTTAAAGCTACAGACCAGTTGACAACATTGTGAATGGTGAGCAAAAGGTAGCAAGGTTATGTCCAGTTTGTTTTTTTTTTTTGGTTTTTTTTTCCTTCTGTTTTCTCAAAGATTGTGTGTAACCTCCAGTAGTAAATGTGTATTATAGATAATGTATTTTCTGCAATTCTTGCTGCAAAGACAAGACTGTAATATTTCCCCAGTACCCAGAAAAGTTAGGAGCAGCTAAGTAAAAAAAACCTCTTCCATTCAAATGAAATTACAGATGAATCTTGAAATCTGTGTGGATGCAGCATGTTACTTCAGAGTCATGGTAGTCAATGTAGCATAGAGAACATTCAATTTAAAACTGAAAATGGGATGAAGAGTGAAGAGTCTTGTGTACAGCATTTTTCACTTCTCAAGCCATGGATGAGTCCAGAATCTTATCAGTTTCCTTCAACAGTCACTAACAGAGTTAATGCAGCTATTTTAGGTGCATCCATTTTCATAAAAGAATTGATGATGAGAGTCACGCCCCAAGTGATGACTGCTGAAACCAATTTCTTCTGTGTGTTTTAGAGAGCCCATGTGTGTCAGCATCAATATTTTTGAAGCGAATTTATCTAACATTCCAGATATAAACTGAAGATGCTGCTCGTGTCTCCATAATCTTCCACTCAATGTACCTAAACTTGTGCACGAGTCGTGATATACTGTCTATTTTTTGAAGGATGAGTGCAATGAAAAAGATCTTCATTCCATTGTTCCCCTCTACTTTTAGTACTTATTTTTGTCAAAGATATTTTCAAGAATTTACAGACATGGACTGATGCTGACTAAAATTTCGTAGTAACTCAGACTGCGAGCTACAGTTGTACGATCTACAAATTTTAACAGCTTGTGGATCAGATAGTCATTTCCCCATAGTTTCAGTGTGGATACTTACTGCATTACTCATGCTTTTCACTTGATCAGTTCGTAAACATTGTGCTGTGGCTTTGTGTTTTGTTAAATTTCTCAGTATAAATTATCTTCATAGAATTTCAGTATTTTAGAGTTTGTCACAATATATTACTGACCATAAACTGAATCTAAGGAAGATTTCTCAATTTGTTAAGTGTGACTTCAATAGTTTTGAGTCACTATCAGAACTATCAAAGCTTATTTGTTCAGTTACACTGGTAATTATTAAACAGCATTATTCCATTACATTTTAATTATCTAAGGAGTGAAGACAGACAATATACCACCTGTAGATGATTGATAGGTACATTTAAAAGGTGAGTGCACTTTTCTAACTTCTTATAGTATTTATTACTAACAAGTGTGGCACCTGTGGGTGCACACATGCATATGATTTTATAAATAAACCTCACAGTATTTATGCTGTGGTGTGGAATTACTTAAACTCTCATTTTAGTTAGTTCAATTGAAATATAAGACAAATGAGTTTAATTACATAATATAAAGTATATATTTTTAATCAAATGTGCATTTTTACTACATAAGCAATTAGGTTCACAGTATTCATTTTATTTTTCCAATAACATCCTCAGCCTAATCTGAACAACTCTGGCAAGTATTACAAAGATGGAGGAAGCAAATTTTCATGTGTCACCATTGGGAACTTTTGTGGATTCGAAGTATTTAAAGGGAATAATAAATCATACTTTTCTCCAGCAGAGTTTTTGATGAGCTCTGGTGTTAAAATTTTGTGACAGTTTTGGGGCATAAGAGAAAAATTTATTTCAGCTTCTTGGAAACAACTTTCAAAGATTCAATTGGAATAAAACATTTTTCAACATACGTAATAGTACATTGTATTCATGCTGTTAACAAGTGCTGACTGAAAACCAAGAGTTAGTGGGAAAACACTTTTTCCTTTAAGCTAATAACCTCTTAACATACTGCACTGAATACAGCATGATACCTTACTTGTGTTATTAAGCAGGATTCCATGGATGGGCTCATTTACTTTTCAAAATAAATACTTTAATACTGTTTAGCTTTTAATACATTTTCAAAGGTACATTGAAATTGGGGTAAATTATGTATGAATTTTCGTCAATGTGTTTTGTGTGACTATTCTATGATGATACTAGTGTTTCAGATGCAACAGTGAAGATCCCTTGCATATCAATGGTAGAAAATCTTTAATACAAAACATTTGCATGCTTTTTCTAAAGTTAAAAAAATAAAACAGGACTCCGTGTAATGTTCACATATCCTCATGTTAATTTCTTGAACATTGTTTAGACATACCACCGACACACTCGATGTTGAAATGACAGTATGTGAAAACATCCCCTCATACCACTGTGATGTCTTTAGAGGTGTTGCTTTGGCATGCTGAAGAACATCCACTGCTCCCTCTGAGTGAATGTGGAGTGGTTCACTTTTTTAATGGTATTAAAGTCAGAACAGATGTATGCTTAATTGCAGTAGGACAGTGTTTAATTGTCTGTTAACATTTGAGAACTGACATTTACCATTCATTTATTTTTCTTATTATTTAGTTTATTGCCATTGAAAGCAATACACCCTGTGGAATAGGTTGAAAAACATGTATTGGACAGCAGCTAATATTGTCCCCAACTGCAGGCCCAAATCTGCAAATTTCTGGAAGGCAGGCACTGGTTGTTAACCACCATGATTTTCTTCTAAGAAGAATGGACATATATTTACACACTTCAAACATCAATAACCATACTTTTACACCAGGTATTGCAGTTCTGTCGAAAACTTTGTTCTTCTCTGCCACCTACAATTGTGAAACTAGCTGTTTCTGAAAAACTGATTTGTCAGAGGGAAAATTCGAACTGTTAAGACAATCATGTGTTGAGAATAAACCTTCAAATTGATGGTCTCTTACTTAATCACATTCCTTAAAGATGTGGCTTGGACATATTTGAGTGTAATTTATGAAAGTTTCTTCCATACCTGTGGGAGATAAACGAACCACCTGCCAAGAGCTAAGTGACAGTCTTTCATAAGCACAGAAAATTTATGTTTATGAGTTGTACAACAGTGATTCCGTTAAAGGAATGTTAGAATAGCATCCTTATCAGTAGTCTGCTTTGAAATACTAAATTTCATTCATTGGCAACGAATTTTAGAGTTCTCATGAAATATATCAAGCAATGCGCAAAATATTTACAATATAAGAAGTACTCGCAAACTAAGTTGCAATGCTAAATTAAATTAAAAATTTAATCCTGTGGTTAAGGGGAGATAACATTTATGATACTGTTATCCTCTACTCTTGCCAGCAAGATCAATTGGCCCTAGAGGGACAGGGGGAAATGGTTTCCAAAGTCTGACAACTCACATTTGATTGCAGTTTTTGTATGAGGATATGGGCCCCATGTCATTAGTGTTATCTGGGAGAAGGCAGGAAGGAAGATTAAGGTCCAAGTCAAAGATCATTCAATATCAAGTCCCAGTTTGGAAGGGGGAGGTTATCTATCCTATTGTCTTTCAAAGGAACTGTCCTGGCATTTGCCATAACAGATTTAGGAACACCTGAGAAACCTATAGCACAATTGTTACCTGTACAAATATGCTTTCAGTAGTGCTTTGCCTTTGTGTAAACTGGCTGAGAAGCTCGTGATGGGGCAGTAGACTACGAATGTGAGCCACAGTGAATTTGCAGTTCAGATACTTTAATTGCACTTAGATGTCAAATGGACTGCTTTTTACAGCCAGTTTGAGTCTCTTATTTAAATTATATACAGATAAGCAGCTAGCCACATACTACACTTGCTTGATGTCCTATAACATGATTGTTGGACTGTAGTAATCTAACACTGAATTTACACAAAAGGCATGCATTGTTAACAAATATGTAACATTCTCTCAGAATTATACTCTTAACATACTATCTTTCAGATCCAAATCAAATCCTATAGTCTAACAGGTACAAACACAATGTGCACAGTAATTACCATTTGGAAATACCACATTGTTGCAGTTCGCATTATTGTAATGACAGTTCATGAAGTTAATTAAGAGTTCACAGTCAGTCACTAAAACTAGTCACTGCATCATGGATTGAGCTTCAGGAGACAGACTCTAGATAAAATGTGGTACATTTTCAGACTTTTAATTTATTCTACAACATCTGCAGTATATTATCCTATGTTGATGGACATAGATGTTGCACACCAGAGACAGACCGAACATGGCTTCCAGCAGCCTACTTTCACAATTTTAGAATAGTAAAACTGAATTTAGCCACTTTTGTTTACTAGTTTTCACAATTTACAGTTAAAGATTTATATTTGTGAATAACTGAATAGGGAAATGAAAATTCCTATTGAATTATGCTGATAGTTTGCTTAAAAAAGGGTTACTATTTCATCAACAATGTTTTTGCTGTGGAAACTAATTATTTGAACTAGAAGGATGCAGAAGTTGCTAACATATTTTCATCATTAGCTGTGTAAATGCTAGTTGCTTACATGCATTTTTAATCTACTCTGTCAGGAAGTTAGTAATCAATATACGATTACAATGAACAACGAAAATTTCAGGTAAACCAACTATACTGATAGCTTTGGTACCTGTCACCTTCTTTTGGTTATTTAGAATCTAAGTTGGACACGTACTGCATCAATATTCAAAATCTTTAGGTAATTTGCACATTCCTTACAAGTGATAATACTGAAGATATTTCAAAAAAGAACAGTGATTTGTAGGGGAGGGGGGGGGGGGGGGGAGGAGAAATACTTGACAGAGTGAAGAAATCAATCCATTTTGTTACAAATCACAACAACAAAAAACAGTAATAAGGAATTGCATAATTCACTAATTAGTTTAGGGAAGTAACAACAGATACAATTTTTCAGTACTTTGTAGCTCTCCAAAGGATTCTGAGAGACTGTCTACAGACATTTTCTTTTCCAGAAACATTTCAATGAGACATTAAAAACAAATTTAATGTAAAAAGGATTGTTTTCAGTTATAAAGAGACATATTTGCAATTGTCAAATGCTTGTAATGTACTGGTAATATGCGAGAAATATGGTGTAAGTGAATGGTATTTCTATTACTTTTCATTTATTCAGACTGCAGTCTATTTCCTTTTAAAATTTCAATTACAGATTTAATGATAAATTTATGGAGTTGGTTGCTACCATGGTAGATGGAAACAACAATTTCATTGCACTTAATATGTGGCCAATTAAGACTTTTCAGACAGCTTCTTAGCTTGGCATCTTGTTTTCAAGGTAGTTAAATTAAAACATCCTTCTCTAGACTAGTTGACTTGATTAAGCCGTATACTGTAGCAGTGCTTATGTATACATGGTAATTCTGGCCCCTCAGTGTATAATGCAGGAGATGCAAAACATTCCAAAAAGACTGGAAACATAATCTACAGACTGCAGCCCTTCCCACTAAAAAACAGCAGCTGAAAATTTTAAAAGCAAAACAGGACATCTGATGGAACACAGATCTCAGTTTTACTGTTGATTAGGTCACCAGGCAGGTAATTCACTTTTTGATATAAGCTGAGTGTACCACACCTTGCAACTGATCCTTTAGGTATTTGTAACACAAAAATACTGCTTGAGAACTTTAATACATAGCTTTAATATTTCACAATATTGTGGAACATAAATACTGTGTATTCAAGTTGTCAATATGTCTATGTTCTTCCAAGAACTGATGAAATTTTCCATAACTGTTAGAATATACTTCTATTGCCTCTTGGAAGAGGTCCAGTACAGACACCTCTTTCGTAGTCTGTAAGGAGTGGTCATGTCGTCTTTTATAATCTGAGATACTTGTAGTTATGTATATTGAATTTCCCTATAAAGCTGTTGTTCGTTGTACTTACTGTTGTGTTTGATGCAGTATGTGATTGGTGAGAGAGATTGTGGGGTACTGGTTGGTTGTGTAATGAACACTCATTAAGTAAAAATTTGAACTAAGTATTTCGTGTTGTATGGTGAAGAACAAGAACAATATGTACAGTTAGATCGACATTGTATGTAAACATTTACTTTTTATGAACTGTTAATACTTGAATCAGCTTGAGGTTTCCTGTACATTTCTTGTGTAATAAATACTAATTGCACAGTTAATTCATTGTAGAACTAATTGCCATAATAAGTTCATATACTTCAATAACAAGTGTCATTGAGATCACAGCTAATTAAGAATAATACCAGTGGACTAGCAGTCATCCTCTGAAGATGCTGTCAAAAACTTGTCAAAATCTTTTTGGTTTAGACATCCGGCAGAACTAATTTAATAAACAACATATACCAAAATCAGAAGTCGTAACTTCCAAGTCTTTACATGTAGCATTTTATAGGCATTTGAGCAATTATAAAACAAAACAAATTTAGTGTAAGTTAAACAATTTATTTTCTTTAGGAATGACTAGCATATTATAGACATCTCTTTAAAAATGCTTAAAAATATAAAGGAACAATTATATAGATTTTATGTACATGTATAAAATTCTGTATATCAACTGATATAATAAATATATCTGAAATTCTCACTGATTTCAGTCTTTTTATCAAACTGCCTGGTTGAAAAGCACAATTTCAAGATTTGTTCAATGGCTTTTCTTTAACAGATCTCTTCTCTTGCAGATGAAACAGGTGCAACTGATGTAACTGGTGAAGTCATGGAGTTCTCAGTACAGATCTTGTTAACAAAGGCGAGAGCATCTCCATTCACATTACGACCAGGAATAAGCACTGGTAACTTTCTAATGACCCGTACTTTCCTCGGTGTTCCATGCTTAGATGCTTCTCGTTTCCTGCAACAACGTTAATTAAATTTAGCGTTACTGATATTTGTCAAGCATAACATTCTGAAGAAGCAACCATCGGTTGCGAAAGCTAGTAATTCTGTGTGTGTGTTTTGTTCATGTGCCTGTCTGCCGGCGCTTTCCCGCTTGGTAAGTCTTGGAATCTTTGTGTGTGTGTGTGTGTATATATATATATATATATATATATATATATATATATATATATATATATATATATATATATATATATATATATATATATATATATATAAAGTTTAGTAGTATTACTCATGTGAAGCAAATATTTCGTATGATCTTTGCTGTCACCATCATTTGTTGTCAAAACAACAAAGTTTCATCCTACAATGAAAAAGTGTACAATTTTTAATTGGAGGCCATGAAATGTACTGCAAAGAAGGAGTATTGAAAAATTTAGAAAAAAAAAGAATCTGAAATACAAGCCAGACTAACATTTAATATGTTTGATGTATGAAATGATGCCCATAAGGTGTTTTCAGTTTTGGGGACAAGATTGTGGATAATTTTATTTACCTCAATTTTATTAGTTTGTGTATCACCACCAGACATCACATGGACATAAGATGAATTTGGTTCAGAAATATCTGGAGCAGGGCACCAGTTTTAGATCATTTTCAAATGGCTAAACTGATTGTGTGCACAAATGTGCTTCGGAAAGGAATAAATTTCACACATTGTCTTTGAAGAAAATCTCTAAATCTGAGAATCTCAAAATCCAAATCATTATGGTTAACACCCTTTCTGACTGATGCATTTGCACACGAGAAACTTATGGATGGAAATATTCACTGAAAAATTCAGACCTGTTTCTGCAGTCTATTAGCAGAGCAAGTGAGAAGAGGAGTGAGACTGTCAGTAGAACACCAATGATGATTCCCGCCAGCACTGCTGCAGAGTTCAGCTCCTCTGCACTGGACAGCAGTGGTGTGGCTGTACTCTCCCTATCAGGCCCAATTGTTTCTGGAACAAAAACAGCATATGTAAGCAAAGAAAGAAAAAGTCTCTCAGTATTAGTTATTTATTTTAGTATTTAGCACTTCAAATTTACTGTCCAAATTTCATTGAGTGTGTCAGTGGTTCACTGTTTACACAAGTGTTCTTTTAAACTTTACTGCCGATCATTATTGTAAATGCAAAATATGCTACATGATTGAGTTTCAATAATTTGACCAACTCACAGTGATGCAACGTTTATTATTAATTTGGAGTGAAGTATTTCTTGGGAAGGTCACATGTCTCTGTTACATTAATGACCACTCCTCTGAGAATATTTTAACTAAATAAACAACCTATGTTAATAGAGATCCTGTGATGTGCTGAAGGTGGATTGTGTTAATGTCTAACAGCTGTTGTCTACTGAATTCTGACGTCCAATATCATTATCAAAGTTTCCACTGCAAAGATGTGGTTTGGTTTTGTTATGTTTTGCTTCAGGGAGCAAGAAACAACTGGGTCATACGTGCCCAAGTCGAAACTATAGAATATGAAGACACGAGTTAAAAGATGACTAGACATCAGTCCTAACTGAAATAAGAGAGGACTGATAAAAACAGGCACATGAAGAAAGGGTTACAAAAGACACCATACAGAAACGGAGGTTCAAAAACTAAAAATGAAACGGCCTTTGCCATATTGCTTTGACAGATAAAAAGTAAAACATGGTCAATAGCATGCACATCATTTGCTAAAACGGTCGATAATTCAGATGGCAAACCCAAGCAGGATTATAAACAGTTAAAAATGGGCATTGCATCAGGAAGCAGACAACAGTTAAAACTTGGGTGCAATGGATGCATAGTGGTGGGGTAGCACCCCTACAATGGCTAAAAAGGCAGTGCCCATTACGCAGACTAGTTAAAATTACCTCCTCCCAGTGGGAGAGCCTAGCGGAGGTCATCCGAGCCATTGGGAGAGGATTAATAAGCTTGAGTTTATTCCTATGAAGGGAGGACCATTGGCAATGCCAAAGGGACACCATGTCCTGACACAAGGCAACTCAGATCATCAGAGGGAATATAGGATCTAGTGGGCTGAGGTACGAGAACTGCAGCCTTGGCAGCAGCCTCGTTTTTTGGCAGACCAACATGACCAGGAACCTACAGAAACATCACACTGGCTCCACCAAGAGTGAGCAAGTGACAGTTTTCCTGGACCCGTTCCACTAAGGGATTGGCAGTGTACAGCGCACATATATTTTTGAGGCTGAGTGAGTCTGAGCAGGTGACAATTGGAAAGGCCGTGTTGCCAGATTTACTCTGTGACCTGATATAGGGCAAAGAGCTCAGTGGTAAATACTGAGCAGTGTGCCAGAAGCAGGTATTCTAAGACACGGGTGCCAATGGTGAAGACACGCCCGACCCCACGGTCAGTCTAAGAACCACCAGTGTAAACAAAAGTACCATCGCAAAGTTCCACGTGAAGGTCATGAAACTGAAGGCAATGGAGCGAGTTATGACTAGTGTCCTTAGGAAGGGGATGAAGGCCAAGGTTAACAAGAGCTGCTTCACGAAGCCAAGGTGGTGAAAGGTTTGCACCCACTGGAAAGGTGTAGGTAGTGTGAAGTAAGGTGTCCTAGCAAGTGCTGAAAGCGGACTCCAGGACGTAACAGAGAAGGACGAGCCCCATACTGGTGATCAAAGGAGGTAGCATAGGATCGGTGGTCATGCATGGCACGCATACCGGCTGAGGAGAAAGTCACGACTATAGGATAGGGGAAGTTCCTCAGCTTCAGCATACAAACACTCAACCGAGATTGGTGTAGGCCTAAAAGGCGCCAGTGGCCAAATGGACGCTATAATAGTGGATAGTGTTGACATGGCGTAAGCGGGATGGGCATGCAGACCCATAAACAAAGCACCCATAGTAGAGTTTCGAATGGCAAGGGACCGGTACAAATGGAGGATCGTGGTTTGATCAGCACCCCAGGAAGTACCTTTGAGGACATGTAGGACATTGAGGAACCGCATACAGCAGGATGCCAGGTAAGACACAAGGGAGGAGCGTGAGCCCCAGGAGTTTCAGCGAATGGAAGGGCAACACGCCCCAGTTGTAAAGATGGTGGGAGAAACCATTTGTGTCACCAGAAATTCATACAGACGGTTTTGTCGGTGGAAAAGCGAGAGCCATTGTCGAAGCTCCAGGAGTGAAGATGGTCAAGACACCACTCAGTGAGACAGGTCTGTGGAGAACTGCAATAGATGAAGAAATCGTCAACAGAAAGGGAGCCGGAGATGCCTGGTGGCAGACAGGCCATGAAAGGGTTAATGGCGATAGCAAAGAGGACGACACTCTGGACGGAACCCTGAGGTACACCATTTTCCTGGATATATGTATCCCACAAGGCAGGAACAACAAACACGTAAATTACGTAAAATTGTGTACAGTCGTGGACAAAACGAGCGAGACCCCTCGCCTTTTCGTTATGCTGCAGCTTTAAAGTCTGCTACACAGCGTAACAGGCAAGGTGACTTAGTGCTACCAACATATTATGCACAGGCGTGAAATTGAGGAACTATCCGAACTTTGTCAGACTGTTTTCAATCATGTGGAAGATTATACTAATGCTGATTAGTGTGTTAAACACAACACGTGAATATAAGATATAAATGAAAGAAGAGACGCTAATTACTAAGAACTGTACTAATAAAAATTAATTTCAGTTTAGCGAGATAACGCAACTATCTAGTAAGACAAAGTATCCCAGATCGTTACGAATTAGCAAAATATTGTACCCATTCGACCACGAAACAGTGTGTGTCAACTTCCGGACCAGTCATAGTGGATTCCCGTTGCTGACCTACCATGAAAGTGTGCAAATTTAGCAAAGCGTGAAGATTCATAACGAAATTCAGTTGAAAATCATTCAGTGCCTTACGTAAATCTATTCAATTGACAGAATCGGAAAAAGGAAGGCAGTAACAAGTACGAAATTCTACGAGAGTTTCATATTGACATCCACAGGGCGCAAGTACAAAATAAATGCAGCAATAAAACGTATTGGGGCGCAAGGATTTCTTAAAATTGCTTTATTGATAGTCTGTCTCCATCGAGATTAGGACCGAAAACAAACCAGACGTCCCCTGCAGTAGCAGACACCTTTCACTAAGCCAGCAGACTACCCAGGCAAAGAGCCCTCTATTATTACGCGAGACATGAACAAGCCGGCAATTTCTCAATGAAAATGTCAAAATGATCTGCAGTTTGTTGCGTAGAGCTTTCTGGACTCTAAAACATGAATTTTCTACCTTTATGTCACCGCTTATGTGACAGTCATTCGGGATGTTTATCGAAGTAACAAAATACTGTTATTAGCGAGTAACGGCAACGGGTTCTACACAATGCTGGTGACTACTTTAAAGGACAGTAATAGGTGCAAACATGTAACTTTTGTATCGGTTGTGAATAAATAGTTGCCACTAAGTTCCAACCCTCGTATAGTCTTACATATGATTGACGAACTATCCAAACTTTGTCAGACTGTTTTCAATTTCACGCCTGTGCATAGTATGTTGGTAGCACTTCGTCGCCCTGCCTGTTATAGTGTGTAGCTGACTTTAAAGCTGTGCGGATCAGCATAACGAAAAGGCGAGGAGTCTCGCTCGTTTTGTCCACTACTGTACAGAGCTTCGCACTCATCCGATGTATTTGTAAGGTGAGAAGGTTTGTTTTTGACCATGACATGGATACATGTCTGAGGATTTTAAAGTGTGGCATGTGCTAAATCAAAATCTTTTGCAGGTCCTGAAAATGGCGCAAAGGCCGAAACTTCATGACTGTCAACCCTGACCATTAGAAGTTAATACTCATAAGCATTTTTGTGAGGTTCCATAATCCTCCAACCTCCTTTGCTGGGAAATTGGCAAAGAAAATCTGAACTGCTTACAGGAAAAGCATATTTGTTCCACTACGGGAGAGCCATCGTTTGTATTATTAGGACACCTGTGTGGCGAACTGATATCGCTTGCAGTCAGTGTTTCGCAGTGACTCACCGCACACAAGTTCTCCGCTGAGCTTTAGCCGTGTTGGGGTTTGTTCTGAGAAGCGGACGTCTGTTCAGACAATGTGCACACCACGCGGCTCGCAGAACTAAGTCTTCTGCCGTCACGTGCCCCTCTAATCGCGCGGCAATCTAGCGCTTTATCTCTGCTCTGCCAAATAGCCCTTGACAGCTCATCTGAGTGCTCTCAGTGTGCGAGCGCGCTGTATTTTCTAGGCTTAACACTGGGCTGGAAGGACTAAGGATAGAAATGTTCGAGACGTAACATCTCCTGCATAGCAAACATCTACGGTGTCAACTGGAAAAATAACTTGACAAATTTTTTACAATTTAACGCCCTCTACCACACAGAATAACTTCACGGAACTCTCCAGATGGCAGTCAACGAAGCATCATCAAGTACTTTACTCCATAGGAGAGAGAATGTCCAATCGATAGTGGGAATTTTGAATATGACGGAAGAAGAAAAAAAAACATAGTAAAGAGTGAAATATTTGCCTGCGAATGAAAATATTACATCGTTAATGTCAAATTAATAATTCATTCAGAACGTGCTCCTCTGTAACTCAGAAAATGAGCAGTTACGTTGTTGGACGATCTTTTTCTATGCCAGAAATCATTTCAGCAGGAGGTATGGAAATCACCGACCTCAAACGTTTCCTCTCATACGAGGGTCTTTCAATAAGTAATACCGCACAGTTTTTAAAAAGCTGTTAATATACATACTCAAACGTCCTTGTTGGTGCTCCACATTTGATGCTCGTTCTGTGCGCCGGTGACGTTTCGAACCGTTCTGGCGGATGGCAGAGCCGTGTTACAGCGTCAAAATGGCGTCTACATACGACTCATTACAAGCAGCGTGCTGTTATTGAATTCTTGTGTGCCGAAAAAGAAACCGTGGTGAACATCCATAAATGTTTGTGTGCGGTGTAGGGCGATGCTGTGGTTGATAGTACAGTTGAGCAATGGGTAAGAACGTTACAGCTTTGGGAAATGCAGGAAACACAGCTCCATGATCAGCCACGCTCGGGACGTCCTGTCAGAGCCACTGCTCCAGACATGCTGAATCGTGCGGATGCCATTATTCGTGCCGACTGGAGCATCACAACTCGACAATTGGCTCTACAGTTGTCGGTCAGCAATTGGAAGTGGGTCTGCAATGATCGAGTCTATCGGATATTCAAAGAAGTGCTCGAGATGGGTTCCACGAATGCTCACAGCGGACCACAAGATTCAAAGAAAGGCCATTTCATCCGAATTGTTGGAGCGTTTTGAGACCGACGGTGAGGTCTTTCTGCCATGGATACAGCGAGAACATGACTATGCCTTCAAGACAAGAGCTTTTACCAACAGGGAATACACGGACGTCCACAGCGTTGGCGTACAGCCATAGAATGTGATGGAGACTACGAAGAAAAATAGGACAGGGGCAAGACGTGCTCATGTATATTTTCACCAAATTCCGACTCTTAACAATAAATATGCTCTGGGAAAAAATGTGTTCGAAGCGTAGTGTGTCAGGATGCGATCAGATTCCCCAGTTATACACTAGCCACTTTTCAGTTCCAAAAACGTGACAATGGACGCAAATTTATGAAACGAGTGTCTATTACCGTCTTTAAAGCTACATTTTTGCGGATTATGCATTTATTGCACACGGAGGACAACAGACCTGTAACTTACCTGCACGATACCTTGTTTTCGCAAAATAATACGAACAAATATATCGGCACGACCTCTATGGGAGATGGTGCTTGGAAGTAAGTACAGGTAGTTTTGTTTAGTTTATTTGTATAGTATACAATATCTGGGGCGAAGGTGAAGTTTTAACTCGTTACAGTAGGAAGTGTGATGATCTTGCACATTCTTGGTTTATTACGGCGAGCCTTCGGAACAAGAATTATAAGGAACATGCAAATCCCGCACGATGGCGCGCGCATGGACAGAAAAGAACAGCTTTCAAAGGTAACACGATACAATAATGATGTTACAGATGTTACAAAATTTTATAGTTTCCTAAACTACTTTCTCGTTGAGAGTTTCTACGAGGTACAATTGAGCGCAAATTCATTGGTGAGGACATTTTTCGTTACGCAGACTGAACCGTTTCACACCTATCACAGTATTTTATATTTATCTCTAAATACGTTAAATTCGCGATAAAATATGTATGCGTGAACTTTGACAACGTTCATACATTTTTCAGTTCAAGTATGAGCTTCTTGCTTTTTCTACAGGTTGATGAAAGAAACAATATTTGATCAAAAATATCCGAACACCTGGCTGAAAATAAAAGTTCGTGGCGCCCTCCATCGGTAGTGCTGGAATTCAATATGGTGTTGGCCCATCCTTAGTCTTTATGACAGCTTCCACTCTCGCGGGCGTACGTTCAATCAGGTGCTGGAAGGTTTGTTGGGGAATGGTAACCCATTCCTCACGCAGTGCTGCACTGAGGAGAGGTATCGATGTCGGTCGGTGAGGCCTGGCACGAAGTCGGCGTTCCAAAACATCCCAAAGGTGTCCTATAGGATTCTGGTCAGGACTGTGCAGGCCGTACACTATGAACAAGTGGTGGATCGTGTTGAAAGACGCAGTCGCCATCCCCGAATTGCTCTTCAGCAGTGGGAAGCAAGAGGGTGCTTAAAACACCAATGTAGGCCTGTGCTGTGGACTAGAAAGTTGTTCGAAACTAGAAACGCAACAGTTATAAAAAAGGAAATTTGTGTCGTTTATATCGGTAATCTATGAACGAAAACATGCAAAAAAGGAGGAACAGTCGAAGAATAATACTGGACAGAACTCTGAGGTAGAAATGAGGGCGCCACCCATTTTGCGATGCCATTCCCATCAAACTTTTGTTCGCCGATCCCAGTCCACCACACATTTAGGACAGTTATTCTCGCTTGCTGTGCTTTCTGCTGCACGATGATGCTCGTTTTACGAACGCAAAACGCCCCTATGCCCTCATATGAGCTTAATACAGCTTGGATCAAAATGGGATCTGTGATGCCTTATGACAGCGGATATGGCACGTGGAAGCCTCTGAATTTCGTTATTCTTATATCGCGGTGCATTTATGCGCACACGTTCAATAATGTGGCTACTTCTCTTGACTTGCTCCCTACATCAGTTCTACACACCGAAATCGTCTGTGCATTCAAGATGATTTAATTTTACATATTTAGTCTCAGAAGTACGTTATCCTCTAATGTAAAAAAAAGCCATTTACAGTTACCTAAGCTGCATACATTTCTGGCACTGTCCCCGATTAGTCTGATATACTTGAACGGAATTTCACACTGGTCCCAAATGTCTTTCTTCAATTTCCACTTTTTATCAGTTCCTACATGTTCCCGGCCACGTATTGCTGTGGCTCAGTCTAGTTCAATGGAAAAGAAAGGAAGAAGCACATGTTTGTGAAAACACACAAGCGTTAAAAGAAATTCAGTTTGTAACAGGGAACACACCAACGCGTTCCGTCGACAATGAGTGTCGCATGGAAGACTACATTAGCAGTATTTGTTGGAGCCGACTTCAGCTACACATTGTAAAAACTAAACTGAAAATACCTGCCGAAACACCAGAGAAAATGCGCCTGGCGACTCTTAGGAGAAAAACCCTGTACCTTTATGTATTACGTACATAAAAGACAACTACACATCGCCAAACGTTTATTACACTGTCGGTTAAATTTGTAGTAAATCGGTCGAGTACCTTGAAATTTTTGGTAACAATATTTCCTTTAATGTATTACATATATATTTGAATATTAAAAATATACATATTATGTCCATACGAGACTTCACTATACAATTGTGTGAAAATTTGAAGTAAATCTGTTAGGACCTTTTTGAGAGTTTTGGTAATAACTTTTTCGTTTAATATGTTACATATATTGGAAAGCAACGTTGTGTCAAAATCTGGAAAGGAATCTGCGGATAACGTTCTGAGATTTACGAGTTTGAACAAACGAACATTCAAGTTTTTATTTACGTAGATTTTGCAACATTGGTGAATGCCGTGCAACGAGCGGACACACTAGTAGTGAAAGATTGAAGTCACGTGTGCAGATTCTTATGGGGTGAGGAAAAATATAACTAATACTTCCTGGCAGATCAAAACTAAGTGCCAGGTCGAGTGTCGAACTCGGGAATGCGCCTTTCGCAAACCCTGCACTTATTATGTGAGCTGTCCAAGCACGGCTTATAAATCGTCTTCGGAGCGCCTATTCTGCCAGTACCTCACGTCTACTTTCCCAACTTCTCAGAAGCTTTTTTGCATACTTTCAAGTTGGACCTCCACAGCTCAAGGTAAGGCTTCTGGTTTAAATCCAGATTAGCCACAGTTCTCTCTCTCTCTCTCTCTCTCTCTCTCTCTCTCTCTCTCTCTCTCTCTCTCTCTCTCTCTCTCTCTCTCTCTCTCTCTGTTTCCCCAAATTAACATAAAATAGCCATTCAGCGCTCACACACAAAACTATGAAATGCAAGTGGAAGAATATTCTTTTTCCGTATAGTTTTAAGACAATTTTTTTCTTGGTACTGGTGACTAGCAACAAGAAAGTACATCGTCGTCTTTACCAGCTTCGGGCAACTAAGACAATTGCCGGAGTTCATTATAAACATGTCGTCTGCCCTGCTGCACAGAACGAGAATGTTTATTCAGTTAAGGCCATTATGTGATACATGTTGAAAAACAACGTGCACGAAATATATAGGCACAGAAAGTCAATGAGATGTCTACTTTAACGGAACAGTGGCCACGGGAAGCTAAGAATGCAGTTTGTCGCGGCGGTAACATCGAATAAAATATTCGCAGGCTTCCAAACGCATCAATTGGTTAAAATGGTACTTCTTGGCCATTGTCAATTGGAATTACTGCTGATGGGCAGCTAACGTATCCTTCAGATGTCTACTGTCACGTTACTGCTGCCAACGGATCGCCAAGTAAGGGCAACATTGGACATACATGAACTCCTCGTTCGATGTGCCCACTTTTCCCCTCACGATCGTTAGGTCTGACGTTGCTCTCAACTGCATGACACCGTCTATTGCGAGTGCTGTCAGTGATTTTTGTTTCCGTGGCTTCTTTAATTAGATTGTCCCACAAGCGAGCCACGGCAGAACTGTATCAGAAGCTAGTAACTTGCACCGTAAGGTGAATCACCAATCAAGGACTTCAGGAACAATGACTACAATGATCAACAGATGAATGGCGTGATTAAGTAGGAAACGGAGTAAGACCACCGACTAGGAGCCAGCAAACAAGTTTGCATTAATGCATTTTCGTGACGACGTGACGGGTAAGGGAGGCAAAAATTCTAACCAATCATCAAGCCTCCGTCAAATATCCAGCCGTTCCTGAGACCAGTTAAAGATGCGGTATTTCGCAGAACACCTAGTGTTTACGAAAAACCCTTGGAGTGTGGCCGAAACAGGGTGCACTGCAGAGCAACGCAAGAAGGAGCACGGGAAGTTTAATCGCCAACGCTATAATGAAAAATTTGTTTTGGCTGAGCTGGCTCTAGAAGATAATCATCGCATCAGATCTGAGCATCGATCGTGGCTCGCACGAATGGCCTCTGCGACAGTAATTAAAGAAGCTACTCAAATTAATTTCATTCAAGAGGCACTCAGTAGAGACGGCGGACTATAGCTCTGTGCGGCGTGCGAGCCAGTGACCGAGAGGTTGAAGCTAGCGCATGTAATGCGGAGTCACCATATGTTTATATCTTGATACCGTGCACGGAGTCCACGAGAAATACGGGCCCAGCAACGAATTTCTAACATTACTCTAGCCGGCTTGGCCGCTGCAGTTTGCAAACCTTCGGCTCCCCGCATGGCCCAAGTGAAATCAATATGTAACTGGAAAGGCACCCCGTGAAGGTCTTAATTTTGTCGTGTGCGTTTCAACGTGCACTCAAGAATAATTAAACTCATTTAAAATTGTTAGTCGCTCTCTGCCGTAGAGGCTGCTGGCTCTCAAGACCTGCAGTGTCACGTGCTGTGACGTACCCGCGACGGCCTTTGACCTGCGTCACAGCACGCTACGCTACACGTCTTACGATTGCCAGATACCATCTTCGGCGGGGAGCGAGTTAGTATTTCAAACGAGTAAGTATTTCTTACCTACGCGTTTAAATACTAGGAAGCTCTTGATAACATGACAAAGTTAAGACGCTTAGTGACATACTGATTTTCCGTGGGTCTCTGACGTAGTCGACCGATCGCGGCGTCTTGGACAAGACAACTGGTGTGAAGTCACAAGTTCGTTGACGGTCCGTGAATCTCGTGGCCCTCGCGTCAGCTAGAGCATGTAAGGGTGTACCAGCAGCCAATCCACTTGACAATGACCAAGGAGTGTCTTGCCTTCAGCTGGTGATACTTTAACCACTTGACTCGGCTCGAGATCCGAGAACATTTTAATGAGTAAGGAACAACAATCTAGTTTGCACCGGCCATCGTCAGGTAAGTACACAACTACTGAACAGGCCAGGTGCAGTCGCGGTATTTATGCCGAATCTCGCGCATACGAAATGTACGAGATGCATTCAAGTTCTAAGGTCTCCGATTTTTTTTCTCCGGACTTGAAAGAAATAGAAACATGCGCATGGTTTTAAAACGAGGCCGCCTTCATTGTCAATACGTCCCAGAGATGGCAGCACCGTACGGCAGATGGAATTTTACCGCCAGCGCCGAGAATGAGAACTGTTTTAAATACTTAAAATGGCGACGTTTTCCTTACTTGAACATCGTGCAACCATTCGTTTTCTGAATTTGCGTGGTGTGAAACCAATTGAAATTCATCGACAGTTGGAGACATGTGGCGATGGAGTTACGGATGTGTCGAAAGTGCGTTCGTGGGTGCGACAGTTTAATGAAGGCAGAACATCGTGTGACAACAAAGCGAAACAACCTCGGGCTCGCACAAGCCAGTCTGACGACATGATCGAGAAAGTCGAGAGAACTGTTTGGGGGGGATCGCCGAATGACTGTTGAACAGATCGCCTCCAGAGTTGGCATTTCTGTGGGTTCTGTGCACATAACGACATGAAAATGCGAAAAGTGTCATCCAGGTGGGTGCCACGAATGCTGACGGACGACCACATGGTTACCCGTGTGACATGTTGCCAAGCAATGTTGACGCGCAACGACAGCATGAATGAGCCTTTCTTTTCGTCGGTTGTGACAATGGATGAGACGTGGACGCCATTTTTCCATCCAGAAACAAAGCGCCAGTCAGCTCAATGGAAGCACACAGATTCACCGCCACCAAAATAATTTCGGGTAACCGCCAATGCTGAAAAAATGGTGTCCACGTTCTGAGACAGCGAGGGCGTAATCCTTACCCATTGCGTTCCAAAGGGCACTGCGGTAACAGGTGCATCCTACAAAAATGTTGTGAAGAACAAAAGCGTCCGGGAAGGGCTGCGCGTGTGCTGTTTCACCAAGACAACGCACCCGCACATCGAGCTAACGTTACGCAACAGTTTCTTCGTGATAACAGCTTTGAAGTGATTCCTGATGCTCCCTACTCACCTGACCTGGCTCCCTAGTGACTTTTGGCTTTTTCCAACAATTAAAGACACTCTTCGTGGCCGCACAGTCGCCATCCGTGCTGCTATTGCCTCAGCAATTGTCCTGTGGTCAAAACAGACTCCTAAAGAAGCCTTCGCCGCTGCCATGGAATCATGGCGTCAGCGTTGTGAAAAATGTGTACGTCTGCAGGGCGATTACGTCGAGAAGTAACGCCAGTTTCATCGATTTCGGGTGAGTAGTTAATTAGAAAAAAAATTACAGGCCTCAGAACTTGAATTCACCTCGTACTGGCATCTTACAGCGCATGCATCAGTTTACATGCGCGGCAATGCCGGGTTGTACGTGCTGTCCTCGGTGGTGAAAGTAGAAGATCTAGACATTGGGTATTGAATGACGCTGTCGATTCCGCTGTGATTTTATAAGTTTAATAACAGGACTCCAATTATTATCCAGCTGAAAGCCGTTGCTCTGCTACTGCCGATTTTGACGGTTGCCGCAGACAGGTGTATCTTGCATGTTCTGTGCATCGTTCATGGACATTTCTTGTCGTCTGGCCAATATATGCAGAGCCACATTCACAGGGAATTTTGTAGACGCCTGCTTTCTTCAGTTGTAAATCGTCTTTAACGGATCCAACCAGAGCCCGGTTCGGTGCTGGTGGACGGAAGATAACCTTGATTTTATATTTCTTCAGTAATCTGCCTATTTTCGTCGACACATTCCCGGCGTATGGAAGGAACGCAAGTGATTTTAAGTTTTCACCAGCGTCCTCAGTACGTTGCTTCTTGTCATGACAGCTCCGGTTTCCGGATTTTGGGATTCCGTAATCAAATAATCAGTGGAAGTAAGTCTTGCCGATAATCTTATAAATCGTGACAACGGCTTTCAGCTGGATAAAAATTTGAATCCTATTATTAAAATTATAAAATCACAGCGGAATCGACAGCGTCATTCGATACCCAATGACTAGATGATCTTTTACTTTCACCACCGAGGGCAGGAGGTACAACCAGGCTATGTCGCGCATGTCAATAACTGACGCATGCGCTGTAGGATGTCAGTACTTTTCGCATGCGCGAGATTCGGCATAAATACCGCGACTGCACCTGGGCTCTTCAGTAGTTGTGTACTCACCTGATGATGGCCGGACGTCTCTGGGTCGAAATATCGTGGCAGAATGTCGACGGGATCCGGCTGCATAACCGGAAGTTATTAGAAGACGAAATATGCCGGGAAAATTTCAGAAGTCACAGTATAAATTTTATTGACCCGTTTCGCCTCTTTCAGACATCTTTAAAATTCGTATAAGAGCTGTGGGTAATGCACTAGTCGTAAGTAGTAAAGTTCTGTAAATGCCTTCCCAAAGTGAAACATGCCAAAGCTTATTCTTTTTTTTTTACAACCTAGGCTATTTTTTCGAACTGAAAATATGGTTGCTGCACCATGGGCACAGCGTGGGAAGATTTACATAACTTTTCGACCAGTCACCAAACATTTCACTAACATTCATCATGGGTATCAAAGTTTCTTTGTCTAATAGTCAACCCCTCCCCTCCTCTCCCCCCCCCCCCCCCATTTCTGATGCTTTAATATTTCGACTCACTTGTAATCAGATATATGAAGTTGATTTATAAATGAAGTTTCGATTTTTCAAACACTCCACGTTAAGCATATGAGAAAGAAAATGTTTGAATTTGTGTGTGTGTATACTGAAAGTTCGTTGTGTTCTCATTCTCAAATTCTGTCTTAATACAGTCTGGTTAATTTGTGCGCCACGAGTAACGCTACCCGAAGAGAAAAACAGTTTGGTACTGTAATATTGGACTTACCGTGTTAAACTTTTAACGTAAGATTGTAGCTCTATACGAGTAGATGATAGTATTTTTTATGTTCAGTCAATAACTATACGAAATATTTAAAACCAAATTTTTGTTGTCCGTGGAAGCCGTTAGATGTGCAACTTTCAACTAGAAGCGTGCTCTGGGTTTACTGTTTATTAAAACAGGTAATATACAATATGACTTTGAACCAGAACTCTGAGCTTACTGGCAGATTAAGAAGAATATGTGGGACTGGGATTCTAATCCAGAACCCAGTGTCGCAGACAAGCTAGCCATGCACGACTTACTTCTCAGCCTCATTTCTCTGCTTCCTTCGGTACCGCTCTTCTACCTTTCAGATTTCACAGCTCCAGGTAACTTCTGGAAAAACGGGTATCTTCTGCAAAGTTTGGAGGGTAGGAGAGTTGTACGGATGTAATTCACTGGTGTGGTAGCGGGGTCGTGCCTGTATAGCTCAACGGTTAACAGTAGCACTCTCAAAAGCTAAGATTTCTGGTTCTACTCCCAGTCCAGTTTTAATGTAATAGGAAGTTCCAAAGTGGCGCGTGCACACTGCCAGTTCGTTCTGGATACTTCACTACTTGCTTATCACGTCGACATCTACATGACTACTCTGCAATTCACATTTAAGTGTTTGGCAGAGGGTTCATCGAACCACAACCATACTATCTCCCTACGATTCCACAAGCGAAAAGCACGCGGGAAAAGCGAACACCTAAACCTTTCCGTTCGAGCTCTGATTTCTCTTATTTGATTTTGATGATCATTCCTGCCTATGTAGGTTGGGCTCAACAAAATATTTTCGCATTCGGAAGAGAAAGTTGGTGACTGAAATTTCATAAATAGATCTCGCCGCGACGAAAAACGTCTCTGCTTTAATGACTTCAATCCCAATTCTCGTATCATATCTGCCACACTCTCTCCCCTATTACGTGATAATACAAAACGAGCTGCCCTTTTTTTTGCACCCTTTCGATGTCCTCCGTCAATCCCACCTGGTAAGGATCCCACATCGCGCAGCAATATTCCAACAGAGAACAAACGAGTTTAGTGTAAGCGGTCTCTTTAGTGGACTTGTTGCATCTTCTAAGTGTCCTGCCAATGAAAGGCAACCTTTGGCTCGCCTTCCCCACAATATTATCGATGTGGTCTTTCCAACTGAAGTTGTTCGTAATTGTAACACCCAGGTACTTAGTTGAATTGACAGCCTTGAGAATTTTACTATTTATCGAGTAATCGAATTCCAAAAATAATGGTTCAAATGGCTGAGCACTATGCGACATAACATCTGTGGTCATCAGTAGCCTAGAACTTAGAACTAATTAAACCTAACCAACTTAAGGACATCACACACATCCATGCCCGAGGCAGGATTCGAACCTGCGACCGTAGCAGTCGCGCGGTTCCGGACTTAGCGCCTAGAACCGCGAGACCACCGCGGCCGGCGCAACCTAATTCCAACGTATTTCTTTTGGAACTCATGTGGATCACCACAAACTTTTCGTTATTTAGCGTCAACTGCCATCTGCCACACCATACAGCAATCTTTTCTAAATCGCTTTGCAACTGATTCTGGTCTTCGGATGACCTTACTAGACGGTAAATTGCAGCATCATCTGCGAACAACCTAAGAGAACTGCTCAGATTGTCACCCAGGTCATTTATGTAGATCAGGAACAGCAGAGGTCCCAGGACGCTTCCCTGGGGAACACCTGATATCACTTCAGTTTTACTCTATGAGTTTGCCGTCTATTACTACGAACTGCGACCTTCTTGATAGGAAATCACGAATCCAGTCGCACAACTGAGACGATAACCCATAGGCCAGCAGCTTGATTAGAGTCGCTTGCGCCGTTTTTAGCATTTTTAGTTTCAGCTAGTAGAGCAAAGTAGAACTAGGCGCCGTTGTTAGTGCAGGACACGGGGCGCGGTTCTTGCAGAGTCCAGAACGAGAGGTTTTCTTTGTGCAGCGCAGAGCGCCGGATGTAAGAGGGCGACCGTGACGCGGCGCCAGTGGATGCGCGCAGCGCTGCACGTGGGGATGTGTTGTGCGGCGCCGCCTCCCGTATGCGCAACGCACCGCAAGTTGCGCTGTCTGTAAAAGAGTGCTGCGCTGCTTCCGGCCTCCGTGACGAAACTACGCTAACGGCCAGCGGCGAGTTCCCAGCGAGGAACCGAAGAACGACGTCTCACTCGCCGCTCCCGTATTTCCTTGCTTAATAGGGTCTTTATCGAATAAGTGCTTGAGAAGGGAGAGAAGGTCGTAGCATGTCCCCGGCGTTTGGAGCGAGCAGCGAAGGAGACCATTGTAAGGTATCCTAATGAGACAGCGAATCACTCTGAGACGGCAAAGGATTTTGATAATCAGATGAAAGGAATGGTCTTGAAAAGAGGTTGAGAGATTAAGATCAACAAAAATAAAACGAGAGTTATAGAACGTAGTCTAACAATCTGGTGACGCTGAGGGAATAAGGTTAGGAAATGGGACGCTAAAAATAGTCTGAATTTTGCTATTTGGGCAGCAAGATAAGAAACAATAATGTCGCGTGAGTAGGACCTCCCGTCGGGTAGACTGTTCGCCTGGTGCAAGTCTTTCGATTTGACGCCATTTCGGCGACTTACGCGTCGATGGGGATGAAATAATGATGGATGATGATGATGCCGACACCCAGTCCCTGAGCAGAGAAAATTCCGAACCAGCCGGGAATCGAACCCGGGCCCTTAGGATTGACATTCTGTCACGCTGACCACTCAGCTGCCGGGGCCGGACAGCAAAATAAGTGAAGATTGTCAAAGTAGAGAAGATATAAAGCACAGACTTGCGATAACAAACTTTTCTCGAATGGAGAAATGTGTTATATCGTTGCAAATGTGTGTGTTGTGAAGCTTTTCCTGAAAGTATTGCTCTGCGGCCTACGCTGCGGAAGTAAAGCACCGATGATGAACTGTAGAGACAAAAAGCGAACAAAAGCTTTGGTGTTACGGAAGAATGCTGAAGATTGAATGGGTGGGCTAAGTAACGAAGAGAATTGCATCGAATTAAGGAGAAAATAGTTCTTAGCTCAACTAGATTAAAAAAAGGGACAGGTTGATAAGGCGCTTCCTGCAGCATCACGGAAGTATGTTCCTGCGGCAAGTGTTGTGATTAGAATTTTCGAGGGAGACCACAGTCTGAATATACCAAGCAGGTTCAAATGGATTTAAATTGCAGTAGTTACATGGAGATGAAGTTTGCACAGTGTTGACTACCGCAGATAGCCCGTAAAAATCAGCCTTCAGGCCGAAAAAAGCAACAGTAACAACAGCCAGCCAGCCAACCAACCAACCAACCAACCAACAAGACACAAAAGCAGAAAATTCACTATATAAAGGGCTCATGGGCAGCGAGTGTGTTCAGATGCCAACAGACGTGCGCGATCATTTGGCTCAGTTATGCGTGTAACAAAAAACGATACATTTAAGCTTAGAGTGTAAAGCCCTTTCGACAATTAGCTCATTCGAGAGGAGGAGGAGAATGGGATAGGACAACGCCCATGTACTTTTCGAAAGAACTCTAACGGCATTTGTCTTACTGGTAAGTGATTGAGGGAAACCACGGAAAACCTATGTGCGCGAGGCTGGTAGGGTAGCCGGCCGAGGTGGCCGAGCGGTTCTAGGCGCTACAGTATGGAATCGCGCTACAGTATGGAATCGCGCGACCGCTACGGTCGCAGGTTCGAATCCTGCCTCGGGCATGGACGTGTGTGATGTCCTTTGGTTAAGTTAGGTTTAAGCAGTTCTAAATTCTAGGGGACTGATGTCCTCAGCAGTTAAGTCCCATAGTGCTGAGATCCTTTTTTGAACCGAACGGGTACTAGAACCGACTTCCCAAGTGTGAGTCCACTGACTTACCAATGCGGTGTCATATTACAAAGGTCTGGGGGTTCAACACTGGGGTGGCCCAAAGATATTCAGTTTTTCATGTCACTTATGACGTCTCATCTCTGCCACCAATTTGTTTACGTGGGAGATGTTTGATTACAACATGTTTCGCAGTCCACATTGAACTTTAGTCTGTTTGTGACTGGATACACAGGGCGATTCAGCTAACCCTACCTATGAATTTTATGCAACCCGCAACGGTTTCAAGTATAACAAGTCTTTTTATATCTTTTCGTTCGCTACGTCCAAACTATTAGTCCCAGAGAAGAAATGAACAAGACTTTTTGTAGAAAATTTAATGCAGTTAAATTTTATATAGGTATACATTTTCGCTGGAAGCCATCATTTAATAAAGAGAAGCGTTTTTAATGTTTGTTTTACAACGAATTAAATGGTAAATACATTTCCCAGCGGACCTATTGATGCATCTAAGACCTACTCCAAGAGAAAAACAGTCCCCAAGTTTTAATATAAATGATGCAGTATAACTGTTATTGGATAATGGCATGTATCGCATTCTATTAATATATGTACAGTGTCTTCGTCAGTGATGCAGGAATCACAGCTTGAGGGAGGTATTTTAACACGTCTCATTTTATCGGTATTCATGTGATTCGCTCTTAGTCTAATAAGGGTAACGATCTCTCTTCTCGTGAGCGACGAGCTGAGAAAGCAAGGGTTGCGCGGAATCTGTTGCTGAATTGCCCATTAATATGTATCTTTGGTGTTACAGTCCACTTCCATTAAGTTCGTCCATTCCGTATTGTTGCACTTTTATCCTCTCTAATTGCACCAAGGGAACGTCGACCTTAACATACCTATCCAATGGATGGATCACAAACAGTGTCACATGTCACGATTCCAAGAGACACAACGCAGAAGGTTGTAATTTAATCCTTTATACTGGCGCAAACACTGATCTGTAATTTTTTTTACGCCACAATCTCTCACCACCTTTTAGGCCAAATACTTTTCTCCAGCACGATACGAACAGACTAACTCAGACTCGGGAGCCACAGAACAAGCGTGCGTTAGCGATCTCTGCTACGGAGGGGGGTACACAGACCTGTAGTTTCGTCTGGAATACTAACCAATGAGCAAGCTAATGTAACAAATTAAAAATATCTTGCCAGCCAATCGGCAGCTGTTGACACAGCAATCGCGCCACTGTAAAAAGGAAGTCACGCCTCGTAGCCAGCTGCCGCTGGTGAATTATCTAGCGGTCTGTTGAGGAAAACAGGCAGTTGCTCCCTTCCGGCGAAAGTCTCGCTGCACAGCGGATAACGGGGTGGTCCCGCAGCGGGACCTGCAGCGGCGCAAGTTCTTCCTGTCATACAGCTGGGTAAAACTGCACTGTGGGCAAACTACGCTAGACAACGTGGACCAGATCGTCTGGTTAAAATACCGAAGCTAACATCTCCTCCTAATTAATGTGAACAAGCATGTTAAAGAAATAATTAACCGTCACTACCTTTCGTACTGCTGCCCGTATCCTATAATGAATTGCGCTCATTGTCGAGACATTACCCACTTGTCAGTTACTGGCAAAATTCTCGCTAGAATTTTTGATTCCTCTAACTGAAGAAACGTTGCATGTAACAGTGAGTTTTCAGACCGAACTTAGAAACCAGCGACTTCCTGATCAGAGCCAGACTAATGCGGCAAGTACGAAGAACAAAACCACTCGTAGACGATATTTGTAAATCTTGTTAAGTCTTTTGACTCACTGTCAGTAAAGCGAGATGCAATCTGGAGGAATGTGACTGACCACGGAAGTGCAGTGAGATTTTCCGACTCCTACGCGGCAACAGGAAATGCACAGTTCTCTACAATGACGGACAAGAAAAACCATTCGAAATTGTTAAAAGGTGTTAAAATATAGGCGTCCCCACTTTATTCTCATTTTTGTTGGCGCAGTCAATCTCGCGAAAAATCAATATCAAATGGTGGTGGTGGCCTGCATCGCGGTCCGGTGTTACACCGCCAGTAGAAGAATTCCAAACGACATCACAAGACCAATGTCATTCCTGAACATCTCTATAAACAAAGTAGACTTCGCTCCCAGCAGGCAGACTTCGCTTGACGAAGAAGATGGTGTTAAGATTAAAAGCTCGCGTTTTTACTGCAATTTGACGTGTTCTGAGCACCGCCAGGATTTTATAGGAGCCCCTGCGAAAACCTTTAAGATCTTAAGTTTATTACGTAACTAAGGGAGTTACGCGAGCGTACTGAAAAATGTCTGCCGTTTTTTAATGAGCAGACACTTAATGTTTTTTAACTGAAACGTTATTAGAATTCTACATCTACATATTTGCAGCCCTCTTCCACTAGAGGGCTCCGAATTTTATCGTGGATCACGGAGGTGTGTGACGTAAATATGTCGGTGCGTGTTTTAACTCAGTTTCGAATTCGACGAGTTCCTCAACATTGAGAGCACTCTCTCAGACATGAGAGAGCCAGACCACACACGAGAGCTGCGACATCTGCAACAATCCTTCGGTTCACTGCCACCGATCATCGTAGTACAGTCCAGACTAGGCCCCATCCGATTTTTGTCTGTTTCCAAAACATGAAGAATACGTTTGAGGACTTTCCTTTTACAGTGAAGGAACGGTACAATACTGATGAGGTTGTGGCTTAGTCATTAAAGTCAGACATTCTACAGTGACGGTATCAATAGACTGGTCTCTCGGTGGGAGAGATTGGTTCGTCGCCAGAGTGACTATGTTGAGAAATAAATATGCTGACATTAAGAATGAAGATGTAGAATGTAAAGTTTTCTATAAAAGGCATTAAAAGTTTCCACATAAAAAAACATGGAGGGATTTCTTTTCAGCAGGCACTTTTCGCATAACAAAGGAAGACGTGGAAGTGCTCCTGGGAAGGCTAACTTTTCCAACGAACTGAAGAAAAGATAAATATTTCTGGTGAGACCACTTCAGTAGATTCTCTAAGTAAAGTTATTGTCTGTGTCACAACCCTCCCCTCTCCTCCCTGCAGATTTCCCAGCTCTTTGCGACAGTAGTTCCGTATGAACTTCAGTATGGCTGAGATTTGCCGGGGGCAGCACAGTGAGGATAACCGTGGTCTCAAAGACTGAAGGCGACCCACCTTCCGAGGCCGTTCACAGACGCCGGTGAAAGCTGTAGGCACGGACGCTTAGCAATTATGTACGTGAATAGTGCCTCGCCACACCATTCTGTTAAGAGTGCGGCAACTCGCCATGGGTGGTACTTCCACTGTCTTCTCAAGTCGTTCTAACTGCAGGCCGCTCAGGACTTCCTTAAATAGAACAGGCCAAAAATGTGCTACATCCGGGACACTCGATAGGTAGTAACACTGTAATCTCCCTGTTGTCTAAAATTCTGACAGGATCATATCGCGAGGACCAATGAAGACTACGTTTCCCAGCTTGTAGTCTCCAAGAGCCAACTCTTGCCTCACAATGCTAAATGAAACATGAGCAATACCAGTGACAAAATTCCGAATAAGAGTAAGTTATGTATATTACTTTTGAGAAGAAAAAGATAAAATTCCCAAGGTTTAAGTTGGACGCTTACTGTTTCTATTCGCTTTGCTTAACTCTATAATCAGTTTGCTTTCAAACACGAAAGGAAAATATTTTTTTTAAATTAAACATAAGATATTTAACGTTCTGTTCGCTCTGGTTTCAGATATAATGTAAGCCGCTGCGGATTTATACAGGGTGTTTCAAAAATGACCGGTATATTTGAAACGGCAATAAAAACTAAACGAGCAGCGATAGAAATACACCGTTTGTTGCAATATGCTTGGGACAACAGTACGTTTTCAGGCGGACAAACTTTCGAAATTACAGTAGTTACAATTTTCAACAACAGATGGCGCTGAAAGTGATAAAGATATAGAACACAACGCAGTCTGTGGGTGCGCCATTCTGTACGTCGTCTTTCTGCTGTAAGCGTGTGCTGTTCACAACGTGCAAGTGTGCTGTGAACAACATGGTTTATTCCTTAGAACAGAGGATTTTTCTGGTGTTTGAATTCCACCGCCTAGAACACAGTGTTGTTGCAACAAGACGAAGTTTTCAACGGAGGTTTAATGTAACCAAAGGACCGAAAAGCGATACAATAAAGGATCTGTTTGAAAAATTTCAACGGACTGGGAACGTGACGGATGAACGTGCTGGAAAGGTAGGGCGACCGCGTACGGCAACCACAGAGGGCAACGTGCAGCTAGTGCAGCAGGTGATCCACAGCGGCCTCGGGTTTCCGTTCGCAGTGTTGCAGCTGCGGTCCAAATGACGCCAACGTCCACGTATCGTCTCATGCGCCAGAGTTTACACCTCTATCCATACAAAATTCAAACGCGGCAACCCCCTCAGCGGCGCTACCATTGCTGCACGAGACACATTCGCTAACGATATAGTGCACAGGATTGATGACGGCGACATGCATGTGGGCAGCATTTGGTTTACTGGCTAAGCTTATTTTTACCTGGACGGCTTCGTCAATATACAGGGAACCGAAAAGCCCCATGTTGCAGTCCCATCGTCCCTGCATCCTCAAAAAGTACTGGTCTGTGCCGCCATTTCTTCCAAAGGAATCATTGGCCCATTTTTCAGATCCGAAACGATTACTGCATCACGCTATCTGGACATTCTTCGTGAATTTATGGCGGTACAAACTGCCTTAGACGACACTGCTAACAGCTCATGGTTTATGCAAGATGGTGCCCGGCCACATCGCACGGCCGACGTCTTTAATTTCCTGAATGAATATTTCGATGATCGTGTGATTGCTTTGGGCTATCCGAAACATACAGGAGGCGGCGTGGATTGGCCTCCCTATTCGCCAGACATGAACCCCTGTGACTTCTTTCTGTGGTGACACTTGAAAGACCAGGTGTACCGCCAGAATCCAGAAACAATTGAACAGCTGAAGCAGTACATCTCATCTGCATGTGAAGCCATTCCGCCAGACACGTTGTCAAAGGTTTCAGGTAATTTCATTCAGAGACTACGCCATATTATTGCTACGCATGGTGGATATGTGGAAAATATCGTACTATAGAGTTTCCCAGACCGCAGCGCCTTCTGTTGTTGACAATTGGAACTACTGTAATTTCGAAAGTTTGTCTGCCTGAAAATGTACTGTTGTCCCAAGCATATTGCAACAAACTGTATTTCTATCTCTGCTCGTTTAGTTTGTATTGCCGTTTCAAATATACCGGTCATTTTTGAAACACCCTGTATGTAGGCCAGGTAGACCGGGGCCTGCGTCCAGAACGTCGAGAACAGTCGATTGGTGGTTGTATTTTCAGTACGCTCGATCTCTCACCAAAAAGAATAACTGCATGTTAACTGCAAACGTGGAAAAACACTGTCGCTAGCGCGGCGTTTGGTTCATCGACGAGTTCATTTGGATGCCTATTGTTACACAGCGTCACTGATTGCAAAGTGCAGTACAGTTGTGTTTTGCTTCAATTCGCGTACAAGCTGACATTACTTCGGTTGTTAGTTGTTGCTGAGCGTGTTAGCCGTTTTTCTTTGAAGTGTAGTCTATCCATCAGGGTGGACGCAGTGAAGAAACTAACTGGTTCACAGAATAGCATTAACTATTTAGCGATGAAAGGAAGGCAGCGTTAAAGCTAAGAGGTTTGGCGAATATAAGAGGGGAGTCCGCGACTTCTCTTTCAAAAGAAAGGCAATATTTTTTGACGCAATGTAATATGTATACGACACTCGCTACTCAAAGGCTGTGTAGACGTGTTCTTCCAGATATTTCACTGCATGCACGGCGGAGCCAGTGCGATTTGGTATTCGTGCTACCCAAACCCACGCCTGTCTAAAGCAGCTTTTGCCCATTTCTCAGAGAATGATTACGAAGAGGTGCCTCCACCATTTGACATCAGATAAGACACTCCATGGGATATCCCCGTACACTTCCTGCCATCAAAAATTCATTCTTTAATGACATCAGGAAAATATATAGTTGCAATTCATTTGTGCTTAAAAATAATAAATGCGAATACCGGGTGGATTTTGAAGTTCTTGTCTAAAACAGTGCTCAATTATTTGAAATGTATACTCTCAGTTTTGGAAGTATTCAGCAGAGTCCTGAGGTGATGGTACAAATTTTGTGCATATAAGAACAAAAGTGGACAATTAGATGAATACGGACAATGAAAAGTAAATTCCATAGTTTCTCTCTGCATTAGCGATATCATTTGCCACTCATAATGCTACTGCGTATTCGAACTTATCGACGATTAGAGGCAAAGATACTGGTTTTTATCTTTCAGCATTAAGTGTTCTATCATTTAAAGTGACTTGTCTTAACCTGCGTATCATGGAACCATCTCCACGTAACTGATGTGCCTGCTGAGTCGAAGTCATGCCGGCCTGAGTGGCCGTGCGGTTCTAGGTGCTCCAGTCTGGAACCGAGCGACTGCTACGGTCGCATGCATGTTCGAATCCTGCCTCGGACATGGATGTGTGTGATGTCCTTAGGTTAGTTAGGTTTAATTAGTTCTAAGTTCTAGGCGACTGATGACCTCAGAAGTGAAGTCGCATAGTTCTCAGAGCCATTTTGAGCCCACAAAGTCATTCTGGGAACTTTGATTATTCTCTTGCCGGCCCTGGTCATCGGCCACTTTTCACTCCGTATAAGGCCACACTCCAGACGAGTATTACCTGACCATTACACGGACAAGTGTTTCTGTACTATCACCAGTTATATTTGAGCCGAAGTACTGGATGGTTGTAATTGAAGTGTATCTACTGGCAGAGGTCCAACGTGCGATGTAATCACCGTGTGGCAGCGGAACTAGGTAGATATGCTTTTGCGTTAATGAGGAACCAGTTTGCGGTGGATAACAAATTAGTTGCAGCTGTGGCCACCAGGTGCAAATCTGGCGCTGTACACAGTTTGGCGGTGTGACCTGCACGCTGTCATTTGACAAGCCATAATGTGAACAGTCTGGCTATCGAGGAGAAAGACCGTGCGCCGCTAGTGAAACAGTTTTATGTGAAACGCCAGCAATTATAGCGTTGTTGTTGTTGTGGTCTTCACTCCAGAGACTGGTTTGATGCAGCTCTCCATGCTACTCTATCCTGTGCAAGCTTCTTCATCTCTTAGTACTTGCTGCAACCTACATCCTTATGAATCTGCTTAGTGTATTCTTCTCTTGGTCTCCCTCTACGATTTTTACCCTCCACGCTGCCCTCCAATGCTAAATTGGTGATCACTTGATGCCTCAAAGCATGTTCTACCAACCGGTCCCTTCTTTTTGTCAAGTTGTGGCACAAACTCCTCTTCTCCCCAATTCTATTCAATACCTCATTAGTTATGTGATCTACCTATCTAATCTTCAGCATTCTTCTGTAGCACCACATTTCAAAGGCTTCTATTCGCTTCTTGTCCAAACTATTTATCGTCCATGTTTCACTTCCATACATGGCTACACTCCATACAAATACTTTCAGAAACGACTTCCTGACCATTAAATCTATACTCGATGTTAACAAATTTCTCTTCTTCAGAAACGCTTTCCTTGCCATTTCCAGTCTACATTTTATATCCTCTCTACTTCGACCATCATCAGTTATTTTGGCAAAACTCCTTTACTGCTTTAAGTGTCTCATTTCCTAATCTAATTCCCTCAGCATTACCCGATTTAATTTGACTACATTCCATTATCCTCGTTTTGCTTTTGTTGATGTTCATCTTATATCCTCTTTTTAAAACACTGTCCATTCCGTTCAACTGCTCTTCCAAGTCCTTTGCCGTCTCTGACAGAATTACAATGTCATCGGCGAACCTCAAAGTTTTTATTTCTTCTCCGTGAATTTTAATACCTACTCCAAATTTTTCTTTTGTTTCCTTTACTGCTTGCTCAATATACAGATTGAATAACATCGGGGAGAGGCTGCAACCCTGTCTTACTCCCTTCCCGACCACTGCTTCCCTTTAATGCCCCTCCACTCTTGTAACTGCCATCTGGTTTCTGTACAAATTATAAATAGCCTTTCGCTCCCTGTATTTTACCCATGCCGCCTTTAGAATTTGGAAGAGAGTATTCCAGTCAACATTGTCAAAAGCTTTCTCTAAGTCTACAAATGCTAGAAACGTAGGTTTGCCTTTTCTTAACTTTTCTTCTAAGGTAAGTCGTAAGGTTAGTATTGCCTCACGTGTTCCAACATTTCTGCGGAATCCAAACTGATCTTCGCAAGGTCCGCTTCTACCAGTTTTTCCATTCGTCTCTAAAGAATTCGTGTTAGTATTTTGCAGCTGTGACTTATTAAACTGATAGTTCGATTATAGCGTTGTACTGAGAAAATATCACCAACTGAAAGGTCTGACAAGAGGCCCGACGTCATTAAATGTTTTAAAGAAGATGATGAAATTTGAAATCACTGCTGAGCTTGGTGCTGCAGGCGGAAGAGTAAGGCGTCCTATCCCGGTGAATTTATTGACAAGGTTGCCGTCGCTGTGGATTCTCACGCAGCTGGTGCCCCAGGGTAGTGCTAGTGGTCGTGTAGTGTCACAAGGATTGTCCAGCCCATGGTCGACAGTACTAAGTTTTTCAGTCTCTTCTACGTCGGTACCTGTACAACATACACGAGGGTAATCCCGAAAGGAAGGTGTCCTATTTTTTTTTTTAAGTACATAGACTATTTCTACAATGGTTTACATCAGTTTACAGCTTCAACATTCAGCTATTTTTCGACAATCATTTCTGTCAATGCATTTTTGTAGACGCTGTGGCAGTTTTTGTGTGTCCATGTCATATCAGCTCGCCGCCATGCTGTTCAAAAAGTTATGAACCTCTTCTTTCACCTCGTCGTCGGAGCTGAATCGCTGGGACCACAATTAACTCTGAGTTTTTTTTCAGATTCTCACAACACCTGTCAAACGGACAATTCAGAACCGGGGAAGAGGAATGTTGAGCAAGGGCGTACACATTCTCCATGACAGCGATCGCCCACACATAGCTCGGCAAACCGTTGCTCTCCTACAACACTTTCAGTGGTACATAACCACCCACCCACCCTACAGTCCTGACTTGGCGCCCAGTGACTACCACCTGTTCCCTAGGTTAAAAGAACATTTGGCCAGAAAGCTATTCAGCTCCGACGACGAGGTTAAAGAAGAGGTTCATAACTTTCTTAACAGCAGGGGGGGGGGGGGGGGGGGCGAACTGGTACGACATGGACATACAAAATCTGCCACAGCGTCTACAAAAATAGATCGACAAAAATGGTGATTATGTCGAAAAATAGCTAAATGTTCAAGCTGTAAACTGCTGTAAATCATTGTAGAAATAAACATGTGTATGTACTTCTAAAAAAATAGGAGACGGTGCATCAAGTGAACCTCGCGATCCGCAGCAGCGTTCTGAATTTGCTAAATTTTTGGCACAAAACGATGTTGATGAATCTTCTATGGAGTGATGCACATTTTACACTACAGGGTGCAATGAATACACAAAACTGCCGATTTAGGGGTAATATAGAACTGTGTGTTTTACACGAAGAGCCAGTGCACTCGCCGTACGTGGCTGTGTGGTGCGCATTCCCATGCACCTTTGTTCTCAGTTCGTTCTTCTTTTAAGAGCATACGCACAGTGCCTGTCAGGTATCCTGTGACGTCTGCACGTTATCGAGACCACCTTCTGTAGAACGTCATTTATGCTTTTGAAAAGCACAACTGTGTGGAAACCACTGTTTTCATGCAAGATGGGCAACATATGAAGCCCAGTACACGAGAACACGTTGCTCAGATTCCCCTGGAACTGCTGCGAGCAACTGTTTGATAGCGTCGTTTTGCAGATACAGCATCTCAACGACGTCTGCAGTGATGATACTGAAGAAACTGAGTAAGTGACGGTTAGTAATAAAAACAGCATTATGTCTTTCCTTTTTGTTTGACCTTTTCTACCGACGTCCCGTTTATAATTCATCAGAGATGAAAAATTTTCTGTAAGTTTTTCTTGCATTCACAGCGCCATATTTGCGGCTGGTGGCCAAAACTGGAACTTTATTTTTTATTTTCTTCGAGCGTAAATCGGTTCCTCATTAACACGTTAGCATGTCACCCACGTTTCGCTGCCATAGGATGATTACAGCCCACACTGAACCTCTGCGATTAGATGCAATTTAATTATAACAACCTGGTATGTAATTGTGGAAGAATAATGAAGAGGTCTTAAGAAATAAAGCGAAGCTTCTCCGGCAGCGCGTAAGGCGTGAGCGGTGTTTCGTCAGCCGGCGCTGGCTCGTTTTTCTGAGCGCGGCCACAACCAGCAGCAGGAGCAGCAGCAGCGCAGAGGTGAACGGCTGCCGGCCTCCCGCAGGTGCAGCGGCGCCGTCAGCGAAAGTAACAGAGCACAGCCGACGGGCGAACTATCTCCTCTACCTGCCGACACGTAACACGAGAGCAGTTGCTGGGAAGCTGCTCTAAGTTCAGTACCAGCATCTGGTGCAACATGTACACCATGCCATCTCTCATGGTAAGAAATGTAATTACACGACAGGTTTAATGAATTGGTACCCTGAATTAGAAATAATGACACTGCAGTAGCAGGGGAAGCGACCATAATTGTTGAAAATCATTTTCCGTCGCAATCACAAAAATTTCGGTACGAAATTACCGGTTTCGCCCGTCAGTGGCTATCAGTATATATTAAGTCAGACGTTGTTGTTCATTCCAACCATCAAGGAAGCCACATAGTTAACCAACTAAGTGGCTGGAAATGACATCTGTCTTACGGTCTAAATACAGCCAGCGACGGCCGAAAACAGTGATTTTCCCATTGAAATTTTTGTGATTGCGCAGGAAAAATTATTTTCAAAACAACTACACTTTTAGAGCAATGTTTCTTTGCTGGGCCCTCAATGAGTGTGGCTCGGAAACAATACTTTGGGGTGAGTCTTGAATAAGAAGTATCTGCTTCTTAATGACACTGAACTACACTCATGCTCATAAATTAAGGATAATTGCAGAATGTGGTGCCACACAACGTGGCACTACACGAAACTGGTGCTAATAGCATAGGCACATAGCGAACACACACGACAGATCTTTAAGTACACGGTATTGGTGGTGAGTTAAGAAAACCGTCCCGAAACACATGTTCTACAAAACGCCACTGCTTCCTGCGCATGTACCCCGAAATCAATATGGGATATGATCGCCATGCACACGCACACACGCCTCACAGCGGGTTGTCATAATCAGATGGTCGAGTAGCTGCTGGGGTATAGCCTCACATTCTTGCACCAGTGCCTGTCTGAGCTCCTGAAGTGTCATAGGACTTTGAAGACGTGCAGCGATATGTCGACCGAGAGCATCCCAGACGTGCTCGATGGGGTTTAGGTCTGGAGAACAGGCAGGCCACTCCATTCGCCTGATATCTTATGTTTCAAGGTACTCCACGATGGCAGCTCAATGGGGCCATCCTTTATCTTCCATTAGGAGGAAGGTGGGACCGACGTCACACCTGAAAAGCCGGACATACTGGTGCAAAATGAGGTCCCGATACACCTGACCTGTTACAGTTCCTCTGTCAAAGACATGCAGGGGTGTAACGTGCACCTAACATAATCCCATCCCACACCATCAAACCACGACCTCCATACATGTCCCTTTGATGGACATTAAGGGGTTGGTATCTGGTTACTGATTCACGCCAGATAAAACCCGGCGAGAATCACTGTTCAGACTATACCTGGACTCGCCCGTGAACATAACCTGGGACTACTGTTCCAATGACCATGCACTGTGTTCTTGCAACCAGGCTTTGCGGGCTCTCCTGTGACCAAGGACCAGTGCAATGCACCTTGCAGGTCTCCGGGCGAATAAACCATGTCTGTTCAGTTGTCTGTAGACCATGTGTCTTGAGACAACCGTTCCAGTGGCTGCGTAAGGTCCCGAGCAAGGCTACCCGCAGTACTCCGTGGCAATCTGCGGGCACTAATGGTGAGATATCGGTCTTCTTGTCGTGTTGTACACTGCGGATGTCCCGTACTGTAGCGCCTGGACACGTTTCCTGTCTGCTGGAATCGTTGCCATAATCTTGAGATCACACTTTGTGGCACATGGAGGACCGTGCTACGACCTCCTGTGTTTGACCAGCCTCCAGCCACCCTACTACTCTACCACTCATAACGTCACCAGTATGTGTTCTTTGAGCGATTTTCAACACAGTCACCATTATCACGTCTGAAAACTTAGTCGCTGCACCGTACTCTGACATCCACCAACTCACCTCTAAGTATGTGGACTGCTGCCAGCGCTACTGTGCGACGACCGCAGGTCAAATGCACCACATGGTCATACCCCAAGGTGATTTAAACCCGCAGACCGCCCACCAGAGCGTTGTTTCACCATGTATCAGCATTATCCTTAATTTATGAGTGTACATGTAATTGAGATGAAACACTGCAAATTTTTTATAGTTATCTCACACTGTTCATTTTTTACCTCGTTCAAATGGAGAGAGGCCTAAGAATGTTACTACTTATGATACGGTGACTTCTTTCTACAGACAAACTCAAATTCTGTCAAGAATATGACCAGTGCCATTTCTTAGGTGTTGAGCGAAGCAATGTTGGCAGCTCTCGTGAGGATTTGTAATGGCAATGCTTAGGGTGTGTCAACAGTTTGTTGTACGTAAGCAATGAAAGAACAGTGTAATGATAACAGTAATGTAACAATGGGAATGCAAATTAACATACCCAAAATCCGTGAACTTTTTACGAGAATAGCCAACAACTGTTCTCGTCTCGAGTGCTGCCGACACGTTTCACCGTAACATGTGAAAGGGGAGGACTTTTTCCGATGTAACAATCCAGTATTCGAGATCAGTTCTCGATAACATCGTTAAGACGTTGCAGTCGAGAATTCCAGTTTCCTGAGTGCCCAGCACAAAGATCTTATTATCCTGATGTTCACAAGACATTCGCTACCATAAATATACACTAAAGGGACAAAAATCACGGGATACCTCTTAATATCGTGTCGGACATCCTTTCGCACGGCGGAGTGCAGCAACCCGACATGACAAGTCGTTTTAAGCCCCAGCAGAAATACTGATCAGCGCTGCCCCTACAGCCGCCCATAATCGCAAACGTGTTGCCGTTGCAGGATGTTATGCACGAACTGACCTCTCGATTACATGCCTTAAATGTTCGCTGGGAATCTAGTCGGGCGATCCGGGTTGCCAAATCATTCGCTCGAGTTGTTCAGAATGTTCTTCAAACCAATCGCAAAGAACGGTGTCATTCATAAAAATTCCATGTTGTCTGGGAACATTAAGTTCATGAACGGCTGAAAATGTTGTTAGAGTAGGCGAATACAACCATTTCTTGTCAATGATTGAGTCAGTTTAACCGGAGGACACAGTCCGTTCCATGTACGAACAGCCTGCAACAATATGGAAACACCATCAGCTTGCACAGTGCCTTGTTGACAACTTGCATCCACGGCTTCGTGGGGTCTGCGCCATACTAACCCTACAATCCCGGCTCTTGAAGTCTGGACGCATCTGACCAGGCTACGGGTTTCCAGTCACCAAGGGTCCCTTTGATACGGTCACGAGCCCAGGAGACGCGCTGCAGACGATATCATGCTATTAGCAAAGGCACTCGCGTCGGTCGTCTGCTACCATAGCCCATTACCGACAAATTACGCCGCACTACCGTAACGGTTACCTTCGTCACGTCCACATTGTTTTCGGTAGTTATTTCACGCAATGTTGCTTGTCTGTTAGCACTGACAATTCTACACAAACGGTGCTGCTATCGGTCGTTAAGTGAAGGCCGCCACCAATCTGTTATGAGAGTGAATGCTTGAAATCTGATATACTCGACACAGTCTTGACTCCGTGGATCTCTGAATATTGAATGCCGTGAAGATTTCCGAAATCGACTGCACCCGCTTCTAGCTCCAACTACCATTCCACTTTCGATCTCTTTAAATTTCCGTCGTGCGGCCATAATCACGTCTGAAACCTTTTCACATGAGTCACCTGTATGCAAATGATGACTCTTTCAGTGCACCCCCATCTGTATATTTGTATATTTGCATATGTGCATATTTGCATATTGCTATACACGAGTTTTGTGACGTCAGCATAATTCTTTGATATTTTATACAGAGAAAGTCATATTGCTAAGTCACGTCTCACGCACCTAATCTGTCTAAATGGTTCAAATGACTGAGCACTATTGGACTTAACATCTGAGGTCATCAGTCCCCTAGAACTTAGAACTACTTAAATCTAACCACCCTAAGGACATCACACACATCCATGTCCGAGGCAGGATTCGAAACTGCGACCGTAGCAGACGCGCGGTTCCGAACTGAAGCGCCTAGAACCGCTCGGCCACCGCGGCCGGCTAACCTGTCTAAACCATATTTTGAAGCATTACTGTAGCTGTTCAGTAATTTTAGCACTGCCGCCTCTTCACACACAATGGTTTCGCAAATTCTCAAACAAATGTCACCTCCCTATCCAACCACGATCTCTGCTTGCTCTATGGGTGATTCCGTCGTCACAACTTTAATCCCAATAAAATGCAGAAACAAATAGCAGCTATAGCTGTGGCAAGTAGTATTTACACATGTACACGCCTTCGCATTCGGGAGGACGATGATGAAACCCGCATCCGGCCATCCTGACTTAGGTTTTCCGTGATTTCCCTAAACCACTTCAGGCGAATGCCGGGGTGCTTCCTTTGGAAAGGCACGGCTGACTTCCTTCCCCACTCTTCCCTAACCCGATAGGACCGATGATCTCGCTGTTTGGTCTCCTCCCCAAACCAACCAACACCCCTTCGCGATAAGCTCGTGCGACCCACCAATGAACGTCAACTTTGAGCAGTAAATCACTAAAAAATTTCATTTAACCAATTGACTGCCACGCTTTAAGTACAGAGGCTTCCGCAGCCATGTAGATTCAGACACACCGAAGTTGAGGACGATTAGCTTCGACAGTGGCGCAGGCACTTATGACTGCTAGGATAGCCTGCTCGGAGCACCCGGAAACCTCAGAGTACGAGGTGTGTTCAAAAAATTACGGCACTTCGTCCACAAAATCTTTCTACGCTTACCTTTTACTTATTGTGCATAGTCGCCTCCGAAATACTCTCCCCCACAATTTATACACCATCACCAACGCCGTTTACACATCCGGAAGCAGGGGATCGCGCAAGGCGCCGTCTGCGGATTTTCTTTTATCTCGTCTATCGTTGCGAATCTTTGTCCTTTCAACTGGATTTTCAACTTTGGAAATGAAAAGAAGTCCGCAGGAGCCATGTCTGGAGACTACGGAGTCTGAGACCGCACAGTGATTTGCTTTTTATGCAGTAGTCGCCAACCGCCATGAATGAACGGGTGCGTTATCGTGATGCTAGAACCATGAATTGTCTCGCCTCATTTCAGGCAGTTTTTTTCTCAAGCTTTCTCCCACCGATTAATGGTTTGTCCCTTTGGCACGAATACATGATCAACTAATCCTTCGAAGTCTAAGAAAACTATCAGCATGGCTTTGACATTTGCCCTGACCTGACGAGCTTCTTTTTGGTGTCGGAGGAACCTTTCAGACCCATTGTGAAGTTTAAATACCGGTCTCAACATCGTAACCGTAGCCCCACGTCTCATCACCAGCTGTGATCCTCTTAAGGAACATCTCGCCCTCATTTGGGCAATCCAAAGCCTCTTAACTGATTACGAGGCTAAGATCTTTCTGGTCTCGACTCATGAGCTATGGCATAAACTTTGCGGCGACAAGACGCATTCCAGGATGCCGTGTCAGGATTTCATGACATGATCCAACTGAAAGATTATATTCTTCCGCAATCTCAATCTTTGACTGGCACGCACAATTTTATTGTCGGTGAAAGTCGAAGAGCGTCCTGAACGAGCGTCATCTTTAACTTCCGTCCGGCCATTTCTAAGCCGTGTGGACCATCCGCAATACCGAGTGAGACTTAAACACTCATCGCCCTAGGCTTCCTTCATCGTTTGGGGTGTGCGCGTGTGCACACGTTTTCTTGAGTTTCACCCAGAATTCAATGCAGACGCGTTACTCTTCTATCTCTGTCACTCCAAAATTCGAGACAACGTTCTGCTCAATAAAGCACTGAATAATAAAGAACGTAGATACAACAATGAAAATTCCGGCAGTTACACGTTAAACACAAGCTTGTGCAGGGGTGGCAACTTCCTCCAACAAACATTGCCGTGAAATTACGAATGTTTCGAAATTTTTTGAACTGATCTCGTATTTGTACGTAGACCAGAGAAGGAATCCAGGAAGTTGTTGCAGCCTTCCATGACAGAATTGTAATAATCACGGAGGGACACTCCTTCAGGAAATAAGGTCGGAAGCACCTAGTTCTGGTGTATGAGGACGGCGGGTATATCTGATACTGTGTCAGCCTCGACACATATCGATCCTGGCTTGGCATCATGAAAACAACCTTATCAAGATTTCGGACGCTTTGCGGTAGACGAGGCGTAACCCATTATTTAAACAAACACTGTTAGGGAAGCGTCGCCAGTAGCTAGTAGAAAGTGGAGCTGTTGGCTTTCTCCAAAGGCGCGCTGCCTGCCTGCCTGCCTGCCTCTCTTCGCGGAAGCAGGGAACCAGTTTCGATCGGGGTAACCATGGACAAATGCCACAGCCGTGCATTGTTACCGGCGCCTCTCCACATTAGATTGTAGAAAAAGTTGCAAGACTGGAGAGGCTCGAAGATTGGTGTAAGTTGGCAATCATCATCATCATCATCATCATCATCATAATCATCATCATCATGTTTGCAGCACTAAGATGGGTCTGTTTGGAACATAAGCCTCGCCATCTAGTCCTGTTTTGCCACCATGTCTTTTCACTCTGGTCCAGTCCTTGTTTTCAAACATGCTCTTCCAGACGTTTCAACCATCTATCTCTTTCCAGAATGAGATTTTCACTCTGCAGCGGAGTGCGCACTGATATGAAACTTCCTGGTAGAGCACTTGACCGCGAAAAGCAAAGGTCCCGAGTTCGAGTCTCGGTCCGGCAAACAGTTAATCTGCCAGGAAGTTTCAACTATCCCTTTGTTTTTCTCTGTTTTTTCCTTCACATACCCATTTCATGTATCTCCACGGGAATCCTCTTGTTTTCCATTCTCTAAGTGTCCATACCATCTTAGCCTTTAAGCTTATGCGTTGTTCTGCAAGGTCTCCTCTTTCACTACCTCCCTTATCCTTTCAGTCCTCATCTTCTCTCCCCTTGTTACTCTTATCCTACTGCTGAGCAACATTTCACGTACATGTAACCTGCTTACATATCTCTTCTTTATTACCCATGTTTCAGATGCAAAGATCGGTATTTGGATGTAGCAACTTCAATATACTACTACTACTACGTTTTTTTTTTGTGGGATGTGTGTTCCAAACCAGGCTCCTAACACATCGCAGGAATTATTCTGCTTGTCTGCCCCGACTATTGATATCTCATTTTTTTCAATTTTCTTTTGTCACACTTCCCACGTACTTGTCAGTTGTTCACCTCTAATTCTTATTCCGCCAGCTGGTCTCTCTCTCTCTTAACCAGGATCTCACATTTGTTCACATTAAATTTCATTCCATACTGTTTCACAGCTCGCCGGCCAGTGTGGCCGAGCGGTTTTAGGCGCTTCAGTCTGGAACCGCGCGACAGCTGCGGTCGCCGATTCGAGTCCTGCCTCGGGCATGGATGTGTGTGATGTCCTTAGGTTAGTTAGGTTTAAGTAGTTCTAACTTCTAGGGGACTGATACCTCAGATGTTAAGTCTGATAGTGCTCAGAGCCATTTGACCCTTTTTTCAGTTTCTTCTCCAAGCATCCAGCTGTTCCTGAATCATCTGTGTTTCCCCAGATCATAAAGTCATCCGCGAACACCACTACTTTCATCTATTATTCTCCAGTTTTTTCTGCCATCTTAGTCATTATTTCATCTATGATCACAATGAAGAGCAGAGGTAAAAGTTCACTTCCCTGTTTCACACCACTTGTTTGCTGGAACCGATCCGTCCTTTCCACTTTCACACGACTCTCACTTCCACAACACCTTTCATACTATCTGCTTGTTTCTTTTATGATTCTCTTCTTTTGTGCTTCCCATACCTTTTTTCTATAGACGCTATCGAATGTCTTTTCTACATCGAGAAGGCCATCACATGATCTTCCCCAAATTCATAGTGGTGATTTTGGAGCTGCCTCAAATATGAGGTCAACAATTGACCTCCCAGGTCTGAAGCCACGCCGGTCCCCTCTGTTTGTCCATGACCCTTATTCGGATTCTGGTCTCCACGATCTTTCCATGTACCTTGGCACTGTGTCGTGCCAGTGTCATTCCCTGTAGTTTATACAATATTTCCTATTCCCCTTCTTAAATATGGGGACAATACCCTATTGGCGAGAAATCACTGTAGACACTAACTGCACTAAAATACCTATGAATAACCATCCGGAGTGATCTAACACGGAATGAAAACATGAAAAATTTTAGCAAAAGCAGCTGCTAGACTAATATTCATTGGTAGAATCAGAAGGCGATTCAATTTGTCAACGTAAACTTGTTTGCCCGATTCTGGAGTGTTGCTCATCATTATGGGACCCTTACCAGGATGCGTTAATAGAGAGAAGATCCAACGAAGAGCGGCGCGTTTCGTCACGGGATCTTATGGTGAGCGGGAGCTTTATGAAAATGCTCAGCTATCTCCAGTGGCAGATTCAAGAGAAGTTGCTTGAATCACGGAGAGGTTAACTGGAGAAACTTCCCACAGATTACTTCCCGTCATATACGTCTTGTGGAAAGGACTCCAAAGTGGAACCCGTACAAACTAGAGCTCGTACTGAGGATTACCGACATTCGTTCTTACGAAGTGCCATCTCGAATGGAATGTAGAGGGAAGGGAAGATACCGAAGTACCCTCCGCTACACACCTGAAGGTAGTTCGCCCAGTGTAAATGTAGATGTAGGACACAATGCCATCTTTGAATCATTTTCGCTATCCCGTGTTTATTCATTTCCGCCTTCAGAGTCAGTCTGCAGCCTCAGCTCATGTTGCCTGGCAAACACTTCACCCACCAGAAGTGATGAAGCCACTTTATTTCCTGCCATACTTTTCCAGATGGAGTCATGCTGAGTTGGCTAAACACATTCTAGTCGACTAAAATTCCACGAAATATGCATCTGCTTCAATGTTTTCATCCTTCCTCAAGAAGAGGTGCAAACACAGGTTTGAGCATCCCATGAAGGACGATGTCACTGGAGACATAACACAAGCTCTGATTGGGGAAGAAAATCAATCATGCCGTAAGGAACCATCCTGCAACGCCTTAGGCGAGCCAGAGAAATTACTGAAAACAGGCAGGATGGCTAGCTGAGTATGGAACTATTATCCTCCCGAATAGGAATCCAGGATCTCTTCCCTACACCACCTCGCTTGGTCAGTTCACCAACAACACTCTTAAGCTGCGCTACTGGTGTGAGACTATGCTATTTTTGGCACGAGAATAAAATCAGGTTTCCGTTGCCGTCATCAACTGTAAGTTTACGGATATAATGACGGAATGAACAAGATTTTGAGACTCATGCGAATGACAAGTAGTAGAGCTTCAGAGAAATCTTGAGAAAATCGTCAATATATTTGTTTTTGGTTATATTTTAGTTAATAGGAATGAGTTGAACGTAGAGTTCGTGGCTCGGTTCTCAATGAATTGCTAGAGTATAAAGTTTCTTTTTTATTTTAAGACTTCTTCACACTCGTCGAGCCCTCACAAAATACACTGCTATAAAACAATCTTTGTAAATGAAACCAGATTTTTCCTGGGCTTGCTATCCACAGTTTGAGGACAGTAGTAAACTTACGGATTCCCTTGCGCTGACTCTACGTGACAATGTGTTCCATTCCAATTCATGTTTCCTCTGTAAAAACTCGCCAAAAATTTTGGGCCGAAAGTAAACGTCTTAAGACGGTTTGTCTCAGCAATGGAAGCAGTTCTTTATCATTTGAACCGCCGGACACAGGCAGCCGAGCGCTGAGCAGACAGCTACGCCATTTTCGCAACGCAGCTAATTTCTCGCTGTAATTACACGGCACTTACGTCTCCTTTTTCTCCAGCAGCGCACTGTAGAAGTGATGGTGTGAGGGGAAGAACAGCCGTCTAAGAATACGCAACTCGAAAAGACGCGAAATTGTTCCCGGAAATTGTCGCGGTGACAGTCTCTAACCACAGACCCTTGGAAGCCAGTACTTGGAATACAGTTGTTCATATTGTGACGCAGCAGCTGTCAACTTCATATGTAAGCAATCCCCTCCAAAAACTTTGCTATCTGGCCAACAACCTTTATGTTCAGAGATGTTCAGTTGTTATAGCCTCCCCACACAAGTTTACAGAAACAGGAATTTAGGTCATATTAGCCGCATCTTGCAGTGGCTTAGTCTGCTTATATGGGAAAGAACGAAAAGAGGAAGCACAAGTTTCTAATATGTTTGGGAAATTGGATGTTCTCTCCCTCCCTCCCCCATCACATCTTTCTTCTTGCCCCGTCTCGCTAACCTTGACCGTTTTTATTGTTGTTGCAAACTCAGTTTCTGTAGTAGGGCTATAATAATAGACCAGTAAGCCATGAATACAACTTCCGTGCTCAGTAACAACGTTCTCCCTTTATACAGTAAGCACAGTGATTTATCTGTTATTTGTTTAAAAATTTACACATATTAAAAAATTAGGTACCTAAACACACACCCGTACTAGAATTATACGTTGTGTCAAAATTTGAAAACAATCCATCAAGAAGTTTCGCAGATACACAATTTTGAACAATCAATTTTTATTTGTATAGATTACCATATTTCCTTTGACATTTTAACTTTTTAGATCATACCAGGTAACTTTTCCGTTCTGATTTCATTCTTCATTCTTAGTCACCAAAGACTTCCGATATTGCTGGTATTCGACAAGCAAGTTTTCGCATCACACAGATTATCTGATAGATAAACCTAAGTTTTTTAGAGTCACTAATCTCATGGCAGTACTACAGAATCAATAATTCGCACCTTTCCATGTTCTCCAATATTTGCTTAATGCAGCCATTTCCTTGGCCCCTGACATTTGATTTTATATCAATCAATTCAAAAGCGAAAGATACTCGTACGTTATTTGCTCTGTATTGGGTGTTACACTGCCGCAAAAAACTACACGTTCGGCCTTTCGGCGCGAACTCCTCACCACTGACTTTATGGTCTGACCGGGCGAAACCATGTGCATCCAGAGCACTCCAGCTTCTATTTGGGGAATATGATAAAACTGCACTTAACGTAAGGAGGATGGAGTCTGAGAACGTTCTATGCGCCATTTTCTTTTCTCACAAAACCCGTTTTCAGTTCCATTGTATTATCAATACTTGTTCCATGCCGCCCGACTTGATACGATACCGGTGACAACCATGGTGAGAGTTTCAGACATGTCTTAGGTGGCGCACCACCTCTGTGCCAAGCCGTGGTCTTCTCTGGAGATGCGCATTTTAGAAGGTATGTGAAGGGCTTTTGTTGACTACAGTTATACTAGTTAAAACTGATTCAGTTTTTCTGCAATTGTATTCTCACAAATAAAACTTAGTTCCTCAGTTTTAAGGGCAATCTGAAGAAAACCACCTTCCTGGTATTCTGTCGAAAACTGGCGGTTTTGGGACAGTCGCTAAGTACTGAATACAAGCTGATTCTTGCAAAGAAGGAAACTTCAACCAGCCACCAGGAATCCGATAAAACATCAAATCTGCGACATCGCTGAGGCCAGGAAAAGATCCTGCAACAACGGGGCCAACGACGAATGACGAGAATCTTTCAACGTCACAGAGATGCAACCCTTCCGCAAATTTTGCAGATTTCAGTGCTGGGCCATCAACAAGTGTTAGTCTGCGAACCAGTCAACGAAACATCATCCATATGGGCTTTCGAAACCGAAGGCCCACTCGTGTACCCTCGATGACTGCACAACCCAAAGCTTTACGTCTCGCCTGGGCTTGTGAACACCGATTTTCGTCTGTTGATGACTGGAAACATGTTTCCTGGTCGGTCGAGTCTACATTGAAATTGTATCGAGCAGATGGACGTGTGCGTGTACGGAGATAACCTCATGATCTCATGGACCCTGCGTGTCAGCAGGGGACTGTTCAAGATAGTGGAGGCTCTGTAATGGTGTGGGGCGTGTGCATTTGGAGTGATATGGGACCCCTGACATGTCTAGATACGACTCTGGCAGGTGACGCCACGTAAGCATCCTGTGATATCACCTGCATCCATTCATGTTCATTGTGTATTCCGACGGACTTTGGCAATTCCAGCAGGACAATGCGACACCCCACACGTGCAGAATTGCTTCACAGAGGCTCCATGAACACACTTCTGAGTTTAAACACCTCCGTTGGCCACCAGACTCCCCAGACATATTATTGAGCGTATCTGGGATGCATTGCGACATGCTTTCTAAAGAAATCTACACTCCTCTTACTCTTAAGACTTCAGACATGCCACGTCATGTTGCGGCACTTCTGCGTGCTCGCGGCGGCTCTATGCGGTATTAGGTAGGTGTACCAGTCTCTCTGGCTCTTCAGTGTGCATACATAATTAAGTTGGTATAGATCCCTACCTCAGAGCACGATTCCTACACGACGAGGAATATTCAAGTACGGTCGAACGGGGTTTCTGTAAGCTGCTTCCTTGGTGGGTGGATTACACTGAGGGTCCTTCCTACGAAGGCTAGACTGGCATCTGCCTCATCTGCAGTCTGTTTTCTGTTGTCATCCCACTTGAAATCGCTCTGTACGCATACTCACAGATAATGAATGGATGTGACTGCTATAAGCGATTGTTATGCAGTCCTGCTATCATAGAATCCCGCTTTAGGTTCCTCTTTCTGAATTCTGCAGTATTTCAACACACTTAACGAAGATTACGTCAATTCTAACATTCGCACACTGAATGTTATTGCGGCAGTTCACTCATTGGTGTTAACGGGTTCCGACGGAGACAACGGTACAAGTCTGAAGCGACTGCAGAAGACGACGGAACCAGTCTGCGTTCCGCCTGGCCCTCCATTTTGTCCGCGGCCGCTTCCTGGGCGGGATGGCCGCCTTCCGCTCTGCGTGCTGGGTAGCAGGCACGGGCGCGGCCGTTTCTTGGAATCTCCGCCACCGGGCCTGCGGGCTGACCTTTGTCTGTTCTGCAGGGCGCTGGCCACACACACAGGGAGGGTAACTCTCCCCGAACGCAGTACGGCGGAAACAGCCGGAATGTGGAAAGGGGGCTGCATCTGACAGCTGTGGCAGCGTGGAAACCCAAGGCTTTCACCTCGACTTCCGGCAGTTGTGAATGGTCTCTTGGCAATGTTTCGAAGGAGCCGTGACTCAAACTTCCCAACGCCACTGGATGACTCACGTGTTTTGCGTACCGTGACGCACGCGCTGTTGATATTCGACTCTGTCCATTTGATAGGTTGTAGTCTGACTGTCAGATGCACATTGGCAGCAGTGAGACAAGCGTTTCTGAGAGTGATATCTAATTTACGGGGTGTTTCAGAAAGATTTTACCGCCTTTTCAGCGTATAAATTTCTGGATATACTTTAAGAAGCGTGCAACTAACTCTAGAGCCTTATGAAACGTTAATTTCGCCCGCCATTCGAAATGAAGCGGTGCAGTGCGAAATACACATTCGCGGCCACAATCGAAGCCCTCTTGCCGATGTGCAGTACGATAGAGTTTACGCTAGGAACTGCTTCGCAGACAAAGCGGAAACGTTTATTGGCGGACCCGGATCGTTGTACTATGATCGAGTATGTCTTTTCTGGAGACTAGAAATCTACTCTGTACGAATCAGCGTGGGTTTCGAAAAAGACGGTCGTGTGAAACCCAGCTCGCGCTATTCGTCCACGAGACTCAGAGGGCCTTAGACACGGGTTCACAGGTAGATGCCGTGTTTCTTGACTTCCGCAAGGCGTTTGACACAGTTCCCCACAGTCGTTTAATGAACAAAGTAAGAGCATACGGACTATCAGATCAATTGTGTGATTGGATTGAGGAGTTCCTAGGTAACAGAACGCAGCATGTCATTCTCAATGGAGAGAAGTCTTCCGAAGTAAGAGTGATTTCAGGTGTGCCGCAGGGGAGTGTCATAGGACCGTTGCTATTCACAATATACATAAATGACCTGGTGGATGACATCGGAAGTTCACTGAGGCTTTTTGCAGATGATGCTGTGGTGTATCGAGATGTTGCAACAATGGAAAATTGTACTGAAATGCAGGAGGATCTGCAGCGAATTGACGCATGGTGCACGGAATGGCAATTGAATCTCAATGTTGACAAGTGTAATGTGATGCGAATACATAGAAAGATAGGTCCCTTATCATTTAGCTACAAAATAGCAGGTCAGCAACTGGAAGCAGTTAATTCCATAAATTATCTGGGAGTACGCATTAGGAGTGATTTAAAATGGAATGATCATATAAAGTTGATCGTCGGTAAAGCAGATGCCAGACAGATTCATTGGAAGAATCCTAAGGAAATGCAATCCGACAACATAGGAAGTAGGTTACAGTACGCTTGTTCGCCCAGTGCTTGAATACTGCTCAGCAGTGTGGGATCCGCACCAGGTAGGGTTGATAGAAGAGATAGAGAAGATCCAACGGAGAGCAGCGCGCTTCGTTACAGGATCATTTAGTAATTGCGAGAGCGTTACGGAGATGATAGATAAACTCCAGTGGAAGACTCTGCAGGAGAGACGCTCAGTAGCTCGGTACGGGCTTTTGTTAAAGTTTCGAGAACATACCTTCACCGAAGAGTCAAGCAGTATATTGCTCCCTCCTACGTACGTCTCGCGAAGAGACCATGAGGATAAAATCAGAGAGATTAGAGCCCACACAGAAGCATACCGACAATCCTCCTCTCCACGCACAGTACGAGACTGGAATAGAAGGGAGAACCGATAGAGGTACTCAGGGTACCCTCCGCCACACACCGTCAGGTGGCTTGCGGAGTATGGATGTGGATGTAGATGTAGATGTACTATGGTAGATACGCTATCAGTCTAAATAAAGGTCGCCATCTCTAAGTCACGAAACAGAGTGAAACTTCTCAAAATTTCCAAATCAATAATTAAAAGTCCTGTTGCTACCTAATTACTCTCAGGAAAGTTTCCGAAATCCGACCACAGGACTGAAATACGAGGTGTGATGAAAATACAACGGGAATTTTTGATTTTCTTATAGAGTATCTATCAACATCAACTTTGACCCCTTCAAAGTGTCCCCCCCCCCCCCCCCAACCCTCATATGAAACACTTGCACCACCGCTTTTTCCAAATTTGGTAACACTTCTGAAGTTCACTTTTCGTTATAATATTCAACTCCTTCAGCGATTCTGTTTTTATTTCACCAATGATGACAAATCTACATCCTTTCGCGGTTCTCTTCGGCCTCGGAAATATAAGTAAGTCGCTGGGGGCCATATCCGACGAATGCGGTGGCTAGGACAACATAATGGCTTGTGATTTTCTATTTATTTTGCAAAAAAAAAAGCCAAACAAGTATTGAGCTGTGAGAGGGAGCGTTATCGTGACCCAATTTCCAATAGTGTTTTTACACCAATTCTGCCGTTTTCTTCGGATTACTTTACGCAAACGGCGCATAACTTACAGGTGCTATTCCTTATTGACCATACGACCGCAAGGCAGGACCTTACGAGTCACTACACCATTGTACTCAAAGGAAATGGAAGAACCTTCAGATGTCACCATACTTGTCTAATTTTTCCGTCTTGGCTCTTCAGTCAGTTTCCAATGCGACGCTTACGCCTTGGTTTCGACGCCATACCTCTATACCCCTGTTTGGTTACTTGTTATAACCTTCAACAGACGTTCTGGATCGTTATCGACTTCATCTATTTCTGAACGATGTCTACGCGACGTCTTCTTTACGTCAAATTTCAACAATTTCGCAACTAACTTTGCTGCTGCATCTTTCATGCCCAAAACATCCCAAAAATTACTTGGCACGAGCCAAAAGGTATACCGACATTATCAGCAACCTCTCTGTGATTCGACGGTTTTCTAGAACCATTCTGGCTACTTCTTCCACACTGCCGTGATAGACGTGCTACGGTATCGAGGGCGCTGGTCGTTTTCAACGTCTTCTCGTCCCTCTTTGAAATGTTTACTCCATTCGTGAACTCTAATCTAGCTCACAGCAGATTCGCCAAAAGCCACCCAACATAAAGCCACCATCAACATTGCGAATGCGGTGTTGCACATTATTCCATTTTTGCAAGCCAAATTAAATGCAGATTCTTCGATCCATCTTTCTCGAAAGTGAAATTTTGTGGAACACGTATAACATTTTCGCGGTCACCAATAAACTAAATCTTCAGAACAGCTGAAAATGCAAACATACATCAGAAACACGTGTCCCAACATGATAAAAGAATTTAAAATCTTATCTATGTAGCCAGCGAAATTAAAAAATCCCGCTACTTCTCGATCACACACACACACACACACACACACACACACACACACACACACAGTAACAGTTCAGCTGAACGTCTACAGTTGTCTCGTAGCAGGTTACACAGATAATCGTCACAAAATCTAAACAGGATCATGTTTAAAGCCAATAGGGGAAACATCCAGTCAGAAACACGACATCCACGTTTGTACGCCCACAAATGAAATTTATTGGTGTCAGGTAAACATAGATAAGTCAGTCACTTTTCTCCAACAGCACCTGAAGTTAGCTAACAGCTCCTAGCCCTGTTCTAAGGCCGCCTCCTACCGAACAAGTCCACTGTCACTCATCAGTGACAGGTGGTGACAAGGAAAGTAAAGTGTCCCGGCAGAATACGGCGCCCGCTTGAGAGAAACCGCTTTGATGTGGTTTGTAGGCTTTCCGTACTGGCCCAGTCCTGCAGTCCACTAGCTCGAGACCGTTCTAGGAACACTTTTTACACTCCAGCCATCCATCCAGTCATACAGGACCAGAATTTAGGCTTTTATTCAAGAGCCCGTAACAGTCACTGCCTTTTACGTTACTTTCGAATAAAGTAAAGAGGGGGAGGGATATGACTTCAGTGTCCACATATGTGAACTGTCTGATTCCGTCCATGTGCAGTACATATGACGTATTATTCTGGGATAATTCAAATCTGTGAGCCACTGGATTATACAGGGTGTACATAAACTCCGGGAACTCTTGCAATTATTTATTGCAGAAGACCCAAACATTGTACACATATCATACATGTGTTATTTTGAAGAGAAACACAAAGTTGTTTTCATGTGTATCTCCACAGCGTAGTTTGGTAATTTGCCGATAATAAGCGCTAGTCGGAAACATAGTGAGCTTTGTGTGTGTGTTGGAGTGCGACAAAAGCAAGTGTGCTACAGCTGTTCAACGGATGTTTAGAACCAAGTACGGAAAGAAGCCACCAACAGCGAAGACCATTTACCACTGGCACAACAGATTCGTTACGACGGGTTGCTTGTGCCCGGCAAAAAAAGCGGACGTCCCAGTGTGAGTGAAGTGAATGTGGACCGCGTACCAGAGACATTCATAAGGAGTCCAAAGAATCGGTGCGTCCTGCATCCCGTGAACTCGAAATGGCTCCAATGACAGTTGGAAAGTCCTGCGGCAGAAGCTGTCTATGAAACCATTCAAATTGGAGTTAGTGCAGAAACTCAATGACGACAAAGACGTATTGACGTCTACCAGGTCACTCACTCATAGTTCGCATATCTAATGTTTTTAAAAACCCTTTTAGTGTTTCTCTTCAAAATGCAATATGCATGACATCTGCACGATGTTTAGTTCTTGGGCAATAAATAATTGAAATTGTTCCCGCACTTCACGTACATCCTGTACAACGAACGATGCTGCTTACACCAATGACGACTGCGTTTACGCCCGTTTTGCAGTTGCACGGTAATTAACGTAGTTTGTTATAATCTGAAGATAGCTTGTAAATAAGCCAAAACTAGCAATGAAAGAAAATTAGAATTGCGACCTTGTCTAATAAGGGTTTCTCTCGACCTAAAGCTTTAACGCAACAGGTAGCTGTCCATGTCAATAGTGAAAATTGTCAGTGTAGATACTGGTCTTGCTGCAGAAAAGCTCATTTCCTGACTGAAGGTGCGTGACGTGGGGGCACGGTACCGCGCGGCCGAGCAAACAATACGTCCATTCTCTTGGACGTTTGTCGCGTGGGGGGATTGTCGTTGAGTGTAGAACCCCTCTGAATCCACCTATTCCATATTCGCACGAGATCCCGTCTAACGCGGTCAGTGGTCCCTGGGACCAATAAACCGCAGTTTCGATAGATTACGGCCCTGTCCATGTGTTGCTGGTAGGCATTTCCTCTTCTCGTGGGAGGCGTATAACGATCTGTCAAAAAGAAACAACGTTCAGACGCGACTCCTGAATGAGAAACCAGCTGCAAAATCTTTCCTCATATACAGAATACAGATTCCGTTCCTCCTGCGTAATTTGTACTGTTGCCTTTAAGTGCTAATGTGTGCATATCCAAACTTACAGTACACTGCATGCGAATACTGCGTTTGTTGCATGCTGCCTTCAGGGTGCTGCAGTTTTAAAAGCCAGCAGCGTACTTTCACTATGGGTAGAACGAGTTCTGGGACTGCCGTGTCTGCCCGGTGTACAGGCGTCCAGAGTTGTCTCGCGCTGGAATCCGGAGCAAGGCAGGGAAGACATGCTGTCAGTCGCTGCTCTGTAGCGATCCTTCACCTTTCTTGGCAAGCAGCGTGCGTGCTGCTTTTCGCGGCAATCCAGGGCAACCGCCAAACGCTGCTGGGAACCAGGAATGGCACGCATCGTGAATTATAATTCCTCTTCACCTGGCAGCTTTTGCTTTTCAGACACGCACATAGATAACTACAACTGCTCTTCTGCCGGCAGCTTCAGCTTTTCAGATAGAATCGGTCCCATCACCTACGTTTTTTTCGCTTGCCCTACTCAGCGACAAGATTAACATAGCGTCGACAGCGTGTCGTCAAGCGAATGGACTTTAATTCGTATGGGACGACGAGAGGAACAAGAGCCCTTGCTCGTGGGTTGCGACCTATCCTAACATACATTACTTGTTATTTATTTCAGGAAGCTTATTTTGTCAGTGACTGATTGAACTTTTTGTGGGCCTGACACTACTTTAAGTGTGACTATGATCTATAGTAGTACGAAATTCAGAAGTAAGAAGCTCAGGAACGAAGATCGCTAACTATTATTTCAAAACAAACGTGGCAGCGATAGAGCAGCTACGTAAATCTGAAGAGGTTGAAAAATAAACCACCCAGTTGCAAGTAATGGTTTATTAGCCCTTGACCATGGTTTCAATACTTGTAAAAATATCTTCAGACGTAGTGGCCCTTACGCCCGAGACTAACGCCAACTACTCTTAGCCGTCCTACTCTCTAACGTAAGGGTCACCACTTCTGAAGATGTTTTTAGAAATATCGCAGTCATTGTCAAGGGCTAATAAACCTTTATTTGCAACTTGTTGGCCGATTTTTCAATCTCTTAAACTATAATTTTATTGTTGATGGCCAGTTTCGACAAACGTAGGCTGCCGTCATCCGATATTACGCACATACACTTCAATAAATCTGGATGAAATGTGCAATATATAGTGACAAGCCGTAAAATTCCTTCCAGGAACACAAAGGAAGTCCTACATTGGCATGTCTCGGTACGGAAAGATTTACGTAAAATATCTCGTGTGTCGCACCGACTGCACAAGCTCATGTTCACGCAACAGGTAAGTCGTCTGAACTGTTCTGTGTATATGAGCTTGTGAGATTGGTGCAACATGCATAGTATTTTATGTAAAACTTGTTGCATTACTGACAGGACGATCTATGACTTCATCGTTCTTGAATGACGTGTTACGACTTGTAGCTACACAATGCACATGTGGTGGAGATTTATTGAGGTATTTGCGTAAGATACGATGACGGCAACTTACATAAGGGTAAACAGGTCTTTAGAAATAAAATCGTAGTTATCGATTTTGGTTGCTTAGGTTTTTACTTCTGTATTTCAGACTGCTTTCACAATACAACTTATTCAACTTATTTGGAGGATACGACCTTGAGGAAGTGTCTCTCTCTCTCTCTCTCTCTCTCTCTCTCTCTCTCTCTCTCTCTTCCTCCTCCTCCTCCCTCCGGTCTATCTATCCATCCATCCCCACCCATTAAGCAATTATTTACACAGGTGATATTTAATAAAAATTCAACGTTATAGCACATTTGATTGTTCTTGTTACTTCACTGTTTTGTATGCAGTGAAGGTGGCATGTTTATACAGTTAGTCACCTCAATTTAAGGTACTGTGCATAAATAGGCGAAGAATCTACTATTTTTCGAATACGTTATTGGTGGCATGTCACTGAAAACACCTAAAATATGTAGGTATAGCCATGCAGCAACCTTAAATGGAAAGGTCGCATAAAACAAACTGCACAGAAAATACACCGAAGAATTTCGACCGATTCTTGACTATAACTCATCACTCGCTGATCCTAATAAAGGTGGATTAATAGGGGAGAGAAGATCGAACGAAGAGCGGTACGTTTCGGCACGGGATTGTTTACTCTAATCGAGAACACTACAGAGATGCTCAACAAATTCCTGTGGCATTTGCTGCACGAGAGCCATTCTGCATCATTGAGAGGTTTACTACTTCAATTTCTAAAGCAAAGTGCGTTCTGGGAAGAGTCGTGAAGCATAGCCAGACAGTTAAACAAGTTTCGAGACTTGACTGTTTAAAAAAAAGCGAGAGAAAATTTAAGATGCTGACTTTAAAGTTTCAAGCGTTCTAGGAAGTCGCTCCAATCCCCCCCCCCCCCCCCCCCTCCTCCACACACACACACACACACACACACACACACACACACACACACACACACACCTCTGAGTACAACGCATGTAACGTTCATAAGCCCCTGAGGAATTGTTAGAGGTGTTAGAGACGTTCTCTTTTGGGACGTTTAACCACTGGCGCGTTACAATGGATTTAGTATCTGTTACGTCGTGGAAGCACTGACCCTTTAAGTGAATTTCTACACTGTATCGTTTTGTGGCAGGTTAGTGTTAGTGACACTAAGTCATTATCTCATGGTGAATTTTTCCGGAAAAAGTTTGCATTTCAATCAAGTCGCGGGAAGCATCCACACGTAGTCATTTTTGTACGGAAGTCACAGTGCACAGAACCTACTTTGCACACACTTTCCTCTTCTTCAAAAGATTTTGGAGAATGTTTTAAAACTTTATTTACCTACTTGCGCCACTTCCACCTATGACGTAACAAGCTGATACGCTAGGTCTCAAATCCATTACTGAACACTGCCTATTCACAACTGACAAATCAAATGCACGTACGTTATTTACAGTTGTTAATTGAAGCTACCACCGAAGCTACTGCGCTGAAGTCGCTTATGTACAGGAAATAAAACCAGCATCCGAACTTTTAGGAGCGACTGTGTATTACTTCCTCCCTCATACGTCTGACGAAGTTACCACAACGAGAAAATTCGAGATTTTGAAGCTAATACGGAAGTTTGCCGGCAATCATTCTCCCCATGCGCCATGCACGAATGGAACGGGTAAGAGGGCAGATAGACAGTGGTTCCAGAAGTACCCTTCACCACGAACAGTAAGGCGGCTTGCTGAGTGCACATGTGCGGCTTCTTTGTTGTCCAGCTAATGTGAAGCCTAACTCTCAAATCTTCGTTATCTTGTACGTGAGTCCCAAATGCAACCTTCTCAACACGTCACGAAAATAAAGCAGAGATGATAAAGGAAACACCAAAAGCACAAAATTCCGTACAGAACATGAGTGAACGCTGTGACAATGATGCTGGTAGCGAAGGCACCGCACCGTCAAAACCCAGTTCTCAGCTACGAACAGCCGCTAACCCTTTCGCTTCTACAGACGTGTTCTTTGCATTCAGTGCTGAGGACAGTATTTCTTCTGGCCGTTTTCCTCGCCAAATGTTGGTGCCTGTGCTGAGAGACTGCTTCCCGACCTATATGAACTACTTATCCGAATATTGGGTGAAAATATTTGATTTTGGCACACCTCACAGTCTGATATCTTCATTCGATAAAGAACTGAATCACTTTTCGTTATCCGCCATATTAAATGCGTTGCATCAAATTCAGTAAAACATCGCACAAAATTTTAAAGATTTTGCAGATGTAAAAAAGCACTGCGCGTAAACATTGCGTATGCTAAATTTTAACTTATACATTGGAGTGAGTGAAATGTACATAATGTATCGAAATTTTAAATAAAATTGAGAGAGGAAGGATATATCATTTCGTTCTCGAGTTATTGGGTTTTTATATCAGAAGGAGAGGCGCGCGCGACCATTTCCGTCCTTGCCCATCATGAATCATGTGCTCATAATAATCATCATGAACCTTGGACCTTGCAGCTGGTGGAGAGGCTTGCGTGCCTCAGCTATACCGTTAGTCGTACCGTAGGCGCAAATCAGTGGAGGGGTATCCGTTAAGAGCCAGACAATCGTGTGGTTCTTGAACAGGGGAAGCAGCCTTTTCACTTGTTGCTTGGGCCAATAATCTAGATCCGGCGTTATAACATCAACCAAAAGGGCCTTGCTGTGTTGGTATTGCGAACGGCTGAAATCAAGGGGTCTGCTGCTCGACTGTATGGTTTAACGATAACTGCGTCATCTCGGGTAAAATATACAGAAAAGAAAATTTTGTGTAGGAATTGAAGTCCTGAGAGAAGAAATAAAAACTGAGGTTTGCCAATGTCGTGGTAATTTTGGCAGAGACCGCGAAGGATTTGAAAGAGCAGTTGAACGAACTGGACATTGTCTTGAAAGCATTAAGATGAACATCAACGAAAGCAAAATGAGGATAATGGTATGTAGTCAAACTACATCAGTTGATACTGAGAAAATCAGATTAAGAACTGAGAAGGTAGTACTCTAGTTTTGTTATCGGGACTGCAAAGTAGCTGACGGTGGCAATGGCAAGAAATGCGTTTCTGAAGAAGATAAATTTGTTAACATCGACTGTAAATTTAACTGGCAGGAAGTCTTTTTTTTTTGAAAGTATTTGTATGGAGTGTAGCCAAGTATGGAAGTGAAACATGGACGGTAAACAGTTCAGACAAGAAGAGAATAGAAGCTTTTGAAATGTGGTGCTGGAAAATGCCTAAGATTATATGGGCAAATCACGTAACTAATGAGGAGGTGCTGAGGGGAGAAAAGAAGTTTGTGGTACAACCTGAGTAGAAGAGAAGATCGCGTGGTAGGACAAATTCTGAGACATGAAGGAATAGCCAGTTTAGTACTGGAGGGGAGAGAGAGAGAGAGAGAGAGAGAGAGAGAGAGAGAGAGAGAGAGAGAGAGAGAGAGAGAGAGAGAGAGAGAGAGAGAGAGAGAGAGAGAGAGAGAAGTAGGGGGGAGGGCTAATAATCGAGACGGAGATGTAGACATGAATTTAGGGAGCAGATTCACAAGGATATAGGTTGCAACAATTACTTCGAGATTAAGATGCTTGCACAGTATAGATTTGCAGGGAGAGCTGCATAAAACCAGTCTAAGATCACAACAACGTACCTCAAACGATTCAAGGCACCGAAACGAGGTATTTTGCAAATGGCACCACGCAATAAGTAACAACTGTTGTATGATAAATACTCTAAACGTTTTTATTGACCGAGATATGGAAGTTACTTGTCCGGAGCTTGAGAGGTCAGCGGCTCAGGACGCAGTAAGACGTCCGTTGCACTGTAGGGAAACCCAAGCAGGGTGCGTATACACGCCCACAGCAACGAAAGGGCCAATAACGTGACGCAGCCGGCATGTATCTCGATATGCCTGCACAGGAGGACTACGCGAGGCCTCGAGAACCGGTCGAGAAGTTGCGGAAACGAACAGGTGACCGGCGGCGCGAAAGGCGCCTCGATGGACGACCCGACCCGGCGCCGACTGTTGCGTAACGGGGCACGTCCAGGCGCGAGAAAGTGGCTAGCCGCACAGGCCAAGATCTGTTGCCGGGCGACGACTCTCACTGGCCTATCCTGGGTTACTGGTTGTTGGGAACGGAGCCAGTTGGTCAGCCACTGCTCCGTCCATCACTTTCCCCTGCAGGTGGGCCTCGCAGATCTACCCGCTGTAATTTTTTTAAGAACCTTATGCGGAACACCTCGTGCAAACAGTTCATGCGCCGAGCCCTCCAGTTTATATCGAATTACTTCATGCCGAAGTTAACGGCTTAAAACTGGATGTTTTGGAAGGAATGCAGATCTTTAAGCATCTGCAACATGTTAAAGACAATATCCTTAACGATCAGCTCCTACTAAGAAATAGAAATTTTTTTGCAGGTTTCGCGCCTTTACTTTCTTCTTCATACTTGTAAATCTGATGATCTGGGGATTATCACATGCGCGCGCTGATTGGCGAGCGCGGTTGGTCAAGCTGTTCATCTTTCTTTTTATCCTAATTTTCCTTTTACGATGAAGGTGATTTTAGCCCGTTGAACACCTCACGTTTTATCCCTATATGTTTACCACCACGACGTCTTTAGATTACGTCCCCTCACCCCCAGAGCGCCCCCCGCTCCACTGTATTCCACCTGCACCACTAGTCGGATACTAGTAGCAGCCGGACTAGGGAAACACAGTTACATACACAGGCTACCGTTAACTCTACCACACGAACGGCTGCGTCTGAAGTGGTGCCGCGAACTGGAGGCATTGACTGCTGGCGAATGGCGTTGCATTGACTTCAGCCACGAATCGCAGTTCTTAAGTTGGCGATCTGGGAAAGAGGTCCCATGCTTCCAAAGTTTTGGCGAGGCATAGCGGCGTTACTTCTGGTATCATGGTGTGTGAGCCATCGGGTATGGCCTCAGACCACGGCTGGTAGAGATTGAAAGAACAATTACGGTACATCGTAAAGTCACGGACATTTTGCGTTCTTGTGTGTTACGTCTCACAAGAAACAATATCGCGTTGCCTTTTTTTTCTCGACGGATGATTCCCGTCCATATGCGGCACGAATGTCTACGAACTGGCTGCGTAATGTTTATGTTCTCCAGTGGCCATCAGTATCCCCAGGCTTGTGCCCGGTGCAACACTCGTGGGACCAGCTCAGAAGACGGCCTTTGTGACACTCAAATCAGCCGAATGAATGAGTGCTTCCAAGCCAGAGGGGACGCAATATCATACCCATAAGTGGTCTCGCTCTTCTTAAATCTGACTCAATTTGATCATCACTGAAATACCACATACCATCTCAACCCGTGAAGTTTCACTTTGTTACCTCCTCCTCTTCTGGGTGCTTCATTTGTCAGGTAGTGTATTATTACATTTGCTAGAAACACATCGTACATTTGTTTCACCTCAACAAAATCTAAGAAGTCAAAATACAGATTATGCAGTCAACTTTTGTACTTTCGAAGGTTATGCAAGAAAAATACGATAAAATAATCAGACTTACGACGCGCGCTTTACCGAGTAGGGTTACTGTTTTTGTTATAAAGTATACATAAAGAACATTTGTATTACAATCTGTCCTTCCAAAATGTGTATTTTTTCTGCTTCTGACAACGGTAGCTGTGACAACAGCGAAACCCGTTCTGCCTCAGCCACGAGCGTCCTTGCGTTGGCTGCCTTGTGACATGCCTACCTTCGAGATTATGAAAATTACCGCCGTTACGCTTAAGTACGGTTGCTTGGAAACGCTTTAACAATACCACTCAATGAGCTTCATTTGCAACCTATTTTAGGCACCAACATTATTTTAAGGCGAACTATGTCGAGGTCGGTGGCGTCGGCGTGCCGTGACTGTTGTGGTGACACCATCTCCATAACGAACGTTACTGGAGATAATTTACCTTCGCGTCGCCATGTGTGACTCTGCTGGCTGCCTGTAACGAGTATCAAGCAATTTTCGTAACAAGTAGCTAAAGTAACAGCAACATTCACAACTAATTTCAAAGCACGGAAGAATGTTCCCGAGACTGTAGCGTCCAGCTTATACAGAAATGAACTGTACTACCGCAGTTTTAATTTGGGGGACATTGGACATTGAGTGAAGCTGTACAAAATACGACAATCAGTGGAGAGAAAAAGAGCCTTCTGGTATTATTGGCTGGGAAACTGCAATGGGGCCGGCCGCTGTGGCGGAGCGGTTCTAGGCGCCTCAGGCTGGAACCGCGCGACCGCTACGGTCACAGGTTCTAATCCTGCCTCGGGCATGGATGTGTGTGCTGTCCTTAGGTTAATTAGGTGTAAGTAGTTCTAACTTCTAGGGGACTGATGACTTCAGAAGTTAGGTCCCATAGTGCTCAGAGCCATTTGAACCATTTTAATTCCTATGGTTAGGCTTAATCGGAAGGGTTTCCTTTCTCCTCAGGAAATCCTCTCTTTTCCTCTTTGTGAGAGGAGTCTCTTAAGAGACTGGCGAGTGTATACAGGGTGTCCCTAATAAGTGTCGTCAGGCATATTTCCTCTGGTGTTTCGGCAGCTGCATCTAATTTTGATTTTGCAATGTGTAGCAGGAGGTAGGCATAACAAATACTGTCTATCTCGTCCTTCGCCTGACGTCTCGTCTCGATGGAAAGCGTCTATTTCTCGATACACACAATAAAAATTTTCAAAGCGTAATTTAACGTTCCCTCGATGGAGCAGTTCCGAATTAGTCTAGTGCCGTATTTGTTATAGCGACACAATACTCTAGCAGTGGTAACACCCCTCTGGTCCGTGCTGACCGCCACGGCCAGGTAGCAGCGTTGCTCAGTGGCTGCTCGAGTACTCATTCTTCGTGTTGTTCTATTCCCGTTAATACATATCGATAAACCAGGTGCCGCGCTAATCTGGGACGGCTCTATCGAATGGGCGCGTAAAATTCCGCTTTAAAAATTATTTTGTCTGTATCTACGAGCGCGTAGAAACAAACCGACGCTTTCCTCGACACTTGGTGTCGCATGAAAACCGTGATGAGCGGTATTTGATTAGGCTGACTCCAGCTACACATTGCAAGAAGGCAATTACAAGTAAAATGATAATTAAATCAAGACCCGACGCTGCCGACAGGCGTTGACATACAAGTATCTTTTGAAATACGAGACAAATTACGCGTGACTTTAATGAGGGATATTCTGTGTACTGCGGTATTAGGGTTGTGTTGTATGGTGGTGAGAGAAGGAGACTTAAATACGATGCCGGCGTGTAATCTGTTCCTCTGGAATAGTACCGAAGAGGCCGCCGAGCTTAACCTCCTGGGCCGACCTAAGGTTCATCAAGAACTGAGCTTGGTATCATTTCATGAGAGATTTTAGAGAGCTTAGTAATTTACTGGATGGTTGGTTATCTGGAGCTTTACACCATCACCGTTCCTGCCATTGTTGGCCAAATACCGGCGGTGAAAATTTCTTCTACCTTCAGGATTCGATCTGGTAATCTCTCAGTGCGTCGATGACTTCCGCAGCGGAGGTGAGAAGGGTCACCTAAATTTTCATGTTACGGAGATGAACTGCAGCCATTGTATTTCGGTGCATATGGATCCTCTGCATGCGAGCAATGATACACTCCTACACCCCCATCTTGTCTTCACAGTGTGATTCCCCATAAACCATCCAGAAGGTTTGCAGTATTTGCATAGTATTTAGAACAGGTTCTTGGCTGATCAGTCTCAGAGGAGTTCCAATGTGGTCAGCAGAATCTTCCTCAGTCCTATGATGTGAATGATATACTATTAAGAGGACGTAACATGTTGCGGCCAAAAACAAAGAAGTGGGATTAGTGGGAACAGGTTGTGCGTGTGCGTGTGCGTGTGCGTGTGCGAGAATATAAATGCGGAAAGGGCATAACTTTTTCTAACTCGCCCTCGCTTGTTCTTGTATTGCGTACCTCTGTTTCTTCAAAGTGTTTGTCGGGGTTTACCTTGGACGGTGCTCTGGCGACAATTTACTAGTTTACTTGTTTTGTAGCAAGGAATACATGTGTCTTGTGCTAACGGACACCATAGGTCAAAGCTGAGCTCCGGTATTAATGCAGTTCCCAACTGGAAATCGTGATGCATGGCCATGATATATTTACTAGAAGGTCGCCATGCTGTTTTACGTATTCGAGATTTACAGACAAAGACACAAAAGAAAATTAAAAAAATGATTTTAAGCCACATAAACACTCGGGATTAAGCTTCATTGGTTCAACATTTATTTCGACACATGAATGATCAAATTCGATGATTACAAAATTCGTTTTGCAGCGAACAGCCCAATGCATTGCCCGAAGGGCTCGGAACTCCTCGTCACAATCTAAACCGCATACATGGTAACTACCACCTCACACACGAAATAGTTAATACGTATGTCTAAAACGAATACTTTAGAACTGAATCAATACTCTATCATGTAATGGTACTGATCAATGGCCCTGCACATTACGATAGGCGCAAACAACCGGAGTACTCCATACTTAACAAATATTTAAGAGTACCCAATACACTAACAACCAAAGGAGACATTTTTCTAGAACGACATGAATTTTAGCTTTCATGCAAACAAATAGTGAAGTACTGTTTTAGTACCATTCAATAAAAAAATGGTGTTCAAAATAAGAATATCAAAAATATTACTGATTTAATTATTTTTCAAATATAATTATTGTTCAGATTTTCGAATTAATTCAAAATTTTGATTACATTTGAAATTACTCACATTGCTGTTATTTCTGTCATTTATACTGAGTAACAATCCGAAAGCATTTAAAAAAATATTTAACAAGATAAATTTCACTGGATGTAAAAAACCATTCCCTGTAAAATCGCTGTGCTGCAAGTTTTTGTATGTGTGGTCTTGACCTAACATGTTTTGGCGCATGTTAATAGCAGTCTGATCTGATCTGTAGTGAGCTGAAGTACTTTGTGAGGAGATTATAGATTTCATTGTTGTAGAAACAAAAAATAATACATGCGGAATGAAGGAAAATATCAAAAGATGTACACAGTGCTATCACTCCGTGTTCTTATCTTAAAGACCAACCTGGATACTGTTCTCATAGCGAGACATTTTTTTCAGCGAGGCATGTTTTTGTCGAGCTATTTAATGATGTTCCATCTCAGACATTTATTAGCTGCCTTCTACTAGTATTGCCCCAGCTATAAAACGTGCACTTAATTTGATGTTTTTCAATTTCAAACATTTTAATAGCTTTTCTCAGTAAAAAAGAGAATGGTCGTCGGAAAGTTCATGATTAAACTGAACAGGGCGGTGAAGAGAAGAACTTGCTCGAATTTTATCACTTTAAACTACGCGTGGCATATGCTGCAACGAAACTAGAAAACCCGTCAACATAACCTACCTACTAGGCTTGCCTCTCTCTCTCTCTCTCTCTCTCTCTCTCTCTCTCTCTCTCTCTCTCTCCAACACAAACTGCTGTAATTTTTCGAGACTTTTCTGCTTGGTTACACTCCAAATATTTTGGGGGAGGGGGAAAGGGGAGGACACCTGTTTTTAGATTTATCCCTCGACTCCACCATCCATGCCAATATTCGTGAAGCATACAACGTTAACATGCCTTACGACGCTATGCTCTTGTCAGGATACCTTAAGATAAAAATTCCGCATTCGGTTACATATATAGGTACACTGATGAGCAATGATAAACATGCGTTTGAATACTCAATCGTTTTCGTGCTGTCACGGAAGACATGTACATACAACTTAGCTTTACTGGACTTGCCTTTATGGGATCGGTTTGATAATCTCATATGTATTCTTCTAATCTTATCGCATCGTGTACCCGACCAGTTATTTTCGTTAATGTTTGATAACGATATTTCCGGATGACTCCATATTTAACGAAAATATGAGCTACATCACGTGGACATCAAGGTTTCATGAACAGTCAAATGTATGTACATGTTTTCAGTGACATCACGGAAAGGGTTGAGTGTTTAAACCCATGTTTAATATTACTCATCAGTATACATAAATATTTAAGCGAATGCGGGATATTCATAATTCAAGGTATCTTTACAAGAGCATAGCGTCGTAAGTTATGTTAACGTTTCCAGTAAAACGCCACGCAAAAGTATGTGCCAAGACCGTTGACTAAAGATTAGATTCAAATACGGCAGTCTGCATATGACTGCATAATAACACGCTTTTATTGTAACTGAACACCGCCATTGGAAAATGGCGCGTTTTTTAGTCGCGCAACAGCAAAGTGGCTCTCGGTTCAGACATTGGAAAGTGTTCTGTTCAGTTACACTAAAGGAGAGTCACAGGACACTGCCCGACAGCATTAGCATTTTTCGTCTTATGTGCCTGGTGTAATGAAAATGTTTTCGTCATTCACATGACAGTTCGCTTTATTATTATGACGACGACGGGGAATAAACACGGAACTGCTGCTTTGTCACTAAAATATACATGATTCGAAAATTATCATATCAACAGTGCTACAGAAATTGCTAGAGAACTGTGTATGCATAAGAACTATTTCTTTCAATTAACCGAAGTCACGACTGATCGAAGACGTCCATAATGTATCAAGCACTGCCTTGATTCATTTTCCTCTACTAATGACCTATGTAAGAATTACATATTCAACAGTTTAGCTCCGATACAAACTGCCTCTTATTCAAAACATTACAGATACGTGACATTTTGTGTTAGTTCGGGTGTTTCAAATTCGCCGGAGTCACTCAGGATATCACCACTACGCGGCGCTAGTGTCACGACCGCTCACGCGATAGGCAGGAAGGGCTGTAGAGACCGCTGTAATAAGCTGTTCTTCCTGCGGCAGAAACCAGTAACTCATTTTTTTTAATATTTGCAGCGTCTTTTACCAGCTAAAGTTTCGTTGTATTCCTCCTATACAAAATATTTCTATCTGGGTTTCGACATTACGGATTGGACCACTCCCTTTCAAGTTCTGCAGCCATGAAGTCACTACGTCGCGTGTCTTCGCGATGTGTGCACAGGTTCTGCATCTACGTACATGTGACATACATACAACCACACACAATCTGCAAACGAATGAAGTGTGTGGCGCAGCGTACATAACATGGTACCGCATGTTCGGTTTTTTTCCTGTCACAGTTGCGTATGGAGTCTGAATTTAGTGTTGCGAACCAAGATCTATGTGCTATACTTCGGAAAAGTACACTCAGTTTATCTCATTGATTTTCAGCGTACAACTTCGTGAGTGCTGTTAACATAGACCATGTTTATGGAAACTGCGACCAGATGTTATATAGCTTTTTTAAAAAAAATGGTATTGCCCAATTAGTCTAATCTTGAAAAAAACGCAGGTTCGTCAGTAAATGGTGGGTATCTACAGGAACTTTTTGTTGTGTACCGTGGGCAGCTAGACGATGGGATCGTGGCGCTGGTGTAATTTGATTTATTTCGATTTTGAGGAATTTGTGTGCTTAATTTGACAGGATCTATATAAATCAAAGAGAGGCGACGTTCTGATTTCCGTTTTGGTTACCAGTGTAGGAAAATATATCAACACTATTTCCTGTCAAAATGCGGCACTTTAAACCCTTGCTCCCGAGCTTGAAGACGTCAGACCTACGTGCGATATTTTGGCTTTCTATCGATATGGTGTGTGTAATAGTACCTAGAACCACTTATTTTTCACTATAGGTTTATTTCATTCTTGTTTCGAACTACAAACGTACACTGCTGAAGAATTAGGTCTTAAGGCTGTTACGACTGGCCGACTGTTGCCTATTCTGCCATCTATGACCATCGCACATGTGATTATGTCGTCAATCCCTCCAGCCATTATTGACGGTAAATGAAACCTGATGACGCCACTGCTGCTTTATTCAAGCAGCTAATCATTAAGTTTTACGAGGCTGAATGGATTCCGTTCCAGATTTCACTGGCTAAGAAACCCACGAGGTGGTATCGGGAATCGAACCCAGGTTCTTCCGCACCGAAGGCAGGACACGAACACACTGAATACGGAGGCGTTCGGTTCAGGAAATATAACGCTAAAATAACGTAGCATGAAACAGTATAAAAGTTGGATCACTTGGTACGTGGTCTGTTATTGAAACTGTCGATCCATTTCCCCCTTGCTATTCCCAACATAGTTTCACCCCGGGGTGGGGTGGTGGTTGGATTACTGAACCAACTTTCTGTGAAAACTGGGAGGAGAAATCTCAAACAATGCAAAACTCGAGAGATTAACACTACTGATTTAACACGTTTACAGTGACATCTTCCTAGAGAGTTAATTAGTTTTTATTCGATACGGGAGTGCATACACTGGGCAGTTTATATTTACTTTAAATGCCTAGAATACGGGAACGTGCGACACTTAATTCTTCCACAAGAAGTATGAACCTAGCGGACTTGACGCAAGAAGAAATCCGTAAGTGAAGGGCGTGTCTTATCTAAGAGAGAGGGAGAGGGGGAGAGAGAGGGAGAGGGAGAGAGAGAGAGAGAGAGAGAGAGAGAGAGAGAGAAACGAACGTGACGACCGACCGAACTTCAACCCACCAAAGTGAAAGCGAACAGGCCGACTCTTCATCCAATCTTATCTCCTACGTCGTACGTGTGTGCCGTTTGCTTCCGCTTCCTGATCCACAAACTGCAGCCATTATGTTGTACGGCGAAGCGTTATGTGATTCCAGATTTCTATTTGGCGTGAAAATCGCATGTATCTTTTTACAAATGCAACTTCCGTCTAGGAAAGGTTTGTAGGTCCTTGTATCGAAACAGCCAGACCTGGTGAATAGCCGAGAGGTTTCTAAGATGCACAAGCGAATACAAGAGCTAACTTGCTTACAAAAGCTCGGTTTAAGATGATTGCTTTCTGAAATTTACTAGAAGAGAGCAATACTTCCACTGTCAATTTCCGTTTATTTAAGAAGGAAGGAATGACTTACTTTAACCCGCTGCTGACGTCCCATTTGTTTTATGTATTACAAGTTGTGTCAGCGTCTCTTCCTGCGCTAGCACCAACAACATACTATTTGATCAGAGGTATCTGGACCCCTATTAATGGACATTAATCAAGTGTTTCCACCCTTTGCCTTTATAACAGCTTGAACTCTGCTGGGGACGCTTTCGATGATGTGTCCGTCTATGGAGGAATAGCAGCCCACTCTTCTTTAAGAGCTGACGCCGGAGAAGGTAGAGTTGTTGGACGATGGCGTCTGGAGAGATGTCTAAGATCTGAATCATACCAAAAGAGTTTCTCTGGGTTGAGATCAGGACTCTGGTCGGATCAGTCTATTCCAATAATGTTTTTGTCTACAAATCATTGCCTCACAGATGCTGCTTGATGACAGAGTGTAACGTCATGCTGATACAAACAATCGCCAACCCTGAACTGTTCCTCTACTGTACGACGCATACAATGCTATGAAGTGGGTTCATACACTTCTGCATTTAGAGTTCCCTGAAGCGTAATAAGAGGACCATATACTGAGGTCGGGAAAAACCGTTACCGTAACACCAGCTCCCACGTCCTTCACTGTTGGCAATACCCATGATGGTAACTAACGTCCTCCACGCATTCGCCAAACCCAATGTCTACCAACGGACTGCCACAGCTTGTAGCTTGAGTCTTCACTCCAAATCACTCGTTTCCAGTCATCCACTGTCCAATCACATCACTCTTTACAGCACCTCAAGCGTCACGTAACACTTACTGCAGGAATCTGAGATATTACGAGCTGCTCGGCCACTGCACCCCGTTCTCATTAACTCCCCATTCCAAGTCCTTGTCAGTCAGTGCATCAGGTCTTTATGGTCCTCCTCTAGCTGTCGTCGTTGCTTCACAGTTCCACTTCACAATAATGCCATCTGCTTATTTTGGCTGCTTTAAAAAGGGTTGAAATGTCACTAAATGATGATGATGATGATGATGATTGGTTTGTGGGGTGCTCAACTGCGCGGCGATCAGTGCCCTCACAAATTCCGAATCTGTACACAGCCCAATCTAGCCATTTTCACTAATGATGATAGATTGATGAGAACAACACGAACAACTAGTCTCTTGGCAGAGAAAAATCCCCAACCCGGCCGCGAATCCAACCCAGGACCCCGTGATCCTGAGGCAGCAGCGCTAGTCACTTTTTCTTATTTATGTATTTATTTATCTATTTTTTCATGATTACATTTAGGAAACGTGTACAAATGAAAGTTCTAGTCACTGAGTGTTACAACAACAAGGTGGTATTCGAAGAGTACACACAAAAAATGTAAATCACTGATGGAATTCCAACTAAATGTTCTTTAGTAAATTTAACTGGTTCCACTTGGTGTTTCGCCATCGTTGTCTGATATGTGCAACACCGCCTTTGAAGGTTATCTGCTACGGAGGCATTCTGCTTCTCTAAATATCATCTTTACTACCAATCCTGAGTATGTGTAGCCTTTGCAAAGTTCTTACAGTTCCTCTAAGAACTTTACTTCTGAGGCAACTGCACTGAAGCGCGAAAGAAACTGATATAGGCATGCGTATTCCAATGTAGAGGTATGTCAACAGGCAGAATACGGCGCAGCGGTCGGCAACGCCTATATAAAACAAGTGTCAGGCGCAGTTGTTAGAATGGTTACTGCTGCTACAATGGCAGGTTATCGAAATGCAAGTGAATTTCAATGCGGTGTTATAGTCGGCGCACGAGCGATGGGACACAGCATAGTCGAGGTAGCGATGAAGTGGGGATTTTTTCCGTACGATCATTCCGCGAAGGTACTCTATGAGGAATCCGGAAAACGTCAAATCTCCGATATAGCTGCGGCCGGAAAGATCCTGCAAGAACGGGACCAACGACGACTGCAAAGAATTGCTGCAAATTTCAGTGCTGGACCAGCAACAAGTCTCAGCGTGCGAACTATTCGACGAAACATCATCGATATGTACTTTCGGAGCTGAAGGCCCACTCGTGTACCCTTTATGACTGCACGACACAAAGCTTTACGCCTCGCCTGGGCCCGTCAACACCGACATTGGACTGTTGATGACTGGAAACATGTTGCCTGGTCTAACTAGTCTCCTTTCAAATTGTCCGAGCAGATGGACGTGTACGGGTATGGAATCTCATGAATCTATGGGTCCTGTATGTCAGCAGGGGACTGTTCAAGCTGGTGATGGCTCTGTAACGGTGTGGGGCGTGTGTAGTTGGAATGATATGAGACCCCTGGTACTTCTAGATAAGACTCTTGACAGGCGACACGTGCGTAATCGTCTTGTCTGGTCACCTGCATCCATTCATTCATGTCCATTGTGCATTCCGACGGACCTGGGCAGTTCCAACAGGAAAATGCGCCATCCCAAGCGTCCAGAATTGCTACAGAGTTTAAACACTTCCGCTGGCCACCAAACTCCCCGGACAAGAACGTTATTGAGCACATTTGGAACGCCTTGCAACGTGTTGTTCTGAAGAGATCTCCACCCTCTCGTACCTTCATGGAATTATTGACAGCCCTGCAGGGGTCAGATTTCAGAAATGTTGCCTACACCGTCTAAGCCACTGACATTTTTTGATAGCGTGCCTAGAGTAGAGCGAAATGTATTTGACCACCTACATTGTATGTATATACGACTTTAAATAATCCGTAAGCCCTACTTTTTAATAATTCTTGTGTCTCTAATTTCCCTTTAATACTAGATAAGCTGTTTCCGAATGAGGCGAAAGATGCTCTAACGTGTTTGCATTTCCGGTAAGAACTCTTTAAAAATATTGCCATTTATTTGCTTGACGACAACATTCGATTAGCCGCACTGGTTAAACGTTGCCGGCAACAGCTGTTAACCTTTCCGTATCGCCACCAGACTTTGTCCATTTTTTGTTGAACCAAGTCATCGCCAACGATGTTCCAGCGTCGTTGGTACTCTATACATTCTGATGTCCATCCCACCTGTCATGTGTGTAAATTCAGGTCTCAATGTTTTCGTCTGTTGTAATTCCCGTAGTTCATGAAACTACCTGTTTGTGCCTGTTTTTGAATTATTAAGTGACTTGTTTGATGGAGATAAAAAAACAGTTAACTGTGGATTCCTTTTTCGTTCATCCATGACTGTAAAAAACAACTGTGGAAGATGAGTACTAAGAAGATACTTTTTCTGTATATGATTACTGTTATTACTAGACTCCGCGTTTTCATTCTTCAGCACATCATGCCGTAGATCTCAAGAGTAATATTTCCTTTTGAAACTGTTTTGTCGGTTGGTTGCTTTCTATTTGTCGTCGTGCGTCAACTGACTTCGGTTACTCTCAGATTCCTTAACTGTATTTGTTTTAATTTTTACCTTAACAATCGAGCACTTAACTTGTTAAGACTGACTGGTATACATACGCACTGCTGCGGGTAGTGAATAAGTACTTAAGGAGAATTAACAGTGAAGATCATCTGTCTCCTACCCTCTACTCTCCCCAGAGACAGCAGCATTGCATCCATTTTGTCTGCAGAGAGAGCAAATTCTGTGTGCAAGTGAGGCAGTGTTGTGGATGTTCGCGAAATGAGTTCTGGGGCGTAAAAGGGAACACGCCCGGTATTCACCTACTGAGATGCGGGAAAGCACCTTAAAACCACATCCAGGCTGACTGGCACAGTGGATACCTCGTCAAACCGCCAGGATGATCCGATCCTGGTCCGGTATACCTCCCCGTCCAGAAAGCGTCGCGTTGACACTCGGCTTACCCGGGCGGGTCATGCATTTGCATTATTTACATTATCGGCCCAAGTAAACGAAGTGGGGAACGTATATGCTGCGACTGAGACACTCGTCAGAAGAGGAACCCAAAACGACAACAAGCTTGAACCACCAACTGTTGGATTCTAAATGACGAGGAAAAAGCCGCAGTGGGGAGTTACGCGGTGCTGAGCGTGTACACAGGTTTCTGTTAGCCTCGAGCAGCAATGTTGGCACCTCGTGTTCGTGAAGATGGCGGGAGATTCAGGCGCGGGCGCGCGTGACGTAGCAGTAAACAGCACCAGCTACTCCCAGGGCCGGTCTTCAGCCAGCGGCCGGGGCAGAACACGCTTTCCTGCACGTGACAGCGCCAAGCGCCTCGGCGTTCGCGGAAACGATGCGAAACTTACATAATGGACGAACCTGCATACGGAGCCTGTGTGGGAACCCCGAGACCCCTGAACGAGAAAGCATAGCCCTTTCTTTGAAAGCGAACATTTTTAGGTTAGACTTTACCGTGGCTTTTACTGACATTAAATGAAACAAGTTTACTTTTTCCAGTCACCTTTTCAATGTTTCGACTGTGACTGCTTCTACATAGGCCAGACAGGCAGTTCATTTGAGATTAGTTTCAAGGAACACGTGGCAGCACTAAAAAACAAAAAAATACCACACATCAGCAATAGCATGAAACAAAACACCATGTTAACAACACATATATTAGTATCCTACACATCCAACCAGAAGGCAGAAAACTAGACATCCTTGAAACTGGCAGAAGTAAAGCTGTGAGTACCGGGCGTGAGTCGTGCTTCGGTAGCTCAGATGGTAGAGCACTTGCCCGCGAAAGGCAAAGGTCCCGAGTTCGAGTCTCGGTCGGGCGCACAGTTTTAATCTGCCAGGAAGTTTCATATCAGCGCACACTCCGCTGCAGAGTCAAAATCTCACTCTGGAAAGATCCTTGAAACACTCCACATATACAAACACTAAATGGAACAACCAGAATACATTTCTAATGACAAAAATGACAATATTTACAATAGTATCATCTGTCTTCAGCAACTGCCTACACTTAAAAATGCGCGCGCACACACACACACACACACACACACACACACACACACACTCTCTCTCTCTCTCTCTCTCTCTCTCTCTCTCTCTCTCTCTCTCTCTCTCCTGCCTCCAGTCCCTCATCTGTTTATTAATCCCAATTAAAGAGTCATCTATGTATGATTTTACTGCTGTAGCCAATATGATCATTGTAATTCAAGTCTGTAACATTTCACCTAATTGTTATTAACAGGTATGAAGTTTAAGCCATTTGAACGTTTCACGTGTTTGTATAAACGAGTACGAATGTTTAGCTGTATCGACTTGTCAAGATTGGATTTATATACAACCTGAAGTCCACACACATATTCGACAGCTCAAAACAAACCCATCCAAATGCTTTAAACAATTATTCTGTAATAATGTTACGATGTGCATTCTTTGCACTTTGCGATTATGTCCTCTCTTCTGCTATACGAACCTTACACCCAGCTGATTCCAAACGCCATAATTGTTTACAAATGTGGCAGTATACATGTGATGTTTTACGACAGCAAGAGGAACCTGTGACCACTTGAGGTACTCTAGTTTACTTATTTAATGTTTACAATTAGATATCAGTTCAATTTTTTGTCAAAAGTAATCCTAAACCATATTCTGAAATAGTGTCTTGTTTCTCCACTAGGCAATGCCACAAGTTCCTCCAAAAATCGTAAGACAACACACACACACACACACACACACACACACACACACACACACACACACACACAATGTTATACTAATGTAATTCCTCCCGATGATGGAGGTTTAAACCTTCGAAACGCGTCGTGGAAATAAATAAATAAAACGGTGACTGGTAACAGTAAACTACTTGTTTCATTTAATAGACCTATCTGTCGGTCGTATAGTTTGGATCTGGCAATAGACGACTAGGCACTGAAAGATATTTGATTTTTGAAGTCGGATTCAGGGACGAAGACCGGACTGTGTGGAGCTACGGGGCAAGATCGGCGGCGAGAGCCTCCCCATCCGGCCTCGTTTCCCAGGTGGACGTCCAAGGCCGCCGACGCAAGGGACGAGGCAGCTGAGGCTGACGTGCACGCGAGCGGGGTGTCACGAGACACAGCGCCGCCCTCACACGTCACAGGCTGCTTTAGGTGATTCTGCGCTCTGCTCTCAACGGGCTCCAGCCTTAGCTGGCTGACTTTATAGAGCTCAGAAGCCGTACAGTTTGTTCACGAAAATGGACGCGCGTAGAATTCCTACGTTAGCTCTATTAAAACGCACATTTCCCTTATTTTCCAATATGTTCTGTCTGTTGTATACATGAAGAAAAACTTCAGTACCCAGAACGTGTAATAAGATAAAAATGGAAGATACACTTCTACTCAGGAAGGACATAAGCTAATAGAAGTTCACCCAATGGAACAAACTCACTCTTGATGGATGGCGCACGTATATTTACATTTCAAAAAAAAAAGAAATTATTTCTATTAATTTCACGGGATACTCTCATAATCTTTTAGAAAACTCGAAGGTGGGAGCAAGATTTCAATACAGCGCGACGTGAACCTTTTTCCGACCCTACATCAGTATCGGATCATGGCGCCCGAAACAACTGCACTATGCTGAAACTCTGTCTAGATATTTCGTATTTTATTATACAATCCTTAATCACCGACATTGTTTGTATTTAATTATAACAAAATCTAAAAAGAACAATACGTTTTCATGAATCTTCAAGGGGTCGTTGCCTTAAAAAGGCTCATTCTCCTAAGACGCGAGTTATAACTCTAAAGTAACTAAATACTGAAATTTTTCACCACCAATATGACGTTTCCTGTCATTTCATTATAACAAATCGTACAATAATGATTCGCTCTTGATTCATTAAATGCGCTGGCGCTCAGAAACAGCATATATTCATAGGTTGTAGCGTATTACATAAAAGCCAGCGAACATGGGCTTCTGCTGAACACGACACACACAGTATGGCGTCTTGCTTCATATTGGTTCTACTTTACGATGATTAGTTTGTGGGGCGTTCAACTACGCAGTTATCAGCACCCGTACAAATTTCCAAGGTTTGCTCAGTCCAATCTCGCCACTTTCATGAATGATGATGAAATTATAAGGACAATACAAACATCCAGTTATCTCGGGGCAGGTAAAAATTCCTTCAGTACAGAGACTGATCTGACGCAGCTCTCCATGCTAGCCTGTCCTATGCGAGGGTCTATCTCTGCGTAACTACTGCAACTACACCCATTTCATCCGCTGAACTCTATTCAAGCATTGATCTCATTATGCGATTTTTACCATAATTCGTTCAAATAATACTGCGGGACATCTGAGGTCATCAGTCCCCTAGAACTTAGAACTACTTAAACCTAAATAACATAAGGATATCACAAACATCCATGCCCGAGGCAGGATTCGAACCTGCGACCGTAGTGGTTGCGCGGTTCCAGACTATAGCGCCTAGAAACGTTCGGCCACCCAGGCCGGGTCGATTTGTACCCCTTTCACTTATTTTCACTGCCAAATTCCCAATTCCCTATGCCTCAGGATAGGTCTATCAACCGATTCCATCTGTTAGTCACGTTGTGCTACAAAATTCTGTTTTCCTAATTTCAGTCCAGTATCTCCCTTGTTACTCGGTCTACCCATCTAATCTCCAGCATTCTTCTAAAGCATCATATTTCAAAGCTCCTATTCTCGTGTGAACCGCTTAACGTCTACGTTTCAGTTCCGTACAAGGCTACTCTCCAGGCAAATACATTCGGAAGTGACTTCGAAACACAAATTTACATGCAAATTTAACGAATTTCTCTTTCTTTTTATGACATTTTCTTGCTATTGTCTGTTTGCATTTTATCTCCTCTCTAATTCGGCCACGACTAAGTCTGCTGCCCAAAAAGCAAAACTCATGTACTACTTTGGTGTCTCGTTTCCTAGTCTGATTTCCTCGGCTTTGCCTAATTTAATTCGATTACACTCAATCACCCTTGTTTTCTTTTTGTTGATGTTCATCTGTATATCCTCTTTTTCCAGACACTATCAATTTCGTTCAACTACTGTTCTAAATCCTTTACCGTCTGACAAAATTAGAGTCCCCAGTAAATTTTAATTCCTTTCCTAAATTTCTTCTTTGTTTCCTTTACTGCTTGCTGAATATATAGATTGAATACCTTGGGGATTTGCTTCAAAGGGACGAAAGGTAGTTCTTGAAAAGGTCGTTGAACTGTCCAGACAAGACATAACTATCAACAGCTTGCATGTTAGTGGACTCTCGTGAATTTAAATTTACTTGGTTCGTAGTCATTTGGCTACGGCAAATGCGCTTATGTGAGACGACTGTGCCATATATCTGAATAATCTATAGTGCCTTGATGCAGGTACAGGAACAGGAAAGTGAAGCGACCAACACACACTTGTCCAAATTTTATTTTACTAACTGCAGAGCAGCTTGCTATAACGTTTGTTCCATCTATGGATGTATGCACTGGCTACTATGCAGAAGGAATTTTATCAGTTTTCCGCTCAGGAAGACGCCGTAAGCGCTCAGGATTTGTCTGTTGCTGCACAGTTGGACAACCGGGAGATTACTGAGCACCAAGTGTGGGAGTGTAAGAAAAAAAGCAACGCAGTGGAGCCTTGGTTAGGAGCGATCAGAGAAGAGACGGAGGAAATTTCCTATATAAGTAACCAGTCTGTCAATATGTTATATTTTCTGCAGTGACGTCTTTATCGTACTTGATTAAAAGCATTCTACTCTCAGAAAGAACGAACTTATAGTTTCTGAAATATCCATAATTTAATCTCAGATATATATGGAGGACAGTTACATTGCAGGACATCTGAACTGCGTACGAGGAAAGATTACGCAAGACAAATGCTTAGTATAGGTTCGAGTGCCACTAACTTTGAAGAACGCACAATATACAGCCCGCAGATTAATGAAACAGACAGTGTAAGATTGCAGCAAAATGTAGTAAGTCTACTACAGCGTCCGCAGAGGATTTGATCGATCCAGTACAAAACGGGATGCTCCTGCCATGGGCTTCAACTAGGGCACCGTAGAATTCCTTAATCTAAACAACAGCGTGCCTAGTGAGGTGGTGCACAGCCGGCTGTATGGGCTGCTGGGGAACTTCCCGTCTGGCGCATGTGTTTGACTTCGGTTAGTAATCTGCCGCGGGCTTGTAGTGCCAAGGGCTGTTAGCACATTCGTGTTAGCGCACTAACTTGCAACCGTTAGCAGCAACTCAAGGCGAAGCGATAGCGGGAGGACGCTAACTAATATCTGCTCACGGCAGATGTGACGCAAACTGGACCAGTGAGCAAATCTGACTGACGGTCTGTATGTCTTCTAACTAACGCAAACAACAAGTTTATCTGAAGATCGACGATGGATGTTACGAATTCGTCAAACAAACCTAGAACATTGCTTCGGTTTTTTTCCTTGAGATGTTCGTCACGAAATTTTCCGTGTCTTTTCTATGGCATCTTAAGCTGTCCAAATATTTCGGCACTGTATGTCAATCATCAATGGCAATCGGCGTCTGACGATTTTCAAAGCAATCAGCCCACCTTAATACAAATCTGTCAGCGACATTTGAGGACTACAAGTAGGAAATTTTTACTTTTGCTCGTTTCACGTAATAGCTGCCAAGTTCTTAAATTTTTGCAATAATCTCAAGTTGTCAGCTTGATGTACACACCAAAGAGATCTATCACTAAGAAATTATATAAATCTGACAGGAACCTGTAGATGTGATGTACATGTACAGACAAACACATGATTATAATTTTAGAAAACTGATGATTTATTCAAGATAAAAAGCTTCACAAATTAAGCACCTCTGGTCCTTATGCAAGTAGTTATTCGCCTTGCAATTAACAGAGTTGATGTCCTCCTGATGGGCATCTACATGGATGCTCTGCAAATCACACGTAAGTGCCTGGCAGAGTGTTAATTGAACCACCTTCACAATTCTCTATTATTCCAATCTCTTACAGCGCGCGGGAAAAACGGACAGCTCCATCTTTCGGTGCGAGCTCTGATTTCAATTATTTTGTTATGGTGATCGTTTCTCTCTATGCAGTCAACAAAATATTTGCACATTCGCAGGAGAAAGAAGGTGATACCGCATTGAAACGCGCCTTTGTTTTAATTACGTCCATCCCAAATCCTGTATCGCATCAGGGACAAATTCTCCCCTACTTCGCCATAATACCAGACGTCATGCCCTTCTTTGAACTTTCTCGATGCATTCCGTCAGTCCTATCTGGTAAGGATCCCACACCGCGTAGCAGTTTTCTAAAGGAGGACGGACAAGCGTAGCGTGACAATCTCTTTAGTAGATCTGTTACACTTTTTAAGTGTCATGCCGACAAAACGCAATCTTTGGTTAGCCTTCCCCCACAACATTTTCTGAGTGTTCCTTCCTATTTAAGTTGTTCGTAATTTTAATTTCTAGGTATTTAGTTGAATTTACGGCCTTTAGATTTGACTAATTTATCATGTAATCTAAGTTTAACGGATTCCTTTTAGCACTTATGTTGACATCACACTTGTCCTTAGATGGCCCAAATTGCCAATTTTTGCACCATACCGATATCTTTTGTCAATCGTTTTGCAGTTTGTTTTGATCTTCTGATGACTTTCCACTCGGTGAACGACACCATCATCTGCAAATATCCTAAGAAGGCTGCTCAGATTGTCTCCTACATCGCTAGATAGGGAACAGCAGAGGGCTTATAACACTACCTTGGGGAACGCCATAATTCACTTCTGCTTTACTCTATGACTTTGCGCCAAATAATACTACTAACTGTGATCTCTCTGACAGGAAATCTCGAATCCAGTCACATAACAGACGATATTCCATAAGCATGCAGTTCCACTATAAGCCGCTTGCGTGGTTTAGTGGCAAAAGCCTTCTGGAAATCTAGAAATACGGAATCAATTCGAAACTCTCTGCCAAAAGCACTGAAGACTTAGTGCGAGTAAAGAGCTAGTTGTGTTTCACAAGAACGACGTTTTCAATAGACCGTTCTCTTTGAGGTAATGCATACTGTTCGAGGGCCTGCCAGAGTGGCCGAGCGGTTCTAGGCGCTACAGTCTGGAACCGCGCAACCGCTACGGTCGCAGGTTCGAATCCTGCCTCGGGCATGGATGTGTGTGATGTCCTTAGGTTAGTTAGGTTTAAGTAGTTCTGAGTTCTAGGAGACTGATGACCTCAGAAGTTAAGTCACATAGTGCTCAGAGCCATTTGAACCATACTGTTCCAACACAACATATGTTCAAAATCCTGCTGCATATCGAAGTGAATGGTACGGGCCTGTAATTTAGTGGATTACTCCCACTACCTTTCTTAAATATTGGTGTGAACTGTGCAACTTTCCAGTCGGCGGGTACCGATCTTCCATCGATCGAACGGTTGTATATGGTGGTTAAGTACGGAGCTGTTGTATCAACATACTCTGAAAGGAACGAAACTGGTACAGTGTCTAGACCGGAAGTTTTGCTTTTGTTAAGTGAATATCTATTTCCACGGTACTCATATTGGCAGCTGTTCTCGAATAGAATTGTGGAATGTTTACTCCGTCTTCTTTAATGAAGGAATTTCGGAAGGCTGTGTTTAGTAACTGCTTTGGTAGCACTGTCGTCGATAGCATTTTAATTGCTAAAGCGCAGAGAAGGCATTGATTGTGTCTCGCCGCTAGCATCTCTTTGAAATTTCTGCCAGGTTTCGTAAGTTTCGTTGTGGAATCTGTTATAAGCATCTCGCACTGAAGTCCGCTCTAAATTTCGAGCTTCTGTAAAAGATCGCCAGTGTGAGATTTTGCGTCCGTTTAACTTTGGATTTTTTTTCCATCGTTTCTGCTACAGTTTTCTGACGTATCTTGTGTACTAAGAAGGATCAGCTCCGTCGTTTGTTAATTTATTTGGCATAAATCTCTCAATTGCTGCGAGTTTAGTTTCTTTGAATTTAAGTCACATCTGGTCTACACTTAGATTATTAATTTGGAAGAAGTGGAGATTGTCTCTTAGAAGGAGTCAACCGAATTTTTTATCTGCTTTTTTAATACGTATGTGTGTTCACTACCCTGTATCCGTTTTGATGCTTATTAGCTCAGGATTATTTGCTGCTAAGAGGTCAGATGTGTTTTCACAACCGGTAACTTTCGCGTGGGTTCATGAACTAACTGCTCGAAATAACTATCGGAGAATGCATTTAGCACAATATCGGATGTTTTATGCGTAGCTCCGGATTTGAACATGTATTTTCGTCAGCATATCGAGGGTAAATTAAAGTCACCACCAACTATAATTGTAAGAGTCGGGTACGTGTTTGAAACTAAACTCAAGCTTTCTTTAAACTTTTCAGCAATTGCATCATCTCAACTGGGAGGTCGGTAAAAGGATTCAATTATTTTATTAGGGCTGCCATGAATTACCTCTGGCCGTACTAACTCACAGGAACTATCTGCTTCGCGACATCAAAAATTTTTGAACAGCAATAAACACCACCGCCTAATGCGTTTAGTCCATCCTTTCGGAACACCGTTAGGTTCCTCGCAGAAATTTCCGCTCAACTTACCTTCCGCTTTCGCCAGCTTTCAGTGCCTGTAAAGATCTGAACACCAGATTCTGTCGCAGGATTTTCCGCACTGTCATTGGAGACATTTCGAGTTCACGGGATGCACGACGCACCTATTTCTTTGGAATCCTTATGAATGTCTCTCGTACGCGCTCCATATTCACTTCACTCACACTGGACGTCCGCTTATCTTTGCCGTGCCAGTGGTAAATGACCTTGTTGGTGGCTTATTACCGTATTTGGTTCAAAACATCCGTTGAACAGCTGTAGCACACTTGCTTTTGTCGAACCCTAACACAGAAACAAAAAATGGCTCTGATCACTATGGCATATACTTCTGAGGTTATCAGCCCCCTAGAACGGACTACTTAAACCTAACTAACCTAAGGACATCACACACATCCTTGCCCGAGGCAGGATTCGAACCTGCGACCGCAGCGGTTGCGCGGTTCCAGACTGTAGCGCCTAGAACCTCTCGGCCACCCCGGCCGAGCAACACAGAGAGCTTTCTATGTTTGCGACTAGCGCTGACTATCGGCAAATTACCAAATTACGCTGTGGCGGTATACATTAAAAAACTTTCAGAATTTCTCTTTGGATTGGCATATGTATGATATCTGTACATTGTTTGGTTCTTGTGCAATAAATATTTGGAAGTGTTCCCAGACTTTATCGACACCGTGTATATGTGTGTTTGGCAGTGGGTGGGTGGGTGGGTGGGTGGGGGGGTTGCACGTAGTGAGCAGTGTCTTGATAGCTCACTCCTTAAGAACACTGCCAGCGGCGAGGCGAGGCGAGGCGAGGCGAGGCGAGGTACCAGCTCAGAGCCCCATCGTGCAGACAGTTTTGATCTGCCAAGAAACTTCATAACCTCACACACACTGCTGCAGAGTGAAAGAGTCCTTCTGAAAAATTTGTTGGTGCACTCTCACAGATTTCGGTAACTCCGAAGGTGCTTGAACGCAGATCATACGACGCTCTTCAAAACGCCGACTTCATTACTGGATGACAAGTAGAGAGTACAGGTATCTTCTGTTCTTCTGCTGACGGGAGGAGAAAGGGTGTTCCAAACTATTTATACTACGGATTTAGAAAAGCCAGAAGCCCCGGCAGCGCGTTAGCGATGAGTTTGTTTGCCGTAGGGCTGCTGTTATCGGCGGGACAAGTTGGTTTGACGGCCGAACTCGGCCGACCCAGTTAGGCTATCAGAACAGCTCGCCGTCTATGCCGCGTTAAGTCTGAACAGAAACTTTTCATTATCATTATCACAAACTGTAAACTTTTCTATACCATGGGAAATTTCATTCCTTAACAACGTAATTCCTTGCAGACATCCGTGATTGCTCTATAAATCTTGTCGAAATAAGAATTACAATAATGTTCGTAAAATTAAGAAAAATTATTGAACTATTTGGACACGTCGAGTAACGCTGCCCTGTATTTCGGTTTAATAGAATCTTTTGCGATATGTGTGACTCTAGTAGTTACTAGTCTGCAAAATTTTGTGAGAATGTTTCGCAATTGAGTCTCGCCAATTGTTTTTACAAGTCCTGTGATCCATGAGGGAGTAATAGAAGTCTCGCATTTGTGAACTGGCGTAAAACTTCAAATGTATGTTCCGAACAATCTCAACCTCCTGCCCTGTACGCACTCACTGACGTTTATAACGAAATTGTGCTCTTACATTAGAGATATTGCTATGGATGGAACAGTCCAGGTATCATTGGCCTGATTAAAGTTTTGGTTTACAGAACCTATTCGTTTATAACAACTAACACAGGAAAAAAGATCTCTTATCAGGCTAGGAAAATCGTTTGATGCTGAACATTAAACAAGACAGAGAAAATCTTTTTTCGAAATTAGATTGTCCTCCTACAGAAGTTGAGCTGCGCACGAATGTAAGAAATGATAGCCAGCACTACCAACGGAGAAATGAGCGCAGTAAAAGTGGTGACAGATTGTTTGCAACGACAATACTTTTTCAAGCGTCGTACCAAAAACTGGGCAGTAAGATCCAGTTACCTACATTATTTCTATCTCATCGTTGACGCCATTTTCGTATAAATTCCTGATTTTGATGGTGGCAGTAGATGAGTGGCAAAGCAACGAATGTGAATCGGTGAAGAGAGCAAAACGTTAAAGAAACATGTACGTAATCTTCACGGGTACATTCACACAAGGGACCAGATGTACACTGTGTGTTAACTGGTACCTAATTGTACGTCTGACTGACACACACACACACACACACACACACACACACACACACACACACACACACACACACTTACTTTCGGTTATTTAGTGCGCAAGAACAGAACCGAACATTGTACAGATATCGCACGTATGTCATTTTGAAGATAAACCCTGAAAGTTTTTTTTTATTCTTCTTCATGTATATTGCCACAGCGTAGTTTGGCAATTTGCCGATAGTCAGCGCTAGTCGCAAAAATGGCGAGTTTAGGTGCGGAGCGAGCTTTGCGTGTTTGTTTCGTGAAATGGCCTCCCCAGTTACCCGATCTTCCTCCGTCTGACTTTCTTTTTCGACACATTGAAGATCTGGTGTACGTACCACCTCTACCATGTCGCGTATCAGAACTCCGGGAGAGAATAAGGGAAGCGACTTCCACAGTCTACGATGCCAAGTTGGGAGGGGTATGGCAAGAATTCGATTACCGTATTGACGTCTACCGGATCACTCATGATTCGCATATCTAATCTTCGCAAATAAACTTTCAGAGTGTCATCAAAATGCACTGTGTATGACATATGCACAATGTTTAGTTCTTGTGCAGTAGGTGATTGAAGGTGTTCCCGGACTTTATGTACTCTATTATATAGACACTCCGCAAGCCACAGTATGGTGCATGGTGGTGGGTAGCTTGCATCAGCACTAGTCATTTCCTTTCCCGTTCCATTCGCAAACAGGGCCGGCCGGTGTGGCCGAGCGGTTCTAGGAGCTTCAGACTGGAACCGCGCGACCGCTACGGTCTCATTTTCGAATCCTGCCTCGGATGTGGATGTGTGTGATGTACTTAGGTTAGTTAGGTTTATGTAGTTCTAAGTTCTAGGGGGTTGATGACCTCAGATGTTAAATCCCCATAGTGCTCAGAGCCATTTGAACCATTTTTTTCGCAAACGGCGAAGGAAGAAAAGTGTCTATATGGGACCCTAGGAGCCACAATCTCTCTAATCCGATCTTCGTGGTCCTAACGGGAAATAATATTCGGCGGCAGTAGAATCTTTTTGCAATCAGCCTCAAATACCGGGTCTCTAAAGTTACTCGATAATGCTGCACGAAAACAACGTCGCCTTTCCTCCAGTGCGTCGCATTTGAGTTACCGAAGCAACTCCGTAATGTCTGCGTGTTGTTCGACCCTAACGGTAACAAATCTAGCAGCCCGCCTCTGAAATGGTTCGGTGTCTTCATTTAATCAGATTTGGTCCGTGTCGCAAACACAAGAACACTGAACAATGAGTCGCACTGGCATCCTATATGTGGCCTCCTCCAGAGATGAACCACTCTTTCCTGAAATTCTACCAATACATTCAAGTCTGACATTCGTCTTCCCCACTAAAATCCTTACATGTTTATTCCGTTTCCTACTGCTTTGCAGTGTCGAGCCCAGATAATCGACGTGACTGTGTGGAGCAGCACACTACTAATGCTGTACTGTAACATTACAGGTTTGTCTCCCCTACTCATCCGCATTAACTTACAATTTTTTCACCATTAGCGCTAGTTGCCATTCACCATACCGACTAGAAATTTTGTCTAAGTCGTTTTATATCCTCCTCCAGTAATACCACGACGACACCTTTCGATACACCATAGCATCAGCAAACAGACGCAGAATGGTGCTTACCATGACCGCCAGATCATTTAGGTATACAGAGAGTAAGAGCAGTCCTACTGCAATTCCGCGGGACACTGGGTTCTGTTACTTAAAGTGTTCGAGGCAGTCACATATCCGATATGCTTCTCCCATCAGTAAGAGGCGATTGCGTGGCACCGTGTCAAATGCTGTTTTGGAGGCTGTTCACTGAAATTTAGTAGGAGGAACAATTTCTTGTTTTTTCTCGACTTACGCAAACACGTCTCTGAGATTTAACACCATCTGCAGCAGGTTCTCCCTTTGTTCTGCTGCACAGCACACTTGCTTGTCCATTTTGGAGTGTCTTCAGTTCAACTGATGCTGGTGATTGTGATTATGATTATTATTATTATGATTTCCACATTTGTAAAACTACACTACTGGCCATGAAAATTGCTACACCAAGAAGAAATGCAAATGATAAACGGGTAGTCATTGGACAAATATATTATACTAGAACTGACATGTGATTACATTTTCACGCAATTTGGGTGAATAGACCCTGAGAAATCAGTACCCAGAACCACCACCTCTGGCCGTAATAACGGCCTTGATACGCCTGGGCATTGAATCAGAGCTTGGATGGCGTTTACAGGTGCAGTTGCCAATGCAGCTTCAACACGATACCACAATTCATCAGTAGTGACTGGCGTATTGTGACGAGCCAGTTGCTCGGCCACCATTGACCAGATGTTTTCAGTTGGTGAGAGATCTGGAGAATGTGCTGGCCAGGGCAGCAGTCGAACATTTTCTGTATCCAGGAAGGCCCGTACAGGACCTGCAACATGCGGTCTTGCATTATCCTGCTGAAATGTAGGGTTTCGCAGGGATCGAATGAAGGGTAGAGCCACGGGACGTAACACATCTGAAATGTAACGTCCAGTGTTCAGAGTGCCGTCAATGCGAACAAGGAGTGACCGAGACGTGTAACCAATGGCACACCATACCATCACGCCGGGTGATACGCCAGTATGGCGATGAGGAATACACGCTTCCTATGTTGATTCACTGCTATGTCGCCAGATACGGATGCGACTGTCATGATGCTGTGAACAGAACGTGGATCCATCCGAAAAAATGACGTTTTGCCATTCGTGCACCCAGGTTCGTCGTTGAGTACACCATCGCAGGCGCTCCTGTCTGTGATGCAGCGCCAAGGGTAACCGCACCCATGGTGTCCGAGCTGCTAGTCCACGCAGCTGCAAACGTCGTCCAACTGTTCGTGCAAATGGTGGTTGTCTTGCAGACGTCCCTATCTGTTGACTCAGGGATCGAGACGTGGCTGCACGATCTACAGCCATGCGGATAAGATGCCTGTCATCTCGACTGCTAGTGATACGAGGCCGTTGGGATCCAGCACGGCGTTCCGTATTACCCTCCTGAACCCACCGATTCCATATTCTGCTAACAGTCATTGGATCTCGACCAATGCAATGTCGGGATACGATGAACGGCAATCGCGATATGCTACAATCCGACCTTTATCAAAGTGGAAAACGTGATGGTACGCGTTTCTCCTCTTTACACGAGGCATCACAACAACGTTTCACCAGGCAACGCCAGTCAACTGCTGTGTGTGTATGAGAAAACGGTTGGAAACCTTGCTCATG